>NC_134539.1:152459399-152763305 GCF_050624435.1 Tenrec ecaudatus | reverse complement strand
ACACCTGCTTCTTCCTGATTCTGGGGGCGGGTGGGGGAGTCATGCCCCCCTCACTGGCTCACCGACCCCTCACGATGTCCCATGGCATGTGTGGCACTGAGCGGTCGTGGGCTCCAGGTTCCAAATAAGAAAATGACCCAAATGGCTTCTTTCCTAACGCACCGGGGTCCCGACGGTCTGCTGGGATCCTGCTGGGGAAAGGGAGGAGGTAGGCGATAGACAGAGTTGCCAGACAGAGGACACTAAGACAGGCCACGACGCTTCTTTCCGACTCAGCAAACATTTTCTTACAAAGATGGGGCACGAGTGGGGGTGGGGAGGGCAATTGTTACTAGGGTGAGCTAGTCCTCAGGGTGGGGTCCCCTTAGTGTAATCAACTCAAAGACCCTGAGATCTGGCCTGGTGAGCTGGGTGCCACAATGGGACTTTCCAGTGTGTTCTCTGGACACGTGTCCCTCTTGTCCGTTGGACCAGTAGCTCCCGGCTCACAGCCCACTACTCATGGACCTCTTCTCCGTAGTGTAGGCTTTCTTTTCTTTAATTGAGGACTCTTTAATTATCATTGGGGATTAGGTACGTGGGGAGTTCCTCTGCCGACTCTTTAAAACAATTTTTAATCGTTTTATTAGGGGCTCATACAACTGCTATAGTTTATTGTGCCAGCCTGGCCGATAAACACAAGTAGGATTAACTGAAGGGCAGAGGGATAAATGGCTCGGTGAGCCTCACCTTGCTTGTTCTGTGCCTCAGTTTAAAGGGGTACACTACCTGTGGGATGCCTAGCCTGTGGACTGTGTCGCTGTTAAGCCCACATGATTGGAATGTTCATCTCTGGAGCTGGGGACTGACAGTTGATGACAGTTGGGGACCTGCCTTGCTGTTTGCTGCCTGGGTATATATAGCCCAGCTCTCTAGTGTCTCACTGCTTTATAATTTAACTGTTAATTTCTTGTATTATCTATCTGTATATTATTTAACGGTTTATTTCTTGAATTATATATCTATCTTTATAAATATATTTATATATAATTACTAGCAATCTGGTTTGTCTCTCTAGAGAACCCTGTCCAATACAACAATTCTTATCACCATCCATACATTACATCAACTGTAAAGCACATCTGTACATTCATTGCCCTCATCATTCTCAAAACATTTACTCTCCACTTAAGCCCCGGGCAAACAGACAGATAACCATCCCAGGTGGGACCCAAACCTATAATCCCTGGTTTAGGAGGCCAGTACCTTATCCATTAGGCCACTGGGGTACAGCTCCTTTGCTGACTCTTAACCCTATATCCAATGGTTCAAACCAGTCCCCAACCCCCATCCCTGTGTCCATCCCCTCCCCCAACTCCTCTCTCCCCTCTCACACAGCCTTCCAGACTTCTCGTCACCCAAGTCCATGCCAGTCAGTCTGTTGGTCCATCTTCTCCCCTGCTCTGCCTCCCTTCAAAACAGACACGCAAACAAACCAACAGATTCCCAAACTCAAACTTCACGCCATCGAGTCAATGCCCGATCACAGCGACTCTATAGGACAGGGTAGAACTGCCCCTGTGAGTGTCTGAGACGGTCACTCTTTATGGGTCTAGCAAGCCCAGCCTTTCTCCTGTGGAGCGACTGGTGATGTTGAACTGCTGACCTTGAAGTTCGCAGCCCGATGTATACCCACCGCGCCACCAGGGCTCCGCCGAGTGAACCTCCAAAGTCTGTTCCTTTTGGTGCCTCAGCCTTGGCCTTGGCTTTTATCCTGAGGGAGTGGCCTCATACCATATCTGTCCCTCTGTGGGGGACTCACGTCACTCAGTAGAGGCTCTTCAGGACCAGCCATGTTGTAAGGTGCTTTGTGGGCTTACCACGGTTTCGTGGCGAGGCCTGTGTATGGACCAACATTTCTTTATCCATTCTTCCACCGAGGGGCTTCGGGGCACTTTCCAACCGCTTGCTCTTGGGAGCAGTGCAGTCAGGAATGTGGGGGTGCATATTTCTCTGCTGGATGACTTTTCCACTCAGAGGGCATGTGTCCAGCAGCGGTGTCCCTGGAGGGTGTGGGATCCCTAGTTTCAGGTGCTTGGGGTGCCAGCATCATCATCTTGCCTTCCACCATGGCTGTACGTGTTGTCCAGCTCTGACACCCCCCTGATCGCTCACCCTTTCATTCCAAGCTTATCCTCCGGGGTAGTAACATTGGCCCTGAGTCTCCCACAACCCCGTGGGACTGCTGACCTTTGGGGCTCTCTAGAATCTGGCTCCACTGGAAGTTCCAGGGCCTGGACTTCCCAAGACCCTTCTGGTGGAGCTGGGCCTCCCTCCCCGAGCCTTCCCACCAGGGAAGAGGTTCAGACAGGAACTATCCAGGAACGCCGGGTCTGTGTCGGTAAACACTCAGACAGCGGAGAGGCTGCCCAGTTCCCTTTTTAGAGAGGACCCCACAGAGTCTCCCACGAGGAGGCCTTTCTCAAAAGCTCCTGGTCCCCATGACTTCTCGCGCCGTTCACAGCCCCGCCACTTCACCAGTCCCACCTACTTCCTCTTTTCGGCTTATTCACCAGTGGGAAGTGGCTGCAAGAGGAAATGCAGAGCTGGGGTGACCGAAAGCAGAAGGGTGGGATGGCCATGGGGCTGGGTTTGTTGCAGGCGCTGGAGGACAGGCTCCGCCTGGGCGCTCCTGGGAGCAGGAGAATGCACCTGCTGCTGCTCTTTCCCCTCCTCTGCTGGCTTCCAGGTGAGCGGGACCTGGGTCTACATCCTCCAGAGGCTGTACGAAGGAGGCCCTCACCGGGGGGACAGGGACTCCGTAGGAAGGCGGCTGCCCCAAATGTTAACATGGTTTCTGAGTAGTTTTTCTAAATCCATCCATCCCTCCCTCTCTCCCTTAGAGCTTACAATCACCATTGCAGAAATACTAGCATCAGGCATACTTCCTGACAGTACCGAATGGGCAACCTGACTGCTGCTCCGGGCAGGGCAATGCCCCAGGAAGAGCTGGTTGCTCAGGACTGCGGGTGAAGCTGCACCAAAGCTGCCCTTTGCAGGGAAGGGGAGGAGGACGCGAGTGTCGAGGCCTGGGCTGTAGAGTAAAGCGAGTTTTCCAGGCTTGGAGGGAGAGCTGAGTCTAGATAGGAGGGGCTGAAGGAAATGCCCGGGGGATCAGAGAAGTCAAGAAGAGCTGGGCTTGGTGGGAGCAGAGGGTACGAAGTGGGCAGAAATGGAGGGTGAATTAACCTGTATGATGGCTGTTATTTTGATGAAGGAGAGAGAGAGAGAGAGAGAGATTTCTGTAGCTCCTGAGTGTCAGGGGGCCCAGGGTTCAGCTCAATCATTGGCCTTTTCTCTTCTCTTTGTAAGTCCCTTCTTGGTTGCCCTCATCTTTTCTCTTGGCTTTAAGTAGACTTTCTATGTAGCTGACTCCCAGTTTTGTATTCCTAGCTTGAGCATTTAGCTGGGCTCCAAAATCTTATATCCCCCTGTCTGCTCAGCATCTTCCCTTGGATGTCTCCCATAGGCATTACAAACATGTTCTGGCCCAAAGCCCATGTTTTCCCCTTCCCTCTCAGACCCCGTCCTCCCCCAGGCGCCCCCATCTCTGTGTGTGGCAATTCCACATCACAAGTGCGCACGCAAACCGGGGGGCGGTGGTGGTGGATGGGGGAACATCCACCTCTCTCTCCCACCTCCCTACGAGGACCCTTTGGAAAGGTGAGTCAGACCATGCATGAGCAGATCCACACAATGTGTCATGTCTGTATCACAGGCTATGGTTCAACAATGAAGAGAAATAAAGTCCTGGCCCGTGCTCCCCACTGATCAAGTCTGAACGTGCTCTGTTCAATCGGCCATTTTATATCATTCTGGGAATATGAAATATCCAGGTAGACAAACCTATAGAGATGGAAGCTAGGTGGGTGACCGTCAGGAGTGTGGAAAGTGACCGCTGCGGGATACTGTTTTTTTGGGGTGGGGTGGGGGTGGGGGATGTAAATGCCTGGAATTCTATTCAGGTTCTGGCTGCACGGTTTCGTGAATCTGCTCAAAACCGCCATGTTGTACACCGTGAAAGGATGAATCACGCGGTGTGTGAATTCTGTACTGGTGAGAACAAAACGAAACAAAACAGGACAGGGGATGGAGATTGGGAAGCAGTTGAACTCTGCTGAGAGTAGGTTCTGGGTAGCAGTCGATAAGGCTCTGCAGGGGATGTTGGGGCACGACGAGGCTTTCCACTGTAGAGAGCTACCGTCCTGGAAAATCAACAGTGTCCAGTGTTCTGCCCTGTCCCACAGGGTCACTGTGAGGAAGAATCAACTTGATGAGAGAGAGAGAGAGAGAGAGAGAGAGAGAGAGAGGCCCCCAGTGGCATTTTGGTAAGTGCTGGGCTGTGAAGCACAATGCTGGTCGTTCACACTGACCAGTCATCTATGGGTAAAAGATAAGGTCCTGTCAAGGTCTAGTTAGTCTTAGAAACCCAAAGGGGCAGTTCTAGCCTGTCCTCTCTAGTCACGTGTAGTTGGACCTGACTGGCTGGCGGTGGATTGGGTTGGTTTCTGGAGTCGGCTGAGGGTGCTCCAGAGAAGGCAGGCATAGAGGAGGCCTGGAGGAGGGGAAGGAGTGGGGTCCGCAGGCCAGGGAAGACTCCGGGCACAGAGATAGCAAGTGTGGCCCTCCGCGTTGAAGAGGAGCTTGACCTTGTCGTGCGTGAGGAGCACGATCAGCGTGACTTGCTCACGTGATGTGTTTCCACCCGGCCTGGTTGTCATCCCCCTCTGGGAACAGGGTCTCACCCAATAAGCACGGCGGGAGAGTGAAGAAGCCTTCCCCATCGTTGTTTACCACGTAAGACAAAACAGGGGATGCAGTAAGCAAGCACAAGCCAGCCCCTGCTTCTCTTGCCTGCCGGGTCAGCTGACAGTGGTCAGGGAAGTCAAGGGATTCAGCTAGGATCCCAGGGCTGACCGAGTCAGCACGGGGCTGGCTCATGGCCGCTGAGCCCAGAGTTTCCATGTCGAAATAGAGAAGGCTGCCTTTGGGTGCAGTCGTGTCGCGAGAGAAAGTGACCCGGCCAGGAGTGTGCACAAAGGTGCTTTTCCCCCCTGTCTGAAAATGTCACAGTGAGGAGACAAGCTGTGTGTGTGTGTGTGTGTGTGTGTGTGTGTGAGAGAGAGAGAGAGAGAGAGAATGTGAGCGTATACGTGTATGAGTGAGCATTGATGTATATGTATGTGTGTGTGTGAGAGAGAGAGAATGTGAGCGTGTATGTGTGTGTAAGTGAGCATTGGTATGTGTGTGTGTGTGTGTGTGTGCATGTGTGTGTGTGATTGAGGCTGGAAGGGTCTGTCAGAAGCTCACCGGGAAGCTGGCGGCGACTGGTGAGTGTTTCATGAGGTTCCAGGTGACCCGTGTGAACCTTTGTGACGTGGCTCCCTTGTCTGTCAGCATGCTGAGCATCCTCACCTCCACTCCTGTGGGCTGCTTGTCCATGGACCATCCTCTGGTGGCTTGTGTGTGACTGTGGTGCGTAAGCTTTATCTGGCGTTTAAAGCACCAGCAGGGTCGCCCGGGGTGGATGGGCTTCCGGATGAAGATGGCCTGGGAAGAAAGGCCTGGGGGTTTACTTTTGGGAAAAACAGAAAACAAACCTGGCCTGTGAAAACCCCACGAACAGCAGCGGGCTGTTGGACGATCCAGGGCCGGGAGGCACTCAAAATTTAGCTGAGGTTAGAAGGGACGCCTCCTCTTTATAGACTGACCTTGGTGACTGACCTTGGGTGGAGTAAAGCTCTCGGGGTCTTCATGAGCTCTTATGACATGACTCAAAATGAGCAGACCATCCACTAGTCATTGGAACCCAGAGTGCATAAAGCAGGAGTCCGGGAAAATGGGAAGCTGCCGGAAGTGAAAGGGGATCCTGGAAGATGAACATCTTACGTGTGGTGGAGTGGAAACGGAGTGGCCGTAGGCATCTTGAATCAGAAGATCGTATGGACCACTATGGCCGGGGCGACAGGAGGAAAAGCACTGGGGCCACATTCATTGTCGGGAGGAACTTCCCACAATGCCTCCGGAAGCAGAGAGCTGTTGGGACGGGCCCATCTCCAAGAGCAGTGACCGCATTGTGGTCCTGCTTCTTTGTTTCTGCCACTGACCTCACTGGATAACAAGTTGCACACAGCTTTCAGGAATTAAAAAAAAAAGAATGACCATTTCCTAGGACAATTATTCAGAGTTCCTCACCACCCAGGAATACAAAGACGGAAGAGTTTTACTAGGTTCTGCAGATAGAAGTTAATCCAACATGACAATTCCTGGCCCCTGGAAAGTCAGAGTTGGAAACAAAGTTGAGGGGTCAGTAGATGGCAGATAAGGGCCTTGGTGAGAGAAATGACCATGGAGACCTCTTGCTAGGATTTTTCAAGACAAAGGACCCCTTCACTGGATCAACCTTTTCTCAACAGCACAAACCGAGACACGACGCCTGTCGGCCTTGTCATTTAGAACACACAGGAGTCACAGAGCACAGCAGGGATGGGGGCAGGCTGTGGAACAGCCCCCCCAATATCTGACCTGCAAGTTCAAAATGCAGCTGAAGGGAATGAACGCCCGTCACGTCCACGAGAGCCCAGCATCAACCTTGAGTGCCTTGTGCCTGAATTTAGAGACGGAATGGATGGATGCACGGAGCCCCGAGGACCGAAGGCCAGAGACCCTGCGACGTGTTCTTGAACGTCGTCCAGCTCAGGTGAACAGGACGATGAAGTACAATCACCGAAAAGGTGCTCACGAGGACAGAGCCGAGCCGGACGATGTAACGCTCAGAGGCCCGGGGTTAGAGATCGGGCTGAAGAAAACGCTGGGCATGTCTCCCATTGAAAGATCAAAAAGCCAACCCCACTGCCCTTGAGTGGAACCTGACACACAATGACCCTGTAGGACCGAGGGGACACTGCTCGTGGGGGCTCCTCAGACGACAAATCTGTGTCACAGACTGACAATCATGCCGCCTCATTGAGCTCCCTCACAGTGGCTGGCAGATTTGAACCCCGGACCTGGCACTTCACAACCCAATGCTTAACTCATCGTGCCACCAGGGATCTCAAATGAAAAGAACCGAAGGAAATGTTCAAGTCTCAAGTTACGGCATGGAACGATTCCCTGGATGAAAATCCCTAGGAGCCCTCATGGCGCCGTTGGGCTGAGAGGTTGATAGTTCAAACCCGCTAGCCAGGATGCTGCTGAGAAGCCAGGATGGCGAGACTTGGTCTCAATGACTTGGGTCATGTTAGCAGGAGAGGCCGGTCTCTGGTTCGGGAGCCGGCCAGTGACAGAGAGGAAGACCCTGCGGGAGCTGGGGTCTTTGCCACCGTGTTTGCAAGGTGACCACAATGGGTCCCACGGCACAGGGCTCCGTGCTGTCCTACGTGGATTGTTCTGGGTCAGAGCTGACGCGGTAGCACCGATCATTGACAACAGCTGGGCGGCTTTATTTCTGGAAGCTCTAGGGGAGGAGCCACGTCCGGAGGCCTCCTGCACGCCCTGGCTTGTGGCCCCTTGTGACCGCCACCGATGCTTCCCTCATCATCACATCTCCTTTTCTGTCTCTGACCCTTCTTCAAAGGAGCCCACCTGGACCACCTACCTACCTGAGCCCACCTGGACGACCCAGGATCATCTTGTCTCAAGAATCTTAATACAGCCACACCTGGATCACCCACATGAGCCCACCTGGACCATCCAGGATCATCTTGTCTCAAGAATCTTAATACAGCCACACCTGGATCGCCCACCTACCTGAGCCCACCTGGACCACCCAGGATCATCTTGTCTCAAGAATCTTAATACAGCCACACCTGGATCACCCACCTACCTGAGTCCACCTGGATCACCCAGGGTCATCTCCTTGTCTCAAGAATCTTGATACAGCCACACCTCTAACATCCCCTCTAGAGCAGCAGGCATACTCTGGAGATCAAAGCATGGGTACCTATGAGCACGAAGAAGCCCTGGGTTTAGCACTGGGCTGCTACTTGCAAGATCTGTGGTTCAAACCCACCAGCTTCTCTGAGGCAGAAAAATGAGGCTGGCTGCTTTCATGACTCTCAGCCTTGGAAACAGCTGCTAGGAACTCTCAACTCAAAACTCACTGCTGTCGAGTCGATGCCGACCCACAGCGACCCTACAGGGCAGGGTAGAACTGCCACTGCGGGTTTCTGAGACCATGACTCTTTATGGGAGTGGAAAGCCCCATCTTTCTCACCAGGAGTGGCGGCTGGCGGTAGTGAGCTGCCGGGCTTGCGGATCACAGCCCAGCACCCCCCCCACTCTGCCACCAGAGCTCACGCAGTCCAATTGGAGTGGGGGTGTGTTCTGCTGACGGCACCACTGAACACCCCTGTCGCATCACCCGTTTGCTGGTGTTGCTTTGACACAAACAGGACACACGCACACACACACACACACACACACACATCTCAGCGAGGCTCTCTGAGACAGCACTCGGCGGCACAGTCCCCAGTCCACCTCAGCCCGTGGTCGCACGCAACAAGTGGGCACTGTCACTTCAGATCTCTTCATTTTCAAGAGCTCTGCATCTTCTGGCGAGACCTCTCAGTTTTCTAAACACTAGCTGAATTGGAAAAATACCACCGCCACACCGCCACACCGCCACACAGCCCGGCTGCACCATCGCCCTTTGCTGGCTGATGCAGGGGCTTCGGGCTCCCCTGCAATCTGTTTTCAAAAAGCAAGATTCTTTCAAAAGCTGGCTTCGTCAGACGTCGATTTTAGAGATAGACACTTTGCAAAATGAATTTGGTCGCTCTCCACTCTTCTTTGATCTGGGAGCCGAACACACGCACGGAGGGGGGCGGGGTTCTGTTTCTCATCAGTCTCTGCCCTTAAGTTGATTCTGAGCTCACAGTGACTTTACAGGGCAGGACAGACCGGCCCCTGCGGGCGGGACATGGGAGTAGAAACTTCCATCGGAGCAGGGAGGAGACAAGCCAGTCAGGGTGCAGTAGGTCACCGATGAAACATACAACTTTCCTCTAGTTCTTTAATGCTTCCCCCCTCCCCTTCCGCCCCACACTCATGACCCCAATTCTACTTTACAATTCTGGCTAGACCAGAGCATGCAGATAGGTACAGATAAGAGTTGGAAACACAGGGAATCCAGGACAGATGAACCCATCAGGACCAATAATGAGAGTAGCGATACCAGGAGGGGAAGGGGAGGGTGCGGGGAGAAAGTGGGAACTGATCACAATGATCTACATATAACCCTCTCCCAGGGGGATGGACAACAGACAAGTGGGTGAAGGGAGAAAGCGGACAGTGTAAGACATCAAAAAATAACAATAATTTATAAATTATCAAGGGTTTGTGAGGAAGTGGGGAGTAAGGGAGGGAGGGGAAAAAATGAGGAGCTGATACCAAGGGCTCAAGTAGAAAGCAAATGTTTTGAGAATGATGGGGGCAACAAATGTACAAATGTGCTTGACACAATGGATGGATAAATGGATTGTGATAAAAGTTGTACGAGCCCCCAGTAAAATGATTTAAAAAATAGAAAAAATTAAAAATTCAAAGTATCCTAAAACAAAATACTATGCAAGATTTGAAGAATTAAAACTTAAAAAAATTCCCCATTGCTGTGCTACGGAGCAGTTGGTGGATGGGAACCGCCAACCTTGTGGTTAGTAGCCCAATGCTTAACCCACCGCGCCACCAGGGCTCCAACTCTGGCTCTGGCAGGTACCCCACATTTCACTTTATTTTACTGTTGTTTCTTCTCCCCCTTTACCTGCCTTCTTCCCTTCCTCCACCCTCTTTCCTCCTACAGGGGGTTTCAGACTTAGTTGGTTACTTTCAAATTGTTCTAAATGACTTAAACGGCAAATTTCTTCCTCTGACTTCCTTGGGCTTAGTTTGCGATGTTCCCTCTGCCCCCAAGATGCTGAGTGAAAGACGATGAGAACATATTTCTTTCTAAAATGTCAGGAGCCCCTTCAAGGCTATGAGCAGACGCCCCCTCCTGTGGTTTTTCAGCTGGTCTTTTATGGAAACTAAGTTATTGAAGGGACTTCGCACCCCATGTCCCCCACCCCGACCGACTCCTCTTCTCCCCCTTCTGAGCCTCCCTCCTCCCTTCCACCCAAGCCAACACCTGCCAGCCTTCTAGTCTGTGCTTCGTCTTCCCAGCCCAGCCCTCCCCGAAGGGAACCTCTGGAGCCTGTTCCCTGTGTGTGGAAGTATTTGCCTTGGATTTTATCCTCCTGTGATTGACGTACGTCACTCAGCATCATGTTCTCCAGGTCCATCCGGGTCGTGAGTTGCTCTGTGGTTTCAGCATTGGTTTTTAGTGATGCACAATGCCCCCACACTGTGTGTGTGTATGCACCGGTGTCTTCATCCGCTCTTCTACCGAGGGGCTTTTATTGTGAACAGAGCTATGACATGCACGGGGTGCCTCTGTGCGCCCGGGCTACGGCTCTGCCTTCTTTAGGGGGATGTGCCCAGAGGAGGGATTGCTGGCTCCTACGGAGTCTCTATTCCTGGTTGCTTCAGGTGGCACAGACAACTTTCCACAGTGGCTGGACATATGTAGAGACCCACCAGCGGCGTGTGACCGTTCCAGTCTCTTGGCACGCTCTGCAGCCTTTGCGGCTTTCTGGCTGGGAGCTGCTTGGCCACTGTCCGTCTGCGATGCTCTCATCCTTGTTCTGACTTTTGCATCTCCCAGATGGCTAAGGATCTGAGCACCTCTTCCGGTTTGTTGGCTATCGGGGCGGCATGTTTGGTGAGCTGCCTTTAGTTCATTCCTTTGCCCACTTCTTAACGTGATGGTTGATTTTTTTACTGAGGAGCTGCAGTTTTCTATAAATTTTATATTTTAGTCCATTGTCTATTGTATCATTGCTAACAACCCCCCCCCCAATCTGTGGGTTCTTTTTAATTTTTTGGTGGAATCTTTGGATGCCCACATGTGTCTTATTTTTAGTAGGTTCAAGTCATCTACACTTTTTTCTTCCACCGCGCATGCTCCTTTCGTGATGTTGGATAGTGCGTTTGTGTCCTGCAGCGGGGCCCTTTGTTTGCCCCTTTCCTCACTGATGGTATTTACAGCCGTGGGATTGACAGCCATCTCTGATCCGTCTGGAGTTCCTTCATGTGCATGGGGTGAGGCATGACCTGTCTCCTTCTTCTGCCCATGGAGATCCAGTTGTGCACACACCATTTGCTGAAGAGACTCTTCCTCATTTGTAGTTCTCGCCCCACCACCACCTGGGTGGAGGATCAGTGGCCTGTAGGTGGAAGAATTGATTCCTGGGTTTTCTATTCTGCTCCATAGGCCTATGAACCTATCCTTGCTCCAGAACCAGGCTGCTTTGACTATTGTGGCTTTGTAACAGGTGTTGAGGTCGGGTCGGGAGACGCTTTCTATTTTTATTCTACTTACGAAGTGGTTTGCTTACCCTGAGTTTATTCTCTCTTCATATAAAGTTAGTCATTTGTTTTTCCCAGTTCCCCAAAGTGTGGAGTTGGGATCTGGATTGGAATTGACTGTATTCACAGGTCGCTTCGGGTCATATGGACACATTCACAGTGCTAAGCTTTTCTGTCCATGCACATGGAATATTCTTTCATTTGTGTAGGTCTCTTGGGACGGACTTGATGGGACCTAACACCGCCATGAACCGTTGGTTTCTTGTCATCGTGTTCTGTAGTTTTCCTAGGACAGGTCTTTTGTTTCTCTGGCTAGGTTTATTCCGAAGTACTTCATCTTTACGTGATTACTTTAAAATGTTTGAATTCGGAAGACCGAAGGAGAATCCCTGTCTGACCGGTGGTGCTGGCGGGAACACTGAAAGAACCACAGGCTGCCGAAAGAACAAACACATCTGTCTCAGAAGAAGTGCGGCCAGAGCACTCCTGAGAGCCAAGGATGGTGAGACTTCAGGCTCACGTACATCAGACATGCCGTCAGGGGAGGCCAGTCCCTGGGAAGGATACCACGCTGGGGGAAGCAGAGGGGCAGCTCCAAGGGGAAGACCCTTGACAAGATGGACGGACACAGTGGATGGACACAGTGGCTGCAACAATGGGCTCCAACACAGGGACACTTGGGAGGGAGGCACGAGGCTGGACAATGCTCCGCTCTGTTGTGCTTTGGGTTTGCTATGGCCATGCAGCACGATGGTAACTATCAACAACAACAACAACATTAAAAATTTTTTTGTGGTGGGGCCACTTACAGCTCTTATCACGATCCATCCATCCATCCATTCATTGTATTAAGCACGTTTGTACATTTGTTGCCATCATCCTCAAAATATTTTCTTTCTACGTGAGTCCTTGATATCAGCCCTCATTTCCCGCCCACCCACCTTCTCCCATGAATTCTTGATAATTTTTAAATTCTTTTTTTTAATTTTTTATGTCTTACATCGACCGCTGTCTCCCTTCACCCACTTTTCTGTTGTCCATCTCCCTGGGAGGTAATTGTGATCAGTTTCCCCTTACTCCCCTGCCACTTTCTCTTCCCCTCCTGGTATCGCTACTCCCCATATTGGTCCTGAGGGGTTTGTCTGTCCTGGATCCCCTGTGTTGCAAGCTCTTTTCTGTACCGGTGTATATGCTCTGGTCTAGCCGGATTTGTCAGGTAGAATTGGGGTCCTGATAGTGGGGAGGGGGGAGCATTAAAGAACTAGAGCAGTGGTTCTCCACCTTCCTAATACTGCAACCCTTTCATACAGTTCCTCATGTTGTGGTGACCCCCCCAACCATAACATTATTTTCGTTGCTACTTCATAACTGTAATTTTGCTACTGTTATGAATTGGGCGACCCCTGTGAAAGGGTCATTTGATCCTCAAAGGGGTTGCGACCCACAGGTTGAGAGAACCACTGAACTAGAGGAAGGCTGTGTGTTTCATCAGAGCTCTACTGCACCCTGACTGGCTTGTCTCCTCCTTGTGGCCCTTCTGACAGAGGGGTGTTCAATTGACTACTGATGGGCTTTTGGGTCTCCACTCTGTCCTCCCCCTCATTCACATGGATATGATTTTGTTTTGTTTTGGGTCTTTGATGCCTGATACTTGATCCCATCAATACCTCATGATCACACAGGCTAGTGTTTTTCTTCCATGTGGGCTTTGTTGCTTCTCAGCTAGATGGCCGCTTGTTTATCTCCAAGCCTTTAGGACCCCGACACCATATCTTTTGATAGCCAGGCACCATCAGCTTTCTTCACCACATTTGCTTATGCACCCCTTTGTCTTCAGTGATTGTGTCAGGGAAGGTGAGCATCACAGAATGCTGGGCTATTAGAACAAAGTCTTCTTGCTTTGACGGAGTACTTGAGTGGAGGCTCAATGTCCAACTGCTACCTTAATACTAAACCTATAAATATGCGCACATAGATCTATTTCCTCCTCATCATCATATATAAATGTATTTACATACGCACATGCCTGTATTTAGGCTCTGTAAATTCCCTTTGCCTCCTGGTTCTTTCCCTTTATTTCCTTTTACTTTCCTCCTGTCCCACTATTAAGTTTGGCCTTCATTCGGGTTTTGGTAATTCTTCTTGGCTCTATTGCCCTTGATCGAGCCCCCCAAAGCATCCTATGCCCTCCTGGCCATCGGCTTCAGATCACTTGTCCCTCCCTTGTCCCTGGGTTTGAACAACCACATTTTAAGGGACAGTTGTTTCCGTGATTCTTTTTCAGAGTTCTCCTTCGCACCCAGGAGTCTGGTCATCCCGTTTCCCAGCACATGGCTGAATCTTGTGATTGTTCCCAACAGTCTTTGGGGTCCCCTCTTTGGGGTTTTCTACAAACAAAATCACAGCTTATGAACACGGCGAGAGCATCACTGCTCTGCCCATTTGGATTCCCTGGATCTGTTGTTGTCTCAGAGTTTGGGCTAAGGCCTCCAGCAGATGTTGAATATGTTTGGTGGTACGGGCCTCCTTGTCTGGAGGTAACAAACAAACAAACAAACAAACAAGCAAAAGAACCCCTCCCTTTCATCGAATCCATTCTGACTCAGAGAGACCCTATAGGGCAGGCTAGAACTGCCCCTGTGAGTTTCTGAGATTGTACTCTTAACAGGAGTAGAAAGCCTCATCTTTCTCCCACGGAGCAGCTGCTGGTTTAGAACAGCTGACCTCCTGGTTAGCAGCCCAACATGGAACCACAATGCCACCAGGACTCCTTCTGTTTGGAGGAATGCCTTAGTTTTCCCTGTTGAGCGAGATGTTGGCTGTGTGTTTTTGCTAGACGGCTTCTATGGTGTCCAGTGCCAACATTTTTGTTTCTTTTGAAATCTGCCCTTATGTTCCTTAGAGAATGGATGGAGTGCTGGTGGCACGGCGGGTTAAGCACTGGTCTGCTAGCCACAAGGTCCATGGTTCAAACCCTGCTCTGCAAGAGAGATGAGGCAGCCTGCTCCTGTAAAGATCTAGTTTGGGGACTCTGGGGTGCAGTTCTCCCCTGTCTTAGAGGATCCCGTTCAGACTCAACAGCAGTGGGTTTTTACAAAAGTGAATTGAGAGTGGAATGTCGAAGAACCCAACGCCTGTCTTGTGGAAACCATATTCCTTCCTCGGCCATTAATCCATCAATGGGCTCTTGGAGTGGGGGCTGTCTCCTCTGCAGAGGGCCAGGCCCTCGCACAGCGTGGGAGGTGACAGGGACATGGCTTTGTGTTTTCCAGGCTCCTGTGCCATGAGGGGTCCAAGTGCAGTGAGTGGCCCGCAGGGAGGCTCACTGTCTGTGGAGTGTGGTTACGATGCAGCGTTGAAGACCTACAAGAAGTGGTGGTGTCGAGGGGCAGTTTGGGGTAGCTGCCAAATCCTTGTTCAAACCACTGGCTCAGAGCAGAAGGTGAAGAAGGACCGAGTGTCCATCAGGGACAATCATAAAAACTTCACATTCACGGTGACCATGGAGAAGCTCAGGAAAACTGATGCAGATGTTTACTGGTGTGGGATCGAGAGAACGGGAATTGACGATGGGATCCGGATGACAGTCTCAATTGGCCCAGGTAAGACTGCGTGCATGTGAGGATGTGTCTTTCCGGGCCTGCTCAGTTCTGGTCCCTGAGGACTCTCGTCAGTGACTGAACTGTGGCCAGGCCAGAGGGTGGTTGAGCCCTGGCTGTCAGTGAGCTCCACTTGGGTTTGGGGCCACTGTGTCAGGTTGGGAAGGCTGCTGAGGGTCCCCGGGTGGAATGAAGCCTCTCTGGGCACATTCCCCTCTTGGCCCAGCTCAAGCTCTCACCCACAGGGACCGTTTTCCCCGGGATCTGGAGACTCCAAGCCAAAGCTTTCTGGGGACTGCCGCTGCCCAGGTGTGGCTGCGCTGTGGAGGGCTGGGCTGGGGCCTCATTTCCTCTTCGCACCCTGCACCCGAAATCCAGTCTCAGGGGGAGACGGAGGTCCTTCCGACATCTGGACAGGCCCCATGGCCAAGCAGTTGCTCTCTTGGGTGCCCCAAACCAAACCCCACTGCCTGCGATCTATGCCTTCGGACCTAATAACATTCGCTTCTAAGTTCTGAGAAAGTCAGCTCAGAGGTCCCAGTGCCGGGGCTGGAGTTGGTCTTTGTTGGCCCTGCTTCTGCTGACCCTTGGACAGGCAGCACGGGCCTTCAGGTCACGTGGGGTACCAGCCAACAGACCCTCAGACACACCTGCCCCTATGATGCCTGCTGCCATTGGCAGCATGCAGCGTGGACCACGTCTGTCTTGTGGAGCAGTGGAGAGCCACATCCAGCTCAGTGCCTTGCCCCAAGTAGAGGCTCTTCTTAAAATTATAGCTCTGTTAGAACCACCCCTGCCCTGAGAAGTCACAGGTGTAGGGCTTAGATTTCTGGCCCCATGTAAGCTGCCATTCTGCCCATGTTAGGCAGGGTTCTTCTAGAGCAGTGGTTCTCAACCTGTGGGTTGTGACCCCTTTGGGGCTCAAACGACCCTTTCATAGGGGTTTCCTGATTCACAGTAGTAGCAAAATTACAGTGATGAAGTGGCAACAAAATTAATTTTATGGTTGGAGGGTCACCACCACATGAGGAACTGTATTAAAGGTTCGCAGCATGAGGAAGGTTGAGAACCACTCTTCTAGAGAAACAAAATCAGGACAGTTATGATTTTATATCTCTATATTTAAACTGTTCCACAGAAATGAGTTGGACTGAGCCCTCTGTACTGCTGTGTGGACTAATTAGCTGTTATATTCCTTCGTGCTGTATAAATCTCTATATATATCTAGATATAGAAATAGATGATATAGATACATACAGATATAGACATAGATATATACATATATACAACACGAAGAAATATAACAGCTAATTAGTCCACACAGTAGTACAGTTCAACTCACTTCTGTGGAACAGTTAATATACTGGAAGTCCTTCAACTCATGAGGGCTGCTGGGTCCAAGGTCAAGGAAGCAGACAGCTGAGTCTTCCCTTGGGCAATGCAGGCAGAGTCTGCCCACGGGCAGCAAACAGCAAGGCGGGTCACAACAGTCAGCAGCTCAGCAGCTTAGGGAAGCAGGCTCAGATGGGATATCAAACTCAAGCAATGCACAGTGACCGGATCCACCAGCCTTAAGCTCAAGCGATGTACACACCAGCAGCGTGGAGAAGCAGGTCTCGAAGGAACCTCAAACTCTAGTGACAGGATCCAGGGGTTGGCTGTCCCACAGGTAGTGTAGCTCACAAGCTGAGGCAGAGAACTAGTGAAAGCAGCTGCACGTTGATCTGATCACCAGAGAGTGAGAGAGAGGTGGGGCTTGCTGAGCCATTTATCTCTTTGCCTTCCAATCAAACTGTGAACTGATTAATCCCACATGTTCCTATTGGCTAGGTTGGCACAGTAAGCTTACTGATCACACCGCCCTCTCTTGGCTGGATTAATAAGAGAGGAGCACACATGGGCTGACGCATTGTCAGAAGCAGTCAAAGGGTTTCAAGTCCAAGTACACTTAAGCCACCCTTGACCTGAGACTCTTCCTGCAGCCCCTCCAGCCCTCCCAGGACCCGGTCAAGGTCCACTCTGCACCTGTGTCCAGCTCCCCCTGTTTCTGAGGCCCTCGAGGTGCTCAGAAGATGGGGAGATAGGAGAGACCCCACCTGCAGCCCCACTGCAGGCTTTTCCAGTCAGGGCACCCCCCAGACCCCAGGCTCAGTGCCATGTGCAGGGCTGGGTGGGGCTGAGGGTGAGCTATGACATCTGCTCTGTATGACAAGCACCAACCACAGTGCCAACCACCACCACCGCGACCACCAACTCTACAGTGCCAACCACCCCAGAAGAGACCACAGCCTCCGCCGGTATGACCAACCACCTCTCCGATGTCAGGTAAGCCAGCTCAGATCGGGCTATTCCCTGTGACCCATTTGGCCCCAACTGTGCCTATGCGGTAAACTATTGCCATCCCAGGTCTCAGTTGCAGCCGGGGCTCGGACCTTGCGGCTCTTTCAGGGTCCTTCTAGGCCCTACGGACCCCTCCCCTGGAGCTCTGTGCAGTTGGTAGGTCTGTGGATTGGTTCATCCAGGCAGCCGTGCTTCTTGCCTTTTGCACAGTGCTAAACTCAGCATTCCTGGGTGTCTGTCTCCCCCTGTGTGTGCATGTGTGTGTGTGTGTGTGTGTGTGTTGGATCTACTCTTCCTGTGTTTCAGACGTGATTAGATGGAGAACCCAAGCTTCCTGGGTACGATCCCATGAACACAACAAAGAAAACTCGATTGCCAAAGAGGGTCTCTTCCTATTTGCTGGCATGTTGTTGTTAGGGACCTCCTAGAAACCTTGTACACAACCGAGCCAAGCACTCGCCAGTCCTGTGACCTGCTCACAGTTGTTGTTATGAATGACTGCTCTCGGCCATTCAACCTGTCCAGGGGCTTCCTCTTTCTCACTGACCCGTTGTGCAAGCGTCCTTCTAGCCCTGGCAGACCCTTCCCCTGGAGCTCCGTGCAGTTGGTAGGTCTGTGGGTTGGTCCCTGGGGCCTTCCTCTTTGTCACCGACCCCTACCGACCAAGGAGGATGTCTTTCTTCAAGGACTGGTCCCTCCTGATGACATGTCCATCCTCACTGCTCAGGAGCATTCTGGCTGCACTTCTTCCCAGAGAGATGGTTCATGTCACAGTCCTTGTCAGCACCATGTTTCAGAGGCACCACGTCTTCCCTGGTCTCCCTTGCTCCTGGCAAGGAACAAATTGAAAATGCCATGGCTGGGGTCAGGGGCGCTCGAGGTCTCTGCTCTCTGAAGCTTTCGCCAGGTCTTTTGCAGCCGACTTGCCCAGGGCAATTCATCCCTGGCCTTATTGGCAGTTGCTACCGTGGGCTCTTCTCGACAGCTTCCGTCTCTCCTCTGCTCATTACGGTGCTACCCGCGGTCTGGCTGCGAGAGATTTTGTTTTCTTTCATGTATTTTTTGGGAGGCAGAATTCAACCCGCAGCAGAGGGCAGGTGTAGGAGCAGCGGATCTCTTAGGCCTGCCGGCACATCAGCGCGTGGAAACACGCCTCTCTCTGTTTCCCATTTTGGAAGACACCAGGAGTGGGCCTGCCCTGAGGCTGCGGAGCGAGGGCCGCTCCCACGTGGGGTCGGGCCCAGAGGGGAGAGCGGGGGCCCTGGGTGCGGGGACTTCCTCCTGCTGCTGTTTCCAGGAGGAAGACCCAGATGCTCATCATCCTCCTGCCCAGCGTCTGCGCTGGCTTCCTGCTTCTCCTGGCCGTGGCCTCCCTTGTGGCTTGGAGGATGACGACACAGCAGAAGAAGGGTGAGTGACCTGGTCCGGGCTGGGCTGGGTGGAAGGGGGTGGGGCCAACGGCTGGTTTTGCCATCTCGGCCCATCTGACCCAGGAGATTACCCGCAGGGTCTGGAAGGGGCACTGGCCGCTGCAGCTGGGGGCAGGAGTTTGTGGGTGAGCCCCACAGGTTTGGGTACAAGCCTCCTGCTCAGCACATTCTGCTTCCTGGTCTCGGATCTTGGTGGTAAGGGCGCCAATGGTCTTAGGGAGAAAGGCCAGTCGAGGGTGCTTGGCTCCTCCTTATCACAGAATCCATTTGGGTGCTATGGAGATGCTGAGTCAATATGGGGAAGGGGGGTACTCTGTCTCCCCCACACACATAGGTGAGCAGGTACAAATGCATGTACAGCTACACACGCGTACATACACATGCATACACACATGCATGCACACACATCCGTGTCAGCACACATGCAAGTTCACAAACACACCTGCAGGACGCCACTTTGCACCTAAGACCACGACCACCTCTGCCACCACCAGCAGCTGAAACCCGAAATGCGTGTGCCCACACGGGGACACTCACAGCGAGTAACACACACACACACACACACACACCTTTGGGTTGGATCAGAAAGGCTGGCGGTGGCCCCGCTGCTTTTCGTTTCTGCCCTCAGCCCTGTCCCAGGCCTGTCCCTTGCTGTCTGAACTGGTCAACCAGAGGCCAGCCCGGAGCCCGCCCTCTGAGGTCGTGACATTGGGCCTCAGTCTAACCCTTTTTCTGTCTGGTTTCACTTCCACATTCTCACAAGCTCTCCCCACCCCCGACCTGCGTGCCACCAGTCCACTGGAACCTAAACTCTCCTGAGGCAGGGATGGGGTTGGTTGGGGGAGCCTGACCCATCCCCCCCTGACCCCGTTTCCTCCCAAAGAACATGCCCATGACCCCAAGTTCTGAGTCATCCCTGTTCTCTGAATCCAGAAACCCAAACCCAGGGAAACCCACTGTGCTTCCTGCTTGGCCCCTAAGCAGGAGGGGGGGGGCAGGTGACAGGGGAAGGCCCAGAGGGCCCAAGAAATACAGGAAGGAGCAGCAACCCCTGGGTGCTGAGGGCCAGCCGAGAAGTGGCGGCATCATGGGCAGGGCTTGGGGCAGAAGGCTGGGCTCCTGGGGAAGGTGATTCACCCCTGAGGAGGAGCGGGTGGCTGCATGGCTCTGTGGTGTGGGTAGCAAGTGCGGTGAGGTCTCTGGGGAGTTCGGAGAGGGCAGGACTGATGTCACGTAGCTTGTCATCTGAGGGGTGGGAATGGCCACTAGGAGCCCAGTCTCTGGACCCGGAGCTGGCTTCCACCTGGTCCTTATGCCGGTCACTCCCTGGACTGGGGTCCCGGAGGGCTTGGGATGGGCTTTCTAATGCTTGTGCTTGTGCTTGTCTTTCAGCTGCTGGGACAGGGACATCCATAGAGCAGGTAAGAGATTGCTAGGTTGGTTCTGCCGCAGTGTCCCTCACGCCTGTTTCCCAGGCACACAAAGGTCCCAGCTGGACCAGAGCACGCACACTGGTACAGAGATGAGCTTACGACACAGGGAATCCAGGACAGATAAATCATGGGAGTAGCGATGCCAGGAGGGTAAGGGGAAGGTGGGGGCAGAAAGGGGGAACTGATCACATGATGGCGGCAACAGATGTGCAAATGTGTTTGACACAATGGATGCATGTATGGATTGTGATAAAGCTGTAAGTGCCTCAGTAAAAAGATTAACAACAACAACAACAACAAAAAGATTCTCCAAGGCAAAAAAAAAAAAAAAGATCCCAACCATGGGCTCTAGCTCTCTGGTCTCCATATTCTGCAGGTCCTAGGCAGGGTGGCTTGGAGGAGGGCTGGAGGGTGGCGTGGCAGGGGGTGGGGTTGGGACTGGGAGAGAGGGGGTCCCAGGGGTGCAGAGAGAACAGAGGAAGGCCTGGCCCCCACCTTCCTCCTCCTCCCTCCTTTCTCCCTGGTGCACCAGCCCCTGGAAGACGACATTTGCTATGCAAACCTGACCCTGCCCCGCAATGGCACCTCCAGGAAGAAAGGCTCTTCCAAGTCTGTGGCTTCTGCCGGGGCCGGCGAGGTGGAAGTGGACTGCATCACCATGGTGTGTGCTCGGTGGCGTGCGCCCCTCGGGGGGGGCCATGCAGAGGGCCTCCCTGGGTGCTTGGAAGTGTCTGCTCAGCAGGCCTCAGCGATGGAGACGTGGTGGTGGGGGGGCAGTCAGACGTGGTCTGGGTTTTACCTGCAACTGCCCTGGCAGCTGAGGGGGGGAAACGCGGTGTGATGGTTGAGAGGAGGGCTGGGGGCTGGGTGTTAGCAGGTGTGGAGCGTCTGTCCCCTCTAGCGCTTCCATGGGCAGTTGGCCATCCTCTCTGATCCTTCGCTATCTCTGTCGCAGGACCCTTTCCCCAACGAGGAGGTTTCCTACGCGTCTCTGTCCATGAACACCTTGGACCAGGAGCTCATCTATAGCAACATGTGCCTCCCGGGGGCCCCCAGTCCCTTGGAGAGCCACGAGGAGCCCACGGAATACAGTGCCATCAAGAGGGCTTAGTGGCCACTGTGGGGCTCCCTTTGGGACCTCACAGGATCCTCACCATGGCTTGTCCATTCTTGCCTTGACCGCCTTCTGCCCCACGTCCCCTCACCAGGACCAAAGGGTGCCCGTGCTCTTGGTCCGATGCAGCCAGCGTCATTCCCAGCTCGGAACGGAAGCTAGAATGGGAATCTCTCCTCCTCCACCCTGCTTGGGAGGGGCGGGAGGGATGCCCTGGCTGTGTTGGGCATGAGGATGATGATGGTGATGATAGATAGCCTTTATTTATTGCTTATCACATCTACGTAGTGGATGACATAATGCCCCTCCCCCAAGACACCTGCCTCTGTGACTGCAATCTTTTCCTCTTTTTTAAGAATCATTTTATTGGGGGCTCGTACAATTCTTATCACCATCCATCCATCCACCCATTGTGTCAAGCGCGTTTGTACATTTGTTGCCATCATCATTCTCAAAACATTTGCCTTCTACTTGAGCCCTTAAGATCGGCTCCTCATTTCCTCCCTCCCTCCCCATTCCCACCACCCTCACGAAATCTTGATAATTTATAAATTATTATTATTTTGTCATATCTTACACTGTCCGCCATCGCATAATCTTGTGACATAATCTTATGCAACAAAAGAGCCCGTGGTGAGAGGCGGGAGAACTAGTCTGGATTATCAAGGTGGGCCCTGACATGCCCACAAAGGGAAGGGGGGTGGGAAGGTCGGACCAATGCAGAGAACCCGAAGTGAGGATGTCAGCAGAGACTTGGGGTGGGCGGGGGATGCTGCCAGAAGCCTTGGAAGACCAGGGATGGATCATCCCCCACCCAGTCCACTGCCTTTCGGGCCTTGGCCTCCAGGCGACAGGAGAATCAACACGTGTCGTTTGGAGCCGGCCTTTGCGCTGATTTGCTGACTGCCAGCGCCCGCTTGTCCCTCAGGTGGTCCTCTCAGCAACCTCGGGAGAGCGTGCTGTGCTCACTCCGTTTGGCCTTGGGGGGCCCGGGGGGGGGGGTGTTGAGAGCAAGAGGGGCTCTGTGACTCGGAGCAAGGTTTCTCTCGAGCAAGCCGATGGAATTTGAGTTCCCACATTTTGGCGTCAGAATCTGAAGTCTAGGGTCTGAACCTGGACAGTGAGTGTCCAGAGGAGTGTGTGTATGTGGGTGGTGTGTTTATGTGGTGGTGTGTGTGTATGTAATGTGTTGTGTGTGTGTTGTGTGTATATGTGTGTGTTTTGTATGCATGTGTGTTGTGTGTGTGATGTGTGCATTTGTGTTGTGTGTACTTGTTATGTGTGCGGTGTATGTGGTATGTTGTGCATATGTGTGTTGTGTGTATGTGTACATGTGTGTTGTGTGTATGTATGTGTATGTGGTGTATGTATATGGTGTGTGTTGTGTGTGCATGTCGTGTGTATATATGATGTGTGTGTTGTGTGTGTATATATGTGGTCTGTGGTGTGTATATATGATGTGTATGTGTGTGTTGTGTGTGTGTGGTGTGTATGTGTATGTGTGTGTGGTGTGTGTGTGCACTGACAGACGCCGGCCTGTTTCCTTTGTTCCCAGGCCCTGGTGCTTTCTGTCCAGGAACTATCCCGAATCCCATGTCATCTCCTTGTCTCTAGTCCAAAGAACCTAGAACCCATTCTTCTGAACTCCACTCCAGCCGCTCCAGTGACCCCGAGAAGCACAATCCCAGGCTCTGGGCATAACCTTCTGGGGGTTTCCTTCCCTGGCCCAAGAGGCCTGTGCGGCTCCATGGGTCCCTGCCCCCCTTCAGCCTGACCCCTGACCTCTCTCTCTCTCCCCACCCTGCTCCATCAGACCAGCTTTTCTCCTGGAAGGGGAGACTTCCGCCCTTCCCAGGTGTTGGCCCTTGCTGCTGCTGCTTTGTGGAATGTTCTCACTGGAGAGCTATGAAAAGTTCGCTTCTTTTCTGTCATCTCAGCTTCTACATCCCCCTGAGAGAAGGGGCCCCTAGTGACTGACCACACCCTAGCTGGGACCCCGATTCTCTCCGTCACATGTCCCCGTGCTGCGCCCTTCACGGCGATGTGTTATCTTGTGAACTTAGTGTCCGCTGTGTGAGCTTGTTCTGGGCCTTTCCATTGACCGAGAGCTGCCTGTGTGCTTAGTGCCAGGTGGGTTCTCCAAGGACTATTGATTGAAGGAACAAATGAATGAAAGCATGAACAAATGAATGAATGAATGAATAGATGGGTGGGTGGCCCAGGAGGTTCAGTCTTAGGAACACAGGACAAGCTCATAGGAGCATAGAGATCTAGCTGCTTCCCCTGGGCTAGGAATCCTGGGTTCTGGGACCCAAGGACTTACAAGACAGGAGCATGAAGTAGAGAGACTACTCCTCTCCTGGTGATCAGGGGAGAAATGAGGAGCCTGGTTTTCTTCCAGACTTGAGGGCAAGGGCCTGTTACTTGACTTAGGCCTAGTTCCCTGGGGCTGGGATGAAGTGTCAGGAAATGGCGCCACGACATGGAACAATCGCACTACCAAGCTAACGACCACAGGCCTCATGGTTCACAGGCAAGAGGCCCAGCAGCTCCGGGAGCCTACGGACGTGTTTCCTGAGCCAATATGAGTGTGTTCAGTTCTGCAGTGGAGCGAGAGGTTGAAGGTGGTAATCTAATGGTCAGTGGTTCAAACCCAACCAGACATGCGCTGGGAGAAAGGCTTGGGATCCACTTCTAAAAGGATGGTAGCTCAGAAAACTCCCTGGGAGAGTTCTCCTTGGTGGCACGTTGGGGTACCATGGGCCAGAATCAACCCAACAGCAATGTTTTTTGATTTGGTCTTTGAATCAATATGACCTGTGATTTACCTAACTCCTCCCAGCCCTGGACACCCCAGGTAGAGCCAGGGGAGGTGGCATCGGTGGAGGGACACCCCAGAATGCTGCTGCTGCTCCTCAAGGCCTCAGCAGTGACTCTAGAAACATAACCATGTTTCTGTCCTGGGGGGATTTGCAGAGGCATGTAAACTGGTCCGGTCAGAGAGAGGCTGCTTTGGACTCAGGCTGTTGGAAGACTCACAGCAAGAGGTGGCTGCAGGGGGATCTTTTAATGGAAACGCTCCAAGCAGAGATAAACTCGACCGAGCCAACTGGCCAGGGAACCACGGTGCCGCGCTGACCCCTAGGTGCGAGGTTGCTTTATGTCTGAGTTTTTCAGCAGCCAGCCCCAAATGGAATCTGTCAGTGCGTGCTTGTGTTGGATAGTTGTGGCAGTTACACAATCTTGTGTCCACTTGAGGACATTAAGAGTGCAGGGGTAATTTACAATTTAACAAGGAGTCAGGAGGGTGGGAAGGGGGAGGGAGAGAAAAAAGAGGGGCTGATACGCAGGGCTCAGATAGAAAGTAAATGTTCAAAAAATAAAGACGGCAACATATGCACAAGTTTGCTCGATCCAATTGATGCACGGGTTGTTATAAGAACCGTGCGAGAGGGGCTGGCCCCAATCCCAACCACGTGGACAGCCCTCCCTCCTTCCAGGAGAATGGACTTCAGGGGACAGCACTGAAGCTACAGCTCAGGGAGAGGGACATGTCTGATCAGAGCACACGGGAGCAAATGAAGAGGGAGGAAGGGAGAGTGGAGCACATCCTGGCCCACCAAGTCTTGAGGACGATATCCCTGCTCAGAGAGGCCAGTGCACAGAGAAGACCATAAGGCTGGCCCCACTATGAGACACGACATCCCTCACTGACCCATAGCCCTACAGGGGACAACACTGGAGACACAGTGTGGGAATTGCACCTGATCAGATCCCACCACACCGAGGCAAAACACTAATGGGTGTGCAACAGAACAGCAAGGGGAGCAGAGCAAGGATGTTTTGAGGGAATCCCTAAAATAGACTTTGGGGCCATGGTGTGGCGCCCCATCAGACTCGACCGGAAAACACTCCTAAAGGTCAACAAACAGACTTTGAACTATTTACAGGCTTTTCTTTCTTTCTTTAAAAAAATATTGTGTTTTTTGTTTTCTTTTGTTGCTTTGTTTTGCTCTGTCTTGCTTTGGTGCATGTTATTATCTCTGCAGGTCTATCTAGACAAGATAGGCGGGATTAACAATCTGGAGAAGAAAACAACGGGACTGACAGTTCTGGGGGGACATGGGAGAGGGGTGGTGGGGAAAGGAAGTGGCATTAACAAACCCAGGGACAAGGGAACAAAATTGGTGATCCAAAATTGGTGGTGAGGAGGGTATAGGAGGCCTGGTAGGGCTTGATCAAGGGAAATGAAACTGAGAGGAATTATTGAAACCCAAATGAAGGCTGAGCATGATAGTGGGATAAGAGGAAAGTAAAAGAAAATAGAGGAAAGTACTAGGAAGCTAAGAGCATTTATAGAGGTCTAAATATAGCCATGTACTTATGTAAATATATTTGTATATGAGGATGGGGAAATATATCTATGTGCATATATTTATAGGTTTAGTATTAAGGTAGCAGATGGACATTGGGTCTTGACTCAATTACTCCCTCAATGCAAGAACACTTTGCTCTATTAACCTGGCATTCCATGATGCTCAACTTCCTGACATGATCGCCGAAGACAAATGGGTGCATAAGCAAATGTGGTGAAGAAAGCTGATGGTGCTTGGCTATCAAAAGCTATAGTGTAGGGGTTTTAAAGGTTTGAAGGTAAACAAGTGGCCATCTAGCTCAGAAGCAACAAAGCCCACATGGAAGAAGCACACCAGCCTGTGTGATCACGAGGTGTTGAAGGGATCAGGTATCAGGCATCAAAGAACAAAAGAATCATATCATGGTGAATGAGAGGCAGTACAGAATGGGGACCCAAAGCCCATCTGTAGGCAACTGGACATCCCCTTACAGAAGGGTTGCGGGGAGGAGACAAGCCAGTCAGGGTGCAGTGTAGCAATGATGAAACATACAACTTTCCTCTAGTTCTTAAATGCATCCTCCCCGCCCCCTCCACTATCATCCCAATTCTACCTTACAAATCTGGCTAGACCAGAGGATGTACACTGGAAACACAGGGAATCCAGGACAGATGGTCCCTTCAGGACCAGTGCTGAGAGTGGTGATACCGGGAGGATGGAGGGAAGGTGGGGTAGAAAGGGGGAACCGATGACAAGGATCTGCATATAACCTCCTCCCTGGGGGATGGACAACAGAAAAGTGGGTGAAGGGAGACATCGGAGAGTGTAAGATATAACAAAATAATAATAATTTATAATGGATGTTTGTATGAATTGTGATAACAGTTGTATAAACCCTGAATAAGATGATTAAAAAAAGAAAAGAGCCCCCAATAAAACAATCTTAAAAAAAAAAGAGTGAAGAGATGGAGTCCAGCCTTGTCAATCAGGTCACAGCCTGATGATACTGCCTTGTGGGCGTGGCCTTCTCCTGAGGATTCTGGGAACTTCCTCTTTTCCTCCCTGGACAAGGGCCGCACATTCTCGCTCTGCTTCACCTTCCTGTTGACAAGCCACATGGAGCCATGCTGATGGCAGGCATAGCCCTGGAGAGGCTCGACCGCCACTGGATCTACAAGACTTTCCACTCACTGGCCTATGATCTTCATGCATTCTGCATAATTTTTAGGGGCTACATGAGTCTGAAGAGGAATTTATAGACCAATATTGGATTTATAGGCTAATAGCAGACTTTTGGACTGGATCTGGACTGGGTTGGACGTTTTCTTCATATGCAATTACTCTTTGATATAAAGCTCTCTTTTACACACATATGAGAGTGTGTCGATGAATTTGTTTCTCTTGTCAACCTGGCCTAACACAATACTACAACAAAACCAGGCAACCATCAAATCCACCAAGCAACCAACCAACCAACCAGTAGCCCTTGACTTGACTCCAACTCCTGGTAAACCCACGTGTTATAGGGCAGAATGGCTCCGTAGGGCTTTCTTGACTGTAGACACTAGGCAACTGGTTTTCAGGCCTTTATTTCTTTTCTTTTTTTACATTTTATTAGGGGTTCATACAACTCTTATCACAATCACACACATCAGGCCTTTATTTCATTGTACTACTGGGGGAGTCTGAATTGCCAACGGTTTGTACCTCATGTTGGGTCATAAGGAGCTTCTCATTTTTTTCCTGGAAATATTTACCGCCATAGAGTGTAGTGATGAGTACAACCAAGGAACTTTGGATGTGAATCTAGAAAGATAGGGGCGATGAGAACTTAACTCAGGTTGGCTTGACTAGAGGAGCCGGTTGCCTCTGCCTTTATCTGGACGGTGGGTGAGGCTTGGAGATGGAACATTCTGGCGGAGCTGGGGAAAGGAGCTTATAAAGATTGATCCACACAGATCACGGTTAATCATCTTAGTCAAGCTTTTGAAAATGGTGTCTACAAGAGAGGGATATTGTTGGAGATGATGTTTCGTTTTTAAATCATTTTATTGGGGACTCGTACGACTCTTATCACAATTCATACATCCATTGTGTCGAGTACATCTGTACATTTGTTGCCATCATCATTTTCAAAACATTTTCTTTCCACTTGAGCCCTTGGTATCAGCTTCTCATTTTCCCCCCTCCCTTCCCCAGGCGACGATGTTTTTATCCCAAATCTGGCCACCTGGAAACTCACAGGGGCAGCTCCACCCTGCCCTTCAGGGTGGCCATGAGTCGGCATCGACTGGATGGCAGTGAGTTTTAATTTTTTTTGACTGATGGCTGGCTGAAAACAGATATTTCCTTGTCCTGAGAAATAAGAGTCATGCTGCATAGGTATTTGTGAAACTAGTCCAGTCAACTCCAGAGCCGAACAGATCGGATTATTTCCAACTGGTGGTCCTGGCGATTGGTTATGATCACAGACTCAGCCTCTCCTTCAGCCTGTGGGAGACCAGGGTTCAGTTCCCAGGCAATGACCATAGGAACAGCTACCGTTCATCTGTCAGTGGCATCTTGTGCCTTGCCATGGTATGGAACAAGTTTCAGCAAGGCTTTCAGACTCAGGTGAAAACCAGCCGATGAGTGGGCCACAGTGGTCTGATCTGAAGCCAGTCATGGGGATAGTGCAGGACTGAGGGGCCTTTGGTTCCATTGAGTGTGGGGTCACCTTGACTCAGGCCAAATTACAGTGGCTACCAACAGCACTCGTGTTTAGAAGGTGCTGGGGGAAGTGGGCAGGGATGGGGGAAGGGAAGCAAATTCCTGTCATTGGTTGGAGAGGAAGTTATTTCCTAATATTTATAGATTTGTATCTGAGCACTGTCTCAGCCCTCTCCGAGAGAGAGGTCAGCTGGGCTTCTCGGGGCTGAGTGAGGATGGCATTTGCCCCTCCGCTCTATGGTTTCCAGGAAAGCATTCTGCTAAAACAAGCTCCAGGGTATTTAAACACTCGGACCTGATGGAGTGACTAATAATTTACAACTCATCTAAGCTACTGGGCTTTCCCTCTTTTGGTTTTTGAATTATTCATATTTGGAGATTCTACTTTATAAGAACGGCAGGGCTCGACCTCGCCTTTTGGAGAACTAGGTGAGCGGTGTTGACTTCTAGAAGCCAGAGCGTGTTTGGGAGTCAGAGGAAGAAGGGAAAAGGTCCTGGTCTGATAACTCCCAGATTACATGGCTCAGCGAGATGTGGGGTAGTAGTGAGGCCAAAGGCTGTCTTTGCTCAAATAGCTTGAGCGAGAGTTTGTCTTAGGTTAGGTGTCTGGAGAAGCAAAACCAGTAAAAGATGTATCTCAAGAAATTGGATCACATAATTTAGAAATAGCAAGTTCCAAGTCTGGGCGTCAGATGTCAGACTGGAGGTGTCTGACTCTCTCAGCTGAAGGGCGTGACAACCCCCAACCAGACAGGTCAGATGACAGGCTTCTGGCTGCAGAGGTGACTGAATCTAAGGCCTGCAGGTGAGATGACAGGCTGCTGAAAACTCCTAGGATTGACAAGCAGGCAGGCAGGCAATACAATAGACTGTTGACTCAAGTACAAAGAACTAGAAGTTGATGAGCCAGATGCAGAGACCCAAACCCATCCAAAAAAGCAAACAAGCTTTTCTACAGTGTCCACTTGTATTGGAAGCAAGCCACACCCTCAATGTGATATCATGGAGGATTACTGGATCTCAACTGCCAAATCTGGCCTAGCGAAGTTGACACAAAACCGTAATCACAGAGTTCCAAGCTGCTCAGGTTTGGGAAGGGCCCGCCTGCCAGGTTCTATTCATCTCATGTACCAATCATTCGTTTTTGAGTTGAGAGGGACAGGTATGGTGGCTAGCCTTTTATTTTATTTAGTAGGTGCATTCCTTGCCATCCCTGGGTGGCACAATGACTAGGCATTCATCTACTGTTACGGATTGAATTTCATCCCCCCAGAATACGTGTTGTCAATCCTAGCTTCTGTAGATGTGGTTTTAATCCAATTTGGGTCGAGGTAGTGTAGAGTGTTTCTTCAATCAGTCTCTTTTTGACATATAAAAGAGGTGAAACAAACAAGCAAAAGAAGCAGAGGTGGCGGAAGAGAGATGCCCAGCCACATGAAGATTGCCCAGAAGTAGAAGCTCTAAGAGACCAGACACTTCTTCCAACGCCCAGAGAAAGAGACCCTACCAACGAGCTGGCACCCTGAATTCTAGCAACAGTCTGCTGGCTCCAGCCTTCCTCTGGGATGTTTCTGCTATGGCAACACTAGGTCATGGAGGCAGCTGTTATCCAGTTGGAACCAACCCAGAGCTGCCTTTTGAAGACAGGTCTGGAGAGGTCCTTCAGGAAGATCCCAACCTTGGAAACCCTGTGGAGCAGCTTGCCTCTGCCTCCATCAGGTCTCCATGAGCCAGGCTCCACCTGCCCGTCCTTACCCATGAGAGTCAGCCGCCAGTGGATGCACTGAGCATGTCAACAGGAACACGGTTGGCCAATCTGAGTGTACACAGAAATAGAGCCATGAATTCTACAAAACCGAAATGGAAGGCTTTGGAACGACTCCATGCGAGCATGTCATTAAGAGAAAAATTGCTGTCGAATTAAGAGAGGGCGAGACAGCTCGATGAATCATCCTTAATTGGATTGCGTTCTTACCCAATGTAATTGGGGTGGATAATTGCTCAGTTCATTGAAAAATTGGTTAAGGACCATAAAAACTCTTGAGGCATTTTCTTTGGATTCAAAATACCTAACTGTATAGTAATTTTCATGTGGACGGAAGACCCTCGGGTCTGCTGAAAAGGAGATCGCCTTCCCTGCACACACTTCCTATTTTACAAACGTCTTATAATTAGTTCTGGTTTCTTTAAAATAGAAATTCTAGACGTTTATGAAGCAATCTGATTGCAAAAACCTTCTCGGTGTTTATGATTTTCCTCGTAATCTCTGACAGTTGTCTCACCCACTCTCAATTTGACAGTAATTGGAAAAAGAAAGTACATACTTAACATCGAGTTTTTCCAAAGCACTTGATGTCATTTTTGGGTAGAAATCATAGTCATATTTCCACTGATACTGAGTCAATATTCTTCCTGTTGATACTCTTCGTTGATGAGTTTGTGGGGGAATTCAGTAGGTGCCCGAAAGCCAGGTAACAGGCACAGCATGCTCGTGTACAGACATGGCTAATTCTTGTCTGAAACTGCAGAAGTGACCAGACTTTCTAAAGAACTTTCCAGCTCTGAGGCCTCGCTGTGCTCGGGCTGCTTCACTGAGATGGAAGTGTTTCTAGTTGACGTAGTCAACTGTTTACGTGAGGGATTGAATTGATTTTTCTCTGCTGGGTCATCTGCTATTATGATCACGGTATCTCTGCTACCTCCCACAAGGTAGAAGCGGTCAAGGATTTCGTCTTGTTCCAATCCACCATCAATGCTCATGGAAGCAGCAGCCAAGAGATCAAAAGATGCGTTGCATTAGATTCACCTGCTGCACAGAGCTCTTGACAGTATTCGAGGATGAAGGGGGGCCTGACCCAAGCCGTGGCCTTTCCCATGGCCTCACAGGCACGTGAAGGTTGGACACTGAGTAAGAAAGACCGAAGAAGCATCGCTGCATTTGAATGGTGGGTGCTGGGGAAGACAGTTGAAAGGACCACGGACTGCTCAAAGGACAAACGGATCTGTGTTGGAAGAAGCAAGGCCAGAGTGGTCTTTGGAGGCAAGTAAAATGAAAGAGACACCAGATAAGATAAAGCATCTAAGTGCTCACCTCTGGGACCATCATGACTCCAGGAGCCAGATCCAGAGAGAGAGAGAGAGAGAGAGAGAGAGAGAGAGAAGATATATTTCCAATCAAGGCTTATATACACTCCAGGGGCGTGCAAGCCCCCCTAATTACAGGTAACCACATACATAACAAAGTGGGCTGTACTCTAACCCCACAGGTTCCCGAGCACACTGGAGGAGTCACCTGACACCAGGGTCGGGCAGGAGAGGGGGGGTGGCTGTCTTCAGAGCCCAGAGAGCAATCACACATGTCTGCCCCTGGAGTGGCAGCGCTGTTATGGGACAATATTAATTATGAGACTGTGATTGGGACTCACCTCTAACTCATAAGGGTGAAGGCCTCCCTCCCCGCCAGGAACCTAGCCTGCCAGGCTGCTTAATACATGAGAATAAAGTATTCATCCGTAGACACTCTCTTCCCATTATCTGCGTCCACAGGCCGGAATGGCAAGACTTTGTCTTACATACTTTGGACATATTATCGGGAGAGACCTGTCCCTGGAGAAGGATATTGTGTTTGGTGCAGTGAAAGGGGTGGGGAGGCGAAGGAGGGGAAGGCTCTCACCAAGACAGATCGACACAGTGGCTGCATCAGGGGGCTCAGGCCTGACGCCGTGAGGAAGGGGCACGATTGTGCAGCGTCTCGTGTGAGGCACACGGGTGCACACGGGATAGCGGCCCTCCCTCCTACCCGTGTGGTCCAGCCCCACCTCCCCAAAGCCTCTAACAACCCTGTTTGGGAAGATACTGAAGAGCGGGTAGTTACTGAGTCCTGACCTACACGGATTGGGCAAAGGGCCCCATCTATCATTGCGACCCCCGGCACAAGTCCCTTCCATTATGACCTCATCCTCATTGGCTCCATTTGCAGCAGCTGCAGCGGCAAAGGGCACTTTGCTGGAGATACCCTTGGGGGCGGTCCAGAATCCAGGGCGTGGGGCTAGCAGGCCTGCCAACAGGACCGCACAGAGCACCACCTCGGATGCTCACTAGTTTCCAGGGTGAACATCAGCGCCCAGGACTTCCCCAGGCTTCCTTTCACACACCCCCCCCTTATCACCCCGGTCTCTTGCTGAAGACCCAGATACCTCCAACCTCACCCCCCCGCCACGGGGCAAGATCCACTCGCTGGCAACGGGTCTTTTAAAATTTTTATCATTCACCAGGTCTTTTGGTTTTCATTTTAAGGGATGAAATACCCGGTGAGTAGATGCGGCATGTTTATATAATGGAACACATGGGTCAGAAGAGGAGCCCTGGTGGCAGAGGGGTTATGCATTGGGCTACGATCTGAAAGGCTGGCAGTTCGAAACCACCACCCGCTCCTTGTGAGAAAAGATGAGGCTTTCTACTCCCTTAAAGAGTCACAGTCTGGGAAACTCACAGGGGGCAGTTCTACCCGGGCCTGTAGGCTTGCAGTGATCGCCCTCGACTCTGTGGCTGGGAGTTTGGTTTCCAGTTTGGCGATATCTCCCATAAAGTGGTGAGCCAGTGCCCAGGGCGGCTCTGCCTTCTTAGAGACCTGGTGCTGGATTTTGTCCCTCGGAATGAGGCCACATGGCTCCTTCGGTTTCTGAGACTTTAAATTTTGATAGGAGTAGGTAGTGTGGCTTTTCTTTCTCCCTCAGAGCATCTGGTGAGTCCAAACAGCTGACCTGTGGTTAACGCTTCTCTGTGTAATCCACTCCGCCACCGGGGCTCCTTGGGAGCTTGTTAGAAAACCAAGCCCTCGGCAGCGGTTGGGGCCAGAATGAATCATTTCATTCTGGCTTTGCTGTATCTATTCTGAACCACCGGGAACCCAGGGGCCATAGTGGTTCTGAGTTGAGCTGTGACCGCAGGGTCTGCAGTTCAAAACCACCGGCGGCACCGATGGAGAAAGATGGGACTTTCTACTCCTGTGCAGAGCTACAGCCTCAGAAACGCACCAGGACATTCTACCCTGTTCTAGAGTCACTATGAGTCGGCCTGGACTCTCAGGCAGCCAGTTTGGTTCTGATTTTTCAAACAAACAAAATTTCAAACAATTTAGCAGAGGGTGAGAGTTTCCCTGCCAGAGGTGCAAAGGGTGGCAGCCCACGGCATTGGCCACGCTACCCAGTGTCTGTCCTCTGGACATTGGAGGCAGTTGCAAAGTTTAGGTCTTATGTTCTCAAACATAATTGGGCCTACTGCTTGCTTTTCAAGAGAACAACAACAAACACACACACACACACACACACACACACACACACACACCCTCAGCACCCGCTGGCAATGAGCAATTTTTGTGCCATAATCCAGGATAAAGTGTAAATCTGTGTTTGCAACCTTAGCGGTTACATGCTGGGCAGCTAACTGAAAAGCCAATAGTTCAAACCCACCAGCTGCTCTGTGGGAGGAAGATGAGGCTTTAGAGTTACAGTCTCGGAAACCCACAGGAGCAGTGTTGGTGAGGCAGACTGAAGGAGGATCGATACATTTGAATTAGGACGCTAGAGGAAAATTTTGAAAGTACCATGGACTGCAACCCCCCCCACCCCCACCCCCCCCCAAAAAAAGATCTGTTTTGGAAGATGTTACAGCCAGAATGTTCTTCAGAGGCAGGATGGTGAGACTTTGTCTTCCGTGCTTTGCACATGTTGTCAGGAGAGACCAGCCTCTGCGGAAGGTCAAGTGGAGGGGCAGAGAAAAGAGGAAGGCCCTTGACGAGGTGGATTGGCACAGCAGCCGCAACAATGGGCTCCAACCTAAAATTCACTGTGAGGGTGGCACCGGGTGCCTACGTAGGGGGGCGAAGAGCCTGAGCCCACCTGCCGGCACCTCCCAACCACAGCGGGGTCTCTAGGAGTCGGGATCTATCGTGGTGCATCTGATACGGGATTGTTCTGACACCTTGCAGGGGGACAGCGTGGCCACTTTGCGAAATACTGGCTTAGACGGTGCACCTGTTTCAAAACTTCCCTCGGTCTTCGCAAGAGTGCCGCAAAAGCAGAAGGCCTGGACCTCAGAGACCCCGGGCTCCTTGCGTGGAAACACTCTGCTGTCTGGCGGGTGGGAGGCAAAAGAAGATCAAGTCCATGGAGATAAAGCCCCCCAGGACTGAGCTTATCTTGTAGTCACTGTCATGGAGTCCATGCGGACTCACGGATACCTTGTAGGATAGGGTAGAACTGCCCCTGTGGGCTTCCCAAACTGTGACTCCTTCGCGGTGGAGAAAGCCTCAGCTTTCTGAGAGCCGGCTGGCAGTTTCTAACCACCGACCTTGCGGGTAGCAGCCCAACTGGTCACCACTAGGCTACCAGGGCTCCTCTTCTTACAAGGCAGCAAGGGGCAGTGACAGAAGTGAGAAGAGAGATTAAACCAGGGATTAAACCGGTGCAGTCTCCAGGGCAGTAACCGAGCTGTCTGGCCTTCGGTTATTATCCTGCGGTTGGGCTCTGATGGAGGCCAGTCCCCAGGCGATAAGGATGCTCAGCTCCCTTGGCTCCTGAGGCCCATGTAAGGGGGACTCCTTGCATTTGGCCACCGTGAAGGTTGTGTTTGAACAGGTCCCAGGGCAGATTCAAGCAGGGTTTGTTTTGAATCTGTTTTGTGAATGAACCCGCCCTCCCAATTAGCATGGATTTTGTTTGGAGATTGTTCCGGGCTGGGCGGAGCCTGTTGCCAGAGCTCTCTAGCACAGGGAGATGGCAGTGCTGGGGAGGGGCGTGGGCATTTCCAGTCCCAGTCCCCCGTCTCTGTGGACAGTGGGTCTGGGGCAAGGAAGTTTCTGGTGACTGGCGAAGTGGGGTGTGCAGGGTCCATGTTCAGACATCCTGGCGGGGGTGGGGCTGGGAGTTGACCTTGGGCATTCACTTCATGTCTTTTGGGATCAGTTTGCTCTGCTGCAAAATAGGGGGTGGCCAAAGGGGGCATCAGCCCTTGATTTTACAATCATGGCTTTCTTTTCGGAGACGGGGGAGACTCCGCGGGAGAATTCTCGCCTTCCATGCAGGAGAGCGCAGTCTGATTTCTGGCCAGTGGACCTCAGACTCGGTGCCACCCATCTGCCACTGGACGCCTGCGGGGCGCTGTGACTCTGAGCAGGCTTCCGTGGAGCTCCCTGACTGAGAGCAGGCTGAGCCTACTGGCAAAACACTCTGAAAACCAGTCCGTGAAAACCCCCTGGTTCACGAGGGTCTGAGTCCCAACTGCTGGTGGGGGTGGACGGGCAGCACCCCCTCCCGCTGTGCTTGGGGCGAAGTCACTTCTGACTCAGCGATTCCATGCGCACAACAGAACAAAACACGCCCAGGCCTGTCCCAGCTCACAACTGCTCGGATGTTTGAGCCTATTGCTGCAGCCTCTGGGCCAATCCATCTGGTCCCGGGTCGTCCTCTTTTCCCCTGTGCCTTGACTTTACCCAGCACGATGTCCTTCTCCAGGGACTGCTCTCTGCTGACAGCACGTCAGCGTATGAGCGATGAAGTCTGCCATCCTTGCCTCTGAGGAGCATGCTGGCTGTACTTCTTGGAAGACAGATTGGTTGGTTCTTTTGGCAGTCCGTGGTCCTTTCAATATTCTCTGCCGGCACCATAAATCCGATGCAGTGTACATTAAGCAGGTAGTAAAAAGAGCAGCTTCCATGATTCATGGAGAGCCCCCAACACAAGCTTGCTCTTTCCCAGGACCTTCCACTCCCTGCTGGCCCTGCCCATGGCCCTGGCTGGCTGCTCTTCTGAAGGGTACTGCCGGCCCTTGCCAGCTAACACCGTGGCAGTGACAGCGCTGGCCTTGCAGGAGGGGGGGCGAACTGCTCCCCACTTTGCCATTCTGTCCAAAGCCTAAGATAGTCCTTCCTGGGTCCCTGAGCACATCTGAAGCCAGGTGTGATGTGAAGCCAACAGGCCGAGAGACACCCCAGGGAAGGGCTCAGAGCCCATAGCCCACACCTGTTCCTGCCTTGGTGATTGGAGGTCTGGCTTCTAATTTCCAGGCTCCAGTGCAAGATCCAAACGCAGGACGCTGTGCTCAAACATGATTATGAATTGCACGGTGGGGACGGTGGCGCATTATACCAACGTGGGGCTCGTCTAAGTGCGGGTTCCCTGTGGCTAGCCAAGATGCGTGCCATGAGGCAGGTGACATTTCTGGACATGACTCATCTGCCCGCATGTGGCCGTCGCCTGCCCATGCCCCACCCTCTACTGGAAAAACCCAGGCAGCCTGGTCCTAAAGGAGGCGGGAGTGCTTTTACTCCTGTCCCTGGAAGATTAAAGGTTAAATTATCTGTCTCCTCCAGGGAAAACCCTGGTCCCACCCTCAGGGTGTGGTCTGATGCCATGACTCCCATCAGCCAATCATATCGTAGGTGACCATCAGTCCACTTCCCAAGTCCAGTTACAATATCACCATGACAAGTTTCATCAATGTCTTCTTCAGTCACTCCTCAAAGACACTCGGATCCAGTCTTACCCAGGAGCCAGCCGCTGTTTTTGCCTGGCTAGCCGGCAATCCCCGTGACCCCCATTTTCCTCGGAGACCCCTCCTCCTCCACTCTCAGTGGGACTGACTCCACCATCAGGGGCGGGCGTGTGACCCAAGCTGGCTGAAGTCATTCAATTTATTCCATCCCGCTGGCCATCGTGATTGCTACCGGGATGGCTGCGTGACCCAATGGTGTCCACTGAGAAGTAGACCTAGGATTTGAGTTGAAACTAGGAAGTGGGAGGCCATTGCCTGGAGATGGTGGTCACCTGGCCTCGTGAAGAGAAAGCTTACATGGAAATAAAGTCATTCCAGAGGGCGCGGGACATCGTGCTTGGAAAAGCGGAAGGCAGCGAGAAAGAGGAAGGCCCTCAACGTGATGGATTGACCCAGTGGCTGCAACAATGGGCTCAAATACCCACTGTGAGGATGGGGCAGGGCTGGGCAGGGTCTCATGGTTCTCTAGTCCATGGGTTGCAGTGAGTCAGAATGGACTTGGAGCACCCAACAACAACAACAGCAGACAACAGCAGAGGGAAAACACTGTTGAGAGAGAGAGTGAGATTGAATCACACTCTGAGTCACTCACTGGATCCAACTGGGCCGGACGCCATCAGCATCCCTGGGCTTCCTAGTTACACGAGCCAATCGATCAATCAGCCTCATGACTTACCACGATTTAAATTGGGTTTTGGCATTAGCTGATCTCCGGGAGAAAGATGAGGCTGTTGACTTCCATCAAGAGTTACAGTTTCGGAAACCCACAGAGGCAGTTCTACCCTATTCTAGAGGGTTGCTATGAGCTGGAATTGACTCAGTGGCAGTGTGTTTGGAGTTTCTTGGATTTATCAGGATTTAAAGGCAGTAGGAGCCCTTGACACGTTGTCAGGAGAGACCAATCCCTGGAGAAGCACATCATGCTTGGCAAAGAAGAGGGGCAGCGACAGAGAGGAAGGGCCTCAGTGAGATGGACAGACACAGTGACTGAAACTGTGCAGATGGCACAGGACTGGGCCGTGTTTTGTTCTGTTGTGCAGAGGGTCCCTCCGGGTCGGAACCGACTCGATGGCACCTAACAACAATTGGATGGGATGCCCAAGGTCACACAGAACGCCGACGTTAGAGCCAGGACAAAAGCCAAGTAATTTTACTTCCCAAGCCTGGTTCTCATCCTTAGCTCATGGCTGGGCCCTGCATTAGGGGAATCAGCGGGCAGGGCAGGCAGAGGGTGGACAGGGTCAATACAATGTGCTCTCCTTGCTGTATGTGCGACGCTGTTTTGACATCTGGGGACGACCTGGTTGCCCGGGGCATAGAGAAGTGAGGGTATTATAGGGTGTAAACGGAGCTCAACTGGCCTCTCCCCCTATGGCTCCCCCCCTCATCTGCTCAAGTCTCTCTTCATGTACCAAGGCACCTTCACAAGGAAGCAGGGCCCTGGTATTTGTGAATTTGGGTGAATGATTTTTAAAGCTCCAGTCACTGGCAATGCTCGTGGGAGAGGCTCCTGCTTGGCTTCTGTAGCCAGGGCTCAGCCACCTTTGGGGACAGATCTTTCCTCTGGCCTCTCCTCAGAAGTGCTCTGCTGAACGTCCTTTTCTGGATGTGCCCTGGAGAAATTCCTGTCTTGAGGGCCCAGGGCCATGCTGACCTTCAGAAGTGGGGCACTTCCTGGACCTGTGGGCTTTAAAGCCCCGAGGGTGAATCATTCCGTGGCAACTCAGAACCTGGCAATCTTACAGTCAGTTGCAAGCATTTGACCTGGTCCCACAGGGCCCGTCTCTCCACCACAGGCAACTGCAGGTCACCGGCTTCTAGATCAGTGGTTCTCAATCTTCCTAATGCAGTGACCCTTTAATACAGTTCCTCATGTGGTGGTGACCCCCCAACCATGAAATTATTTTCGTTGCTACTTCATAACTGTAATTTCGCTACTGTTATGAATCGGGTGAGCCCTAGGAAAGGGTCATTGGGCCACAAAGGGGGTCTTTAGAATCTAAAGAGTCTCCATAGGCATTGAGGCTCAGGTGCCACATGGGGCTGAGGTCAGATAGGGGTTGAGTTGTCTGTGCCAGCCTTCTGGCCCACCCAACCATCAAGACTCTGCTTTGTGGGGGTGGGGAGTGGGTCTTGTCCTTGGGAGCAGGTACAGGGTGCTCAGCAAGCATTTGCAGAACCAGATTTTAGGATCCTCAGCCAGAAATGTCAGACTTCAAGGGGGGCAGGTGGGTTGAGGGTACTAATAGGATGTGAGGAAAGGGCCCCAGTCCCCCCTTCTTTCCTCTTTGCATGGTTCTCACTCTTGAACCCCCAATCCCTAAGGCCCCCATGATCATCCCAGTAAGGTGAGATGACACCTCTGGACATAGGGGTGGGGCTACAGAAGAGGAAACATACCTGACCCAGATCCTCATTTTCTGTAACCAGGTCAAGGCCAGGCCATTCCCCGGCTCAGTGGTAAGTGGCTTCTCAAAGAGCACAGGAAACATGAAACCGGAGAGAAAGAATGCCAAGCCCCCAACTAGGCCACAGTCAGATACAGGTGGAAGGGATGGGGCCCTGGTGAAGAGGACCCAGGGAGGGGCTAAAGGTTCCAACAGGGTTGTAGCCTGCTACCAGACCATGAGCTTGACCTCATGCAAGCTTTGACTCCTCCAAGGCTCCTTTTCCTGGACCTCATGCTCAGCCAACAGTCTCCGATGGTAACGTGGCTTGACATCAAGGGCAACGCATCACTCTTGTGAGCTTGATTACCACCAGCTGCTTGGAGAGCCGGCTCCTACAGAGCTGGGCGCACCCCAGAATGCTGTCAATACCCTGCTTTTGTTGTTAGGGGTGCTGTTGAGCCAGTTCCAGCTCCCAAGGACCCCCTGGACTACAGAGTGAAACACCGCCCGCCCGGGCCTGCGCCCTCCCCAGTGTTGTAACCACTAGTCAGCCCGTCTCACGGAGGGTCTTCCTCTTCCCACTGCCCCTCTACTTTACCCAGCACGACGTCCTTTCCCGGGGCCGTTCTCTCCTGATGACCACGTGTCCAGAGTAGGTGGGACCAAGTCTCACCATGCTTGTTGCTAAGTGGCATTTTGGCTGTACCCACCCTCCAATTCTCTAAGACAGTGGTTCTCAATGTGGGGGTCACGACCCCTTTGGGGGAGTCACCCGATTCATAACAGTGGCAAAATGACAGTGATGAAGTAGCAAGGAAAATAATTGTATGGTTGGGGGTCACCACCACACGAGGAGCTGTGTGAGAGGGTGGCAGCCTTAGGAAGGTTGAGGACCGCTGCTCTAAGTGATGACAATTCACGAGCCCCTTGTGCTCTCTGGACTCCGTTCTTCTGCATTTCCAGCTTGTGTGGGTTCCGATCGGCGCTCAGCCCTGTAGTAGGAGAACGCCTCAGGCAAGTCTCTTAGCCCTGCTGGGTCTACTCACTTTAAAGTGATGTAAATGCTTAGAACAGTGCCTGGCACAAACCGCTCCATAAGGGTCTGCTAGAATTAGCTGAGTGCCATAATACATTCTAGCAGGGCCTTAGGCGAGCAACTGTATGTTTTCCTGGTCTTGGTTTCCGATCCGTGCCTCTCACGGTTGCCACTGAATCAACTCTGGGTCCTTGTGTGGCACAGGGTTTTCAATGGCGGAGGTTCTGGAAGGAGATAGCCAGACCTTTCTTTTGAGGCATCTCTGGGTAGACTTGAACCTCCAACCTTCTGGTTAATGGCGGGGTTCCTGAACCCTTTGCACCTCTCAGTTCTCCTTCCTTTCTGTGCAACCAGTCATCATAGCCTGGAAAAAGGAACGCCAGTGCCACACTGGGCTGCTCACCAAAGTCAGCAGTTTGAACCCACCGGCCGCTCTGCAGGAGGAAGATGAGGCTGTCTGCTCCAGTGGGGCTGACAGCCTCAGGAACTCAAGGGGTCAGCTCTACTCTGTCCTCTAGGGCCGTGATGAGTTGGAATCGACTGGATGGCGGCAGATTTTGAAGAATAAAGTGTCATGGCATATATTAAAGAGGTCCCCCCTTTGTACGCTCAAAACTGCTGCAAACACTGAGTTTGTTGGCTCCCTCTAGACTGTGATAGAGAGACGACTTCTGTACTCAGTTGGTGCCTTTCCATCTGAGAAGGGGGTGGTGGTGGGACCGAGCCAGGTTTGAAACTGCCGCTACAGAGGGGAGGGGTTCTTGAGGGGCTGGAGGAGGTCTACCACCTCATCAGAACCCAGGCCGAGCCAGCTTTATTTCTCACAAGGGTTACGTGCTTCTCGGTGGGCGAGGCTGGGGAGGAGCTGCCGGCAGGAGGTGCTGCCAGCTCCTGACTGCTCCCCGGGGAAATGCGTCTGGCAGCTGCTGTTTCCCGAGGCAGCTTTGCTGCCGGGCCGCAGTGGATGGGCTGCCGGATGGGCAGAGCCCTGGTGGCGTGGTCAAGGTCAGCAGTGGGGGCCCCTCAGCAGCTCGGAGGGAGAAGAACAGGGGCAGTCTGGTTCTGAAAGAGATGCAGCCTTAGAAAGTCTACCGGGCTGTGGTACTAGGTCCTATAGAACCTCTGCGAGTGGGGGCCCACTAGATGGCATTGAGATTCCAGAAAGGGAGCGGAGGGGAGGGGCGTGGACGTCAAATCCAACTAGGGGCGGAGAGGGAGGGACGAAGGCCTGCAGCACAAGATCCGATGAGACAAGAGTATCTGACTCCTGGCTTTGCCAACAGTTGGGGGGAGGAGGTGAGTGAGTGCGTGTGCGTGCATGCGCACGTGCGTGCGTGCGTGTGTGTCTGTGCAGGGCAGGAGACTAGAAAGCAAGAGGAAATACATGCTTCAGCAGAACTTGATTCTAAAAGCATGCCAACGGCACTTGCAGAAGCGCGAGTTCTTAAAGAACGCCACCCACACTGATGGCTTGAAAAATGGGCCACTTATAAACAGTAATGCAAACAGGAAGGGAGGGAGAGGCTTCGGCACTGAGGAAAGCAGGAGCCAGTTGCTGGTGGGGGGGGGGGCAGGGGGAGGGGATGACTCTTGAACCCCAACCCCTGCTCTACTCAACAGTTCTATTTTAATCACCAGTCAGGACCTGGCTGCCTCCACGTTGGGTGGGGCGGCTTAGGGAGGTGTTGTTCACGCTGGCTTGGAGCACTCCCAGTGGGCCCTGGCTGGCTAATGGGAGGCTGCTGCCAGCTCGCGGCTAAGTTCACTAAGGGGCTGTGATCTTCATTTTCACTCGCCGTCTCCAGGGACCCCGGGCTTTGCCTGAGGAGCGGGGAGGAAAGCGAGGACCGCTGGGATGTGTGGAGAGCCACCTCCCCAGCCCGGGCCTCTCCAGCACGGTTGAGTTTCCTGCCCTGAAATGAATACAGTCTGAGCGTCCTCCCCAGAACAGCTTCTGGGAGACGACCCCACTGCACAGGTGGTACCGGCTACAGGGAGTCTCAGCCGTTTTCTTTCAAAAGCCCCCAAACCGAGTGAAAAAAGGAGACCTGCTGCCCAGTGGATCCCAACCCACAGCAGTCCTACGGGAGGGGAGACCAGGTCCTGGAGAAGGACAACCTGCTGGGTGAAGTAGCTGGGCAGTGGCAGAGGAAGGCCCTCCACGCGATGGATGGACACTGGCTGCAGCCAGGGGCTGGCTCACACATGACAGCTGCTGTGAGGACGGTCGCGGACCAGCGGCATTTTGCTGTTGGACGCAGGGGCTCACTGCGCTGTCATGGTACCTAGCAACAATTGTATGGAAGCGGCTGACCGCATCTTTTACCCGCAGAGTGAGTGTCTGGGGGGCTCGCACTACCCACGTGTCCTTTAGCGGCTCAGTGCTTAACCACTAGGGAGCAGTCACCAAACCAAACCCTCCAAAAATGTCACCAAATCAAACCATGCAAACCAAACTGTGGTAGTTACGTAATCTGGTGTCAACTTGCGAAGGGGTGGAATCTAGCCTGTCAATCAGGCCACAGCTGGATGACCTCATTTGGAGGCGCCAAGGAGATAAATAGCTCCCTGGGGGTCAGAGACACACAGACTCACTGCTTGGTCTTCCTGTTGACAAGTTGCTGATGGTAGGCAGAGCCCGGAAGCTGGAGGAGCCACGTGGAGACCCACACCAGAGCTGAGCTGCTTCCACCACCACTAGATCCACGAGACTTTCCACCCACTGGCCTGTGATCTTCCTGAATTCAGTGTCATTGCATGTGTTGCATAAGCCTGAAGAGGAATTTATAGACTGGCATTGGACTTATGGGCTAATATCAGACTTATGGACTTGATCTGAGCTGGGATGGAATATTTTCTTTTCCTTCTTATTTTGGGTGGGTGTGGCAAACAGAAAGATTTCTCCCAAGGCGTTTCCCCTAAATAGATGTTAGACTTAACACAATGCTTACAATTAATGGTGAATGATTGTGAAGTTATCTCCCTGAAGGCAGCCTGGTCCCTGTAGGTGGGGCTTACACCCTACTGATAATGGTTTCTATGGAGAGCCAGAGAACAGGTCAAACTGGCTCAGTGACATCCAAAGTTAGGCTCCACCCTGAATCTAGGGTCCACTCATCTTGTCACATGTGTACCCCCAATACCTCCCCTTCCTATTGCATGGATATCCCTAGATTGTCCCCCTCTCATTGATGTATTACCTATAGTACAGCCCCTTCCCGTGACATATGTCTTATTAGTGAGCTTGCACACCCCCCAAAGATGTATAAGCCTTGGTTAATAATAAACTCTCTCTCTGGCTCCCTCTCCTTTCCCCTCCGCTCTTCTGGTCCCCTCTCCCCTCTTCCATTTCCCCTTGTCCTCCTTCCCCTACTCCTTTATCCTGCCCTCTGGTCTCCCATCTCCACGTGGACCACCACACGGGGCTGAGGGGAGCATGCTACCATGAAATGTGTCTGACTCCATTATTTCAATCTCTCTTCTATCTCTCATGCTCTCTATGACTTTATAATTATATATATACAATTGCGCCTATCAAACCCGAGATTACTTGTGGGGGGATGGCCCCTTCCCCCACAGGTGGGATGTTTTCTTAATCTACAATTGCTCTTATATATAAAGTTCTTTCTTATACACGTATGGGTGAGTGTCCATGAATTTGTTTCTCTAGTCAACCCGGACTAACACACAAATGAAACCAAACCATCCAAACCAAGCCAAATAAAAAACCCAACCCAACCCAACACAGATCAAACCAAACCAAACTAAAAAAAACAACAACATATCAAACCATCCAAACCAAACAAACAAAAAAAAACCAACCCAGCCCAAATCAAATCAAACCAAAATGGACCAAACCAAACCAAACCAACCACACAAACAAACAAACTCCAAACCCACTTCCCTCAGATGCGTTCTGACTGATGGACGCACAGGGCAGAGTAGAACAGCTCCCTGGGGGCTCCACGGCTGCCGTCTTTACAGCAACATTGAGTTTCCACTTGCTCCTGTGGGGCGGCTGGTGAGTAAGCAGCTCACTGCCTCCCTCCAGGGCTTCTAAAATGTCCCTGTGCACTCCAGCTTGCAGGGGAGCATGCTTGGAGAGGACAAGTCTGCAGAATTTGGAGGCTGAGTTTGAGACATTGGACTGAGTCACAGTCACCTCCTGCTAAGGTTATTTCAGACAGAGAGCCTGCACCACTCCCTAAGCCAGCTGCCTGCAAATCCGCCCAAGGACTCCCTGACAATCACAGATGGCCAGGGATGTCATGAGCACTTTGTTTATTTCTCCTCGGCCCTCCGGAGCGAGCCAGTGAGGCAAACACTGTGCAGGGAGCAGCCAGCTTTTCTGAGTTTTCTTGCTTATCCCTGAGCCGACGACAATCTGACCAGAAATAGAGCCAAGACTCTTGATTTGAGAGTAAACTCTCTCCACCAACCGGGCATGGATTTTCCCCTGGAATATGATCTTTGGACCAGGAATTTGTATCCCATGAAAGTGGTTTATGGGGAGAATTATGCCCCTGAGGGGTAAACAGGGTCATGGGACACACAGCCACATCCATGGACAGAGGGCCACGATTTTTGTGGATTGAATCATCTCTTCCTGGTAACTTTTTTTGGCCTGGGAAGTAAAATGCCGCTGTATTAGGGGACTTCAAAAAGTTCATGGAAAAACGGAGAGTGGCGTTTTCCTGCGGGTTTTTGGAAGCCCCTTTGCATCAGTCCTTTCTCTTGGACCAGTGAATGGTGGCCCTGCATCTCTGACAACGGCCCGGCAGTTTCTCAATGCGCGGACGAGGAGCAGGGGCTGCTGAGCTTGCTTGCTGTTGCTAATAGAGACTGCTGTGTTGGTTCTGACTCAGTGGTCCCATGTACAACAGACAGACACATCGCCCAAGCCTGGGCCATCCTCACAACTGTTCCTGTTTGGGCCCATTGTTGCAGCCACCGAGGCTCAACCCACTGCTGCCAGGTCAGTTCTGATCCCTACTGACCGTGTAGGACAGAGTGGAACTGCTTCAGAGGGTTTCTGAGCCTAGACATCTTTTTGGAAGCAGACGTCTCATCCTCCTGAGCTGCGGCTGGTGGATTTGAACTGCTGCTCTGGTGGCTTGTAGCCCAAAGTATAATTCACCGCACTCCCAGAGCTCCTTATTTTGAGGCTTACCCAAGAATATCAAGCTCACTGCCATCTAGTCGATGCTGACTCATAGTGACCCTAGAAGACAGGGTAGAACTGCTGCCTCTGTGGGTTTCAGAGATGAACTCTTTATTGGACTAGAGAGCCCCATGTTTAGTTAAAAAAATCATTTTATTGGGGTCTCGTACAACTTTTTTCATAATCCATCCATCCATCCATCCATCCATCCATCCATCCATCCATCCATCCATCCAACCCTCCATGTATCAAGCACATTTGTACATTTGTTTCCACCATCATTCTCAAAACATTTGCTTTCTGCTTGAGCCCTTGGTATTGGCTCCTCATTTTCTCCCCTCCCTCATGGACCCCTGATAATTAATACATTATTATTATTTTGTCATATCTTACACTGTCCACCACTTTTCTGTTGTCCACCCCTCAGGGAGGAGGTTATATGTAGATCCTTGTAATAGGTTCCCCCTTTCCACCCTATCCTCCCTCCACCCTCCCAGTATTGCCAGTCTCAGTCCTGGTCCTGAAGGGATCATCCACCCTGGATTTCCTGTGTTTCCAGTTGCTCTCTGTACCAGTGTACATGCTCTGGTCTAGCCAGATTTATAAGGTAGAATTGGGATCATGATAGTGGAGGGGGGTGGGCAGGAAGCATTTAGGAACTAGAGGAAAATTGTGTTTCATTTTTACTACCCTGCACCCTGACTGACAGGCCCATCTTTCATCTTGAGGTTAGGGATATAGAGATCACTAGATGAGCAGCAGACAATGAAAGTGAAGGGCAGGTGCAAGAGAGGAGGGGGGAAGAGTGGCTGTTACCTGCTTGCCATCTCGGTCTCGTAGAAGAGGTGTTCGAGCTGGGGCAGAGGGACCGTACCTTGTACCATAGAGGCCTTCGGCGCTATCCGCCCTAAAAGTTTCATTTTCTCCAAGCCCACCTGGATGACAGTTCCTGTCTTTCTCCCCGTCTTGCTGCTCCAGAGGAGACAGACTTTGGCTTAGCAGCTGTTCGCCTCTCTCAAAACAAGAGAGGCAATGGTGAAGTGCTCCCTCTGAGTGCAGGTGTCCGGGAAGTAGGACGGAAGCATTAGATTGGAAGTCCTTTTGTGTTGGTTCATTAGCACCTGGCCACACCTCTCCTTCATTTTCTCAGAGCCTGAGACCAGAAGGCCCTGGCACAGAAAGAACCCACCCCCCAGGCCGTTCCTGCATCCTGGAAATAGCTTGCATTATTGCCCTGGATGGCTCTTAAAGGTGTACTGGTAGCAGGAGAGGGCCTAGAGCTACTTCAGGACAAGGGCAGTCAGATTGTTCACATGTTTTAAATTATGAAGTTGCATCAAAATGATTCAGATTTCTGAGAAGAACAACAACTCTATTTAAGAACTCTACGCATGTGATGGGTGAACTCAATATCTCCAAGCAGCTCCCAGCTTCTGGCCCACACACCAGGACACTTCTAAGAGTTGCTTGGGTCCATCTGGGTCATCACCCAACTCTTGGACTAGATAAAGTACCATCCAAGGTGCAGGTGCTTTGCACCAAGTACATTTGAATGACAGATTAAAAAAAATCAAATCACCCCCCTGGTCTCATCTCCCACAGAAAGGAGATAGTCTTTAACTTAGGGAATGAGGACCAGGATGTTTGAAAGATTTTTTTTTGGGGGGGGGATAGGGGGTAGGGTTATGTTTCATGATTTTTTTTTGGCATAGGGGGTAGGGTTATGTGAACGCATTCCCATGGGGTGCTGCCTGTGGGATGCGGACGGAATGTACAAGTGTTTGCAAAGGTCTCTGGGTCTCAGGCTACTCTCCTCACAAAGCTGCTTCATCCTTTTTGGTAAGACTCAAGGGGAGACCACCCCCCTTAAGTTGCCCAGGAGCCCACAATGTGTACTTTACTTCTGTTCAGGGGCAGGGGATCAATGCAGCTGGATGATTTTAAGTTTGTGATGGTGGTGCCGTGGGATACACATTGGGCTGCTAGCCACCAGGTCACCGGTTCAAATTCACGGTCCAGCAATCCACAGCAGAAAGAGGAGGTTGTCTGCTCCCATCAGAATCTAGTCTCAGAAACCCCAGCTAGAGTTGCTATGAGTTGGAATTGACTTGATGACACTGGGGTGGGTCTTGGAGTTGGGTACATAGCAGGTTTAATCACTACAGCCATTCTCGGGCTGCTTCTTATATGCCAGGGACTGTACCGTGTGCTTAATGTGACACCACTTAACATGCCCATTCAAAAGGCAGTAAGATGACCTCCAGAGGGGTTACTCTGTTCTACCAACAAGGGGTTACTCCTTTCTCCCAACAACTGCTTTAAGAAGAGACCTACCTGCTGTGAATCGAGTTGCATAAGAAACTTGAACGAGGGAAGAAATGGAGGCTGTTGGAGGCATGAAGTCAGTAAAAGCTTTGAGGAAGCTCCCGAGCAAGGCACCGTGCCAAGAGGGAGTCTGGTTGGCACACAACAGTTTCTCTTTGCTACAAATCCTTCCGGTCTAGTTCCTCCCCAAGTTGGTGAGGCATTCAGACTGGTGACCACTGCCACTAGACCTCGGGGGTGGGGGCTGGAGCTTGGGAAGGAGGTCAGGGCAAGCAGGAGCTAAAACAGGCGGGGAGGAGGGAGTGGATGAGAAACCCCTCCCTCCGTGCCCTCGCATCTTAGTCTTGGGCAGCCAACAGGACCGAACAGCCGGAATGCTCCGGGACCACAGAGACAGGCTAGTTTCTCTTTAAGGCCCAAGCAAAAACCTGGGGCACCTAAATACTCACCTGTGTCGGTGGGATGGAGGGGGAGGAGGGCCGGAGGAGAGTCTTACCTTATGCAAGATGTGCTCCTGGAAGTCCGGGCGAGCTCCCCCCTGGTAGGAGTCGGGTCTCTGCAGGTCCATGCCGGACTTGTAGCTCGCGGTCCACCCCGCTCGCCCCACGCTCTGCGTCAGCGCTCGCAGAAGCCGCGTCCGGGCTCCGCTGGGTGCGGCAGGCTCCCTGAGTCCCGCGGGCCCGCCCGCATCCGGGTTCAGCACCGGACAGCTCCGCAGGGACCGTGGCGCGCCGACAGGAGCGCAGCCTCCCGGGCGCGGCGTTTCAGCACCACGGACAGCGCCACCGCCCCGCGCGCCTGGGAGCCCACTTCTTCCCGCCCGCTTCCCAGTGCCCTGTCCCGTGACTCCGGTCTCCGGAGGGCTCGGCCGCCCCAGTGCGTTCTCTGGGCCTTGCGGTCCCGGGTTCTGCTTCTTCCCGAATGAAGGAGCGTCCCGGTCACATTACACAGCTCGGCTCCCTTCCCGCGGGTGCGGAGCGTCCTGCGGCGCTGGCGCTGCTGCCTTGTCGGTCCCTGGACAGTTTCCTTCAGTGCGTACGTGGATGACGGCTTTAGAGGTCGCTGAAGGCCTTTGAAATATTATGCAACAATTCTGCTCCACTGCAATTACCCTACCTTTTTTAAACACGAGAAAACTTAAACGATCTCAGAGAATATGAATGATTTGTCTCAGGCATCTGGGTGGGGGCAGGGGAAAAGTCAAACCCAAGTTGAATGCTCCCTTTCAACCTCAGCCCTGGCTTGTTCCTTTATGTCCATATTGGTTCCAAGGTCTCTGGTTTGCAGACTTGCCCCTGGCTCATCACATGGGGGATAACCGAAGGCCACAGGCTCAGTCCCCAACGCCCGTGGGGCCAGTCTTGCACTCCCCTATTCCAGGGGCTAACTCAAGTTTGCCAGGTGATGTTTAGAGAAGCTAGCCAAGGCTCCCCCCCCCCCCGCCACTATCATCAAGTTTATTTCCCAGGGCAAGGGGCAAGAGCTTGAATTAGCCTTTCAAAGATGCACATGGTCCCTGCAAGGTTAAGGACGCTTGGTCCATGGGAGGCAGGTTGGTGTCTGCGTTAAAGAGGCTTGGCTCTGAATATTATTAGATGTGTATCTGTTGGGTACGTTACTCAACCTCCCATTGTGTAAGCGCCCCAGGAAACCAAGCCACTTCCTGTGGAGCTGATTCTGGCTCATGGTGACCCCATGTGTTTCTCAGTAGAAGCACACTGGGGAGAGTTTTCAATGCCTGGGACCCACTGGGAGTCGATGGCCAGGACCTCCTGCTGCATGGCGTTGTTGTGCGGGTATAAAGAGTTGACTCACGCAAGAGCCTAGATGATACCTGGCATATACCGAGAGCTCAACAGACGCGAGCCAGTATTCCGTCCAGGATCCCTGGCGGTTAAAACAATAGGCCGAGAACCAAATGTTTCAACCAGCCACTCCGATGGCGAAAGATGGGGCAGCCTGCTTGAACATATTGACCTACTTGGAGACCCTCTGTCCTAGAGGGTCACTGCGAGTTGGCATCGACTGGATGGCAGTGACAAGAGCATGGGAAGCCCTGGCTTTCTCCTCTAAACGTCTCAGGGGAGTCCTGTTGCTATGAACCCCATCTTTGCAGAGTTGCATTAGCCCCTGGATTAGGGGAATGCGAGACCGCCCACCATGGACAACGGGGGTTGAGACTGTGGCTTCTGGAATATTCCCCATTTGATGACCCTGGTCCTCAGCAGACAGCTGGCTGACTAGGAGCAAGTCCGAGGATCAGTGACCTTGTAGGCAATATCAGCATAGCGATAAAGAGCCAGGCTAGAGTGGAAAGAATGCATTTTACTCCTGGATTTGATTTTTTTTGCTATGTTCTTAAGATAAATCATGTGTACTATCTGGTTTGTTTCAGATTTCCCATGTTCCAAATAGGTAGAACAATTACGCCCATCTCACATGGTTTTTGTGAAGCGTCAATGAGACTACGCATGTGGAGATCTTTCTTCCGAAGTGTGAATCAAATTCCACGTGGGAGGTATTATTATTGTCTCTGTATGGGGTACTTCCTGCGAAGAGTCATTAAAAGAACAAAGTCCAGGAGCAGAGATTTTGTGTGGAGGAGATTCTCACTCGACCGATGGTTGTGGGTCTTTCAAAAACTTGCCCTTGTGAAGTAGACGAAGGTCACAGAGCAGATAATCAGTTTTACATTCAACATCCACACACATTTTGCTTCGTCGGTTCATCCCTCAGTGTACTGCCATCTATTTCCCTTCCCCCTTCCTCCCTAACCCTCTGACACGTGATGCTGTCCTTTTGATCTCACACGGTTGGTTATTCTAACGTGGGGAGAGTGCAGTTCCAGACCGGAAGGATGGCTAAGGAACATCATCCTGGGGTTCCACTAGTCTCTGATCAGTAAGCCTGGTATCCTTTTTGTTTTACATATTTCCCTTATTCTATCCAGGACCTTCTAGTGTCACCCTTTTCAGCGCAGTTGGTGACAGTAGCCACAGGCACCATCTAGTTCTTCTGGTCTCAAGGATGTGGACACAGCTGTTTGGTGGTCCATGAGTCTGTTGGATTAATTGTTTCCATAGATTGACTTTATGGTTGCCATTCTCAACCTAAGACAGCCTCTAAAGGAAACTGAAATGTGGAAAACATGACTCGGAGTCTCCTTTAGGTGGGCCCCCCTCCCCCCCCTCCCCCCCGCTCACCTCCCATGGAGAAGTTTCATAGATCTCATTACATTCTCAAAGTTGCCTTTACTCAAAAAAGTGAAGGACCGACAGCTTAGGGGACCCTCCCATGTCCACTTTCTCCTGAACTTGATCACCCCCTGACTGTGCTAGAGAAGAAGGTTCTGGAAGCTAGTGGTTGCTTTGCCCTGATCCTTACATATCTTTGAAGGGCTACCATTTCTTAGCATCTGCTTCTGAACCCTGAAAGTTGGAGAAGGAGAGTGTTCTAGATATCCCAGTGGAATCTGCCTTTCTGATGGGCCTGTGTCTCTTGCCTGGACTCTTTGTGTTACATGGCATTTGAAAACCCCATTGAGTGTGATTGACTAGAGGGGCTACTCTTCTCTCTCGAGAACGAGACTCTAGATCTCCCCTGAAGAGAAGGTCTTCGTTGTGGAGCAGGATCTGGGCATCGTTCACAGGATTACACCATCCCTCTCTGCCAGTGCAAGGAGGAGCTCTCTCTCAGACCTTTACTGTGCGATCCTGGTGGGCTTCCTGAAGGTGAAGCCCAGGAGAGTGCAAGGCCCTCTTAAGACTGTGGTCCCCAGGAGCTGCTTGCGCTCACCTTAGTTCTCCGTCAGCCTCCAGCAGTTCCTCAAACTTCCAATTGAAGGGTTCCTACCAGTTCAAGGCTTCCATGGTTTATGCTCTAGGCAAGCAGATGCTGGCTGGTGCTTTCTGAAATTCACTAGGTTTCTGAGGGGCAGCCGCTCCTGAAACCTCAGCTCTCTGATGGATCTGAGAATAGTCATTGGTTTTTAGTTTGTCAATGTTTTCTTGTTGAAAGGATGGAGCGGTGAGTTCCAAGCTCTTTGCCTGTCAGAGCTCAAACCACAAGACCGTGATTCAGAAGTAGAGTGTTATCTCTCCTGGGACAAAAGATACGAAAACAAAAATAACACAAAACTCCGGTCTCGTGTTCTGGCTCCATGCCTTACCTTCCAGACCCTTTGGTAACAATTCAAAGGAAGACAATCATTTTCAAAGACAAGTTGTTCCCCCAGGAATTACATTTTGGGTTGGTGTCTTTCTGAAAGGAGCTCTGGTGGTGTAGTGGGTAACATGTTGGACTGTGAATAGCAAGGTCGGCAGTTTGAAACCACCAACTGCTCAATGGGAGAAAAATGAGGCTTTCTCCTCCCATCCAGCGGTCTTGTCTCGGAAACCCACAGGTGCAGTTCTCCTCTGTCCTATAGAGTCAATATGAGCCAGAGATGACTTGATGGCGATGAGATCTTCCTGAGGGTTGGGGGTCACTCAAGCGGCATTGGCCAGCACATTTGCAGGTCATCTCCTGGGATGGAGACTCATTTTATGGGGCTGCTGGTCTACATTTTTAGAAGTGACACTTCTCTAACACCATCTCCAGGCTCGGAGGAGGGTCTTGTTTGGAATGCGGACTCTCATATGTGGTGCTCTGCCAAGCAGAGGGTGGAGAGCTGGGCACGTCACAGCCAGCTCTGCTCTCCACTCTTCCTAGCCCTCTGCTGGAGCAATGGTGTCAGGTCGTACCAGGGCATGTATGGTTGTTCTCATAGTTTTTCTGTCAACTTTTGGTTTCAGGGTGAGTGGATGTCTGTGCTTCTTTTTAGGTCCCGGGACCTTCTTTATCTGCATATTTCATTCCTTCCCTGCTCTGGGACTCTCAGCACCAGGGGGGTTAGGCGTGGGGTCAGTCGGTAGCTTTCCGTTTACAGTTTCCTCATTTGTGGCTTGGAATTCACCTTTTTATTTTAATCATACTTTCTGTTCTTTCCAGTGAGTTGCTCTCTACCAGTGTCTCCTTTGTGGATGCGATTCTGAAGAAGCAGATGCTCGTATTTCCACAAAGAAGCTTTAGGCTCTTGGAGGGTTAAGCGTCACTGCAGTGGCTTTCTGTTCCCAGGCCTGACGCGGTGTAAGCTAGCTAGGGGAAAGCACCTTCGCTATTTTTAGTTTCATTATGAAAAAAAAAATTCGTCTAAGTAGTAAATGCTTGTCAGGAAAAAGTAAAATGGAAGGGCTTGTGCCACCTTGTACTCCCTCCTTCCTGGCCTGCTTCTCCAAGGCAGTTTCTGCCTTCAATTCCCACAGGGCTCATAGGAACCCTGACGGGGCAGTGGTTAATGTGTTCGCTGGTAACCCAAAGGTTGGCAGTTCAAGCCTGCTAGCTGCTCCCTAGGAAGAAGGTGCAGCAGTTTGCCCTCGCAACGATTCCAGCTGTAGAAACCTACGTGGCCCTTCTAGTGTGTTCTGTATGAGTTGGAGTCGACTCAGCCATAGCGGGCTTACCAGGTAACATTGCATTGATCATTGATGAGGATTTTCTGTTGATTTCTACCAGGCCTCTCTTTCCCTCACCTTCTCCCTCTAGTTTTCTCAGGATTTTCCGTTCTCCCGCCGGTCAGTTCTATGGCTTCATGCAACGAGTGTCAACCTCCATTCCTTGCCTCATTGATGTATTGATCGAGTCCCTGTCTTGGAAGATGGAGATTTAGCATCCCTGGTCTTCCCTTCCCTTCCCTTCCCTTCCCTTCCCTTCCCTTCCCTTCCCTTCCCTTCCCTTCCCTTCCCTTCCCTTCCCTTCCCTTCCCTTCCCTAGCTTCTGACAGATATATGTGAAAACAAACAAAAACAAACCACAGGCTTCTATTCTACAATAACTTTAGATTGACAGGAAAATCACAAACACAGTCGAACTCTTATATACGCACCCCCGCCGCTAACTCCTGACCCTGGTGCCTTCGTTGTAACTCATTAAACAAGGCTGGTACGTCACCATTAACTACAGTGCCTCCTGTCTGAGTATGCCCTTAATTCTTACCAAACATTCTTACTCCCCGGATCTGACCTAGACTATCACATGACGTCTCATTGCTATGCCTCCTGTCACAGCCCTATAGGCTCCGCCTGTTTTTCACTTTCCTGGTTTTTGATGACTTTGACAGCCCGAGAGGTGTTTGTAAGATGCTTTGTAGAAAGTCCTTCAATTTCTCTTATGAGTCTCCTTAGACTGAAGGCTGTGTTTTTCTTGAGGGCGGGTGGATGGGGGAGGAAGACCCCAGAGAATAGTCTTCTCAGTGCATGCTACCAACATGCCTCATTGCCGATGTTCCTAAAGTACTCACCTGACTGAGGTAACCTTTGTCAGGCGTAAGGACGGTGCAGGGACTTCCCTTCGTCCATTTCCGGGCTGAGCTTTGGGAGGAAGTCCGTGGGAGCAGTAAGAGAGGCCTACACTTGGAGAGTGAGGGGCAGGGGTGGGGGTGGGGACAGTAATCCGCTGTCTCCTTGAAGCGGGAGTAGCTCCCTAAATCATTTGGAATTCTCTACTGGAATGTTCTCTTTTGCCAACCATTTATTTATTTGTTCAGTCCCTTATTTATATCCCTATGGCCAGATGGAGATTTAATACATACTTTGGGTTAAAACCCAATACTAATAACAACAACAACACACCCCAAATCCATTGCCGTCCATTTGTATGCCAACTCATGGTGCCCCTGCAGAACATGGTAGGATGACTCCATAGGATGCCCATGGCTGTCCATTTCCATAGAAGCAGACTGTCTGTCACCTCTTTGTCCCATGGAGTGGCTGCCGGGTTCCAACTGCCTTTCGGTTCGTAGCGGAGCATGAACGACTTGCACACCAGGGCTTCTCATTCATACTAACGTTATTTCAGTTTTTGCTCCCCGCATTCCAGCTTGGGTCACTGGGAGTGCTTCCAGCTGGATCGCCCGTGTCTCTGACATCCGCCAATGAGTTTGTTTAGGGGCACGTGTGTTTTTCCGGCCCCAGAAGCACCTTGCATAGTCCCTGTCCCAACGCTAGCAGCAGCCTCACCTCTGAGGATTCTTCCACTGGAGACTGGCGTTGTAAACAAGGCCTGCTTGCTCGGTGCGCGCGTTACTGCCACGCTGTTGTCAGGTAACCTGCTTCTCTGACGGGGTTGCAGGGGGTAGAAATCACAGTCGTTCCCGTGTCACCTGCCATCCTTTGTTGGTCGGTCTGTTCTGAAGTTTGAACCTCTTCCTAAGCCCCCAGTGTTTACATGGCTAGATGAGGAAAATAGGATTTATATTTGCAGATGCAGGTGGCACACTATGATTACATTTTTATTGTGATTTTATTTTATTCTATTTTTACTTCACTTTCAAAGGTTCCTAAAATCAACTCAAAGCTCCCATTTTCTTCGTTCCCATTGCTTCACTCTGTGGTTGACCTTTTTGCTCGTTACCCGACATTTGCGATTGCTTTTTGTCCTTCGTGAATACAGGGCATGTGTGGCTTTTCAATATATCCAGCTTCTCGCTCTTTCGAAGCCACGTCCTCTCTTTCTTGAATCTCAGCGACTTCTCGTTGGGCCATGGACTGGTTGCTGTGTCTTTCATGACTGTCTTCATTTCCATCCCCCTGCCCTGAGTTTCTAACTGCTTGCAAACACTGAATTCCGAGTCTTCACCCTCTGCGCATTTTGTAAATGCTCATTCTGACTGGAGTGTGACCCTCCCAGCCACAGGGCTCAATCTTCCTGCTCTCACCTGAGCTGGTGGCTTGCTGGACTGTAGAACAGTCGCTGTTTTTAGCAGGTACCATCCAGTTGGTCCTGACTGAGGCAAAAGAGAACAAAGCCCTGCCCGGTCCTGAGCCTCCTTCACCACCGTTCTCATGGCTGCAGCCAGTGTCCATCCGTCTCCTCTCTCTCCTTCGCGGCCCCTCTACTTTAGCAAACACGATGTCTTCCTCCAGGGATTGGTCTCCCCTAACAACGTGCCCCCAAATGTGTTAAGACAAAGTCTTGCCATCCTTGCCTCTAAGGAGCTTTTTGGTCCTACTTCTTCCAAAACAGATGGGTTTGCTGTGTCGTGATAACGCTAACATTTTCCTCGGGCTCTCGTGACGCGTGCCTTCCTCTTTTCTAGGTGACCCTCTGGTGTGAACTAAGTAGTCAGGGAGGCCACTTGAGAATGGACGTAAGTGACTTCTCACAGGGCGGCTGAAGGTGGCCTTTCTGAGTCTTTGCATGTCTGGAACACACGTTCATGCTACTCTGTGTTTGGACCGGATTCCAAGTTGATGACTTATTTCCTGAGAACCTTGAGAACATTTGTCATGGTCATTTAAGAGTGGGGAAAAAAAGAGGTAGCTTTGCTGATGGAAAGGGTCGCTAACAGGAACTCTATTGCTTTTCTAATTCTTCTACCTTTGGAGATGACCTGTTCTATCCTATTTTTTCCTTTGGAAACTTTTAAGATCTTGTCTTGATCTTTGTTTTTTTTGTGTGTGTTCTTTTTATAAAACCGCACAAGTAATTTACCTGATGACATTTATTGTGCAGTGAACTCACTCAAGCAAGCCCACTGCCATCCATCCGGCCAATGCTGACCCTTGGCCAGCCTGCAGAGGGCTCCTGAGGCTGGACATTTATCTTGACGGGAGCAGACGTTCTTATCTTTCTCCTGCAGTGGCTGGTGGGTTTTAACTGCTGATCTTGTGGCTAGTGGTCAAATACCAAACCCACTCACAACCACGGATCCTTGGATAGTCACTCAAACCAAACTCACTGCTGTCGAGTTGAGTCCAACTCATGGAGACCCTATAGGACTGGGTAGAAAAGGCCCTGGGGGTGTCCAAGACTGTCACTCTGCGGGAGTAGAAAGCCTCATCTTTTGCCCTTGGAGAAGCTGGTGGTTTCAAACTGCTGACCTTGGAGACCATAGCCCAACTGTAACCACTGTGTCATCCTTTTAATTTGATGACGTGTTATTATTTTCTGATGCTTCTTGCATATTCCTTTGGCTGTCTTTATTTAGTCTCATATTTTCCACTTCTTCATCTTTTTGTCTATGAACTAAGCTATTTTCTTACAATGCACTTAGGAGTCTTAGCAACCATTTCTTCTTTTTTTAGTTTCTAAGGTTCTTTTGCTGTCCATTTCTTTTTCCATACTGATGGGGGACGAGGGGGAAGAGTTAGCCGGCTGTGAACCAAGATACCAGAATATCATTTAAGATTTGGCTTGTGAAAAATCCAAAATACTGCAGTAAAAATTCCCTTTCAGCTCCATCAGTAGGGATGTTCTAGCCCAGGAAGATGGTAACAAAAACAGCATGCAAAAAGCATCCCCCCTGAGGCCAGGAAGGACCTTCCAATTTAGATAAACAAGGGTGCTCGAGGCCTCAGGGCATGATGGTCTGATGGCCCCTGGAGAAATGTAGGCATACAAAATTTTCCACCAACCTTGCAAAAACGTTTCTGTCACATGTCTTAGCATATCAATAATATCCAGTGATCATGATACAACCCACTTTAGTCACATAGTGAGGTGGTTAGTTTATTGCGCCAACCTGGCTGATAAACACATGTGGGGTTTATTGAAGGGTGGAGAGATAAATGGCTCAGTGAGCCTCGCCTTTCTAGGTCTCAGGTCTCTTGCTTTCTGATGGTTGGACCAGGGTGCAGCTGCCTTAGCCAGTTCTCTGCTTCAGCTGGCAAGGCTCACTTCCTGCAAGACATCCCCAAGGAGAAGCCACATGGACCTACCTTGATGCATCCTGGTTGCTGGAGCAGCCATGTGGAGACCCATGCCAGTGCTGAGATGCTTATATGTTCACTGACTCGACTTTCCTCCTGCAGTCGGCATCATTGTGTGTGTTTTGTGAGATGGAGGAGGACTTTGTGGATTTGTGTTGGACATATGGATTAATGAGTAAATGTTGGACTTGTGGGCTTGGGCAGCACTGGGTTGGGATGTTTTCTTGATGTGCACTTACCCTTTATATAAAACTCTCTCTTATACATGAGTTTCTGTAAATTTGTTTCTCTAAAGTCCCCAGACTAACGCAAACGCACATAGTTTAAGGTATATACCTTGCTTGTTTTTACTGGATTTTCAAAGCAGTTTGGAAGGAACAGCCTCTTACTGTTTTCCTTCTGTCTCGTCCTTAGAATTTCTTGAATCAACCTGGTCTCTCTGTCGAGTTGAAACGGTGAGAGGCCTTCCTGGACCCTTGCTCCTGCACCAGTGCCTTTGTTTTCTGGAGACAGTACATTTTCAAGTCTTTCCAAGTGCGTTCAGATTTCTTTCCTGTTCTTTATCTCTGCTTTGGGAAGGATCAATTTCGTCATTTATATTGGTTTGCTCTTTCATGTTGCAGATGTTTCCCCCTTAAATGTCTGGGAATTCTTGGCTGGTGATGAATGAGGTGTTAGGAAGGCTGACAAAGGTATCTTTAGGTGGGCACGGTTTGTAGCTGGTTAATCTTTGAGTGAATGATCAGGGAGTCCACTGGTAGCCTGAGCCCTAAACCTAGAATGGTCAAGCCTTTTATTGGGAGAGGGTCTCCATCACCATCACCACCACCTCTGAGTTAATGACCACTCATGGTGACCCCGTGGGCAGAGAAGAACTGCTCCAGGGGGTTTCCAAGGCTGTGGACCTTCACGGAAGCAGACGACCACATTTTCCCCCTGGGGAGTGACTGGTGGGTTTGAACTGCCAACCTTTCTGTTAGCAGCCCAATACTAACACACCGTGTTACCAGGGATCCTGTTCTGGGAGTGCTAACACCTTTACAGCTGCTCTAGGAGGCCCTGGACTAGATATAACTAAAAAAATAACATTTGTTGTGCGTTTACTATAATGTCAAATTACTATGTTAGGGAAATGGCCTTCCACAACTCTAAAGTCGGTATTCCTACCCATTTTACAGAAGAGGAAACCAAGGCTTGGAGAGTTTTTAAAGGCTTACATATCTGGTTGGCATTTGAGCCCAAGGGCCTGTGACTTCAGGCTTCCCACTCTTAATCAAGACCAGTGGTTCTCAACCTTCCTGATGCCTTGACCCTTTCATACAGTTCCTCATGTTGTGTGACACCCCCCCCCAACCAGCACATGATTTTTGTTGCTACTTCCTGTCATTTTGCTACTGTTACGAATCATCATGTAAATATCTGATAGGCAGGATGTATTTTCATTGTTATCAATTGAACAACACTAAAGCATCGTGATTCATCCCAAATGCAATGTCATTATATATTGTGAAGTATTTATTTCTAATTAAAATAAATGAAATGTTGTCTTGAAGCATGGTGTAGCATGGGTAACAGTCTTCACGCTGGGTACTCGTATGTGGGCGTATCTGCATGTGGGCGGACGCGCCTGGAGACGGTAGAGGAGCGGTATCTCAGTGCCTAAGACCATTGGAAAGATGTGTTTTCCTATGGTCTTAGGTGACTCCTGTGAAAGGGTCATTCAAACCCCCAAAGAGGTCACGACCCACAGGTTGGGAACTGCTGATCAGGACTTTCTGGACTCTGGGGTTTGGAGTTGAGACTAACTGGCACCTTCATCTAGGGTCACTAAAGAAGTAATCTGCAAGCCAGAGGAACAAATGGGAATCCGGGGGCCCTGAGAGTCCCCGGGGCAGAACAGCAGAAAGCCGTCCAGAGTAAAGTCCCTGAGGCTCTGGAGGCTGCACAAAGTTGGGGTGCAGGAAGGGTGAAGCCTTTGTGGCATGGAAAGGTCCACCAACACCGCTCCTCTTCTGGAAGGCTTGCAGGGCGCTCGTGGCCACGCCTTGGGTTCCTGGCACGAATGAGAGGTGCACTGCAGGGAAGGAGCCGCCTGCATGCACAGTCCCCTGCCCTGGCTCCCCTCCTTCTGGCCTGGATAGGATGAAAGTCGTGAGTCATACTGACCTCAGAGGAACAATGGTGCTCTGGCCTCTTGGTGAATTGTCGTGTTTATTGATTCTTTGCCGGGCGCTGTGGATAAATACAGGCATCCCTCTTTCATAGCATTTCACAGACATCAAGTGTGAAAACGTTTACACATGAAGGGCCGTGGCACTCCTGCCGCACACAAGTCTACTGATGCCACATGCCCGACGCCGTCTACTCACTCGGAGTGTCTGTGTCGCAGGCTGGTCATGGTCATAACATTTCAGGCTTGTTCTATGATGGTTTCACGTGGGACAGATGGGATGGTTGCAGACTATGCCAACTAGATGCTCCAGGGGAAGGGTAGAGGCAGCGTTGAGCCTACCAATTGTGTCCCAGCAGCCTGACGAAACCTCCTGGGTGTCATCAGCCTTTTTGTATAAGAGTAGAGACATCTGGGGAAGTCAAATTCTCATCGTCTCTTCGCCTTCGGCTGGAGCTGGATCTTGCATCTGGTTCCTCGTTTTTCCTGTGGCGCCTCCTGCTGAGCCATCAGCAGACTACGGACTGTGGATTCATCCAGCTGACCTCAGACCTCTGCAGCCACCGCCTGTGACCCCCGGCTGCCTCTGCTTCATCACCTTGGTCTGCTTGTCAAAAGAGACCAGGCCCTGGAGAAGGACATCATCTTGGTAAAGTTAAGGGGTAGCGAAAAAGCGGACATGCCCCCCCCCCTCCCCGAGATGGATGGACACAGTGGCTGCAACCCTGGGCTCAAACAAGGGCAGTTGTCAGGATGGCGGTGCAGTCAGTGTTTTGTTCCGCCATGCATCGGGTCGGGATTCTGTGGCCAGGCGTTAGAATCACCGCGACCGCACCTGATAATCACCAGGAGAAGGAGACCCTGCAAAAGCTGGATGGACACACCGGCTGTAGCAACAGCTCCACGATAACCATGGGGATGGTGCTGCCGAACTGGGCAGTGTCTTGCTCTCTTTCCCTGGGGTCGCTTGCTATGCCTTGGAATCGACTTGAAGGCACCCAACAACAACAACAATTAAATTGGTGTTTCCCTGGCTACTGGATGTACAACTGTTCCCTACAGATCAGTCAGCACCAGTCAGCCCACGCTTACCTGGCTGACTGACTCCCTCGTCCCAGCCTGGGATTGTACGTTAGAACCGAGGCTTTGAGTCTGTAGGAGAGTGCCGTGGGAGTGGGAGAGAGCCAGATGCCAGCCAGACCTAGACATGAAATCATGGATGTGGCCCCCCGATGGGCCATTGTTCAGGACAGGTTAATAAGCCAGCACTAGTAAGCCAGTGTTTAACCTGCTTATTGTGTCATCTGAGACTGGACTGAGCATGCAGCTGGGACCAGGGGAAAGCCAGCCCCCCTGCACTCATCCCCCAAACACACTGGGTCAAAGCGCTTTTGAGGATGCGGTTGGGTGGAGGGGGAAGGGTGCGTAACCTCCAAGTGCCCGACGGCACACGCAGGTTTTTAATTCAGAGAGAACATTCCTTTACACGGAGTATTTTAGGAGTGGGAACAGATGGAAGGTCTTGTCTCATCTACCTGCTCTGAGAAGCAGGCGAAAGCAAGGGCAACAAGCCTGAGCTCCCCAGGGGCAATGTGACAAAGGACAGGGCGTTGTGACAGTCAGGTGAGTGTCAGCAACCCAGAAGGCTCACAGTCACCTCTGAGGTGATGTCCCCGTGCCGTGGGCATGGCTGGCAGGAGGATGCCCCTGCTTCCCAGGACAGGTCCCCAGACTGGGACTTTTCCCCTGTCTCTTGGCGGCCACTCTGCAGCTACAGCGTGCTGGTCTACCAGCTGCGGAAGGGCTGTCTGTCAGGTGAGCCACGGCTGCAAGACACGCTAAATAAAGTCAGCCTGGAACAAGCTCCCAGAGTCTAGCAGGCCTCTGTCTGATACATCCCCAAGTGATTTCACAACCCCATTGTCTGCCCACCCACTGTGGGCCGTGACGAAAGGGGAGACTCAGACTGCAGCAGATTGGACAGTATGTTGCTAGGAGCCATTGAGTCAGCTCATCCTGTGCACAGCAGGGCGAGACATTGCCCGGGCCTGTGCCGCCCTCACCATGGCTCTTATGTCTGAGCCCAGGGTTTCAGCCCCTGCATCTGTCCATCTCGCCGAGGGCCTTCCTCTTTTCCGCCGTCCCTCCACTTGACCAAGCACGCTGTCCTTCTCCAGGGGCTGGCCTCTCCTGACATGTCCTAAACACGGGAGACAAAGTCTCACCAGGAGCATCCTGGCTGTACTTCTGCGACAGATCTGTTTGTCCATTTGGGGGTCCACGGTACTTTCAGAGTTCCTCGCCAGCACCCCAACTCAAGCGTAGTTGTTTGGAATGGGTTTAATGAAAAAGCGAAGGGCTGTTTCTGAAGGTCTTCTTCAAGGTAGGCTTTGTTCTCTTGAGAGGCTTCCAGGGAGTCTTGATAGGAGTAGACAGAGAAGTGGCAGGAATAGGAGGGTGACCGCTCTTCTTCGGGGAAGGCCCTGAGCGTGGGAGGGACTGGCGTGTGTTTTCACATCCGTTCCCTCTGGCCATTTGACACCTGCATGTCCCATTCCCTTCAGTGAATGGATGAGAGCGCACCTTTGGGTCGTTGGTGCTAGGATTGTCAGGGCCCTCGGCTGCGTTGCTGGGGTTGGGGTGAGCGAGGACGGCTAGACTTGGACTTGTGGCTTTGGACACATCAGGGGGAAAGCCCGACCTCTGGAGAAGGACATATGTATGGTCAAGTCCAAGGTCAGCTCAAAGGAGAAAACCCCTCCATGAGATGGACTCACCCGACAGCCTCAACAACGGGCCCCGGGACGTCAAAGATCATGAAGAGCGTGCCGGGCCGGTCAGTGTTTCAGTCGGTCCTGACGCATCCAGGGCAGCCACCAAGGACATGGTGACAGAGACAGTTTCTAATAGCCCACAGTGCGGGCATTCCGCATGATGCTTGCTTCTGGGACGGGGCTGCATGCAGAGGGTTTAGACTCAAGGGGTGTCCCCACCATAAAACCGTGCGGCTGAGGCAGGGGGTCTGAAGCTCACCTCTCCTATCTCATCAGGTACCACTTCTCCATCCTTCTAAGCTGCTCAGGAATCACATCCGCAGTTGGCCTGTCCACATCTTCAGCTGGATAGGAGTGGTCCTATCCCTCTGCTGACACAGCGCTGGACAGACCGCTCATGGCCCTCACGCTGTCAGACCCTCTGGCGAGCCTTCTTGGCACGTTCTGAGGCACAAGGGGGCTGTTGGCTACTCCTTCCTCCTCGATCCCGAGACCCTGGGCTCTCCTGGTCCTCCACCTCGCTGTTTGTCACTTCTTCATGCCCCTTCCTGGGACTCTGTCTTTCTTTTCGACTCTTTAAATCTCACTTTCCCCAAGGTCCTGTAACCCTGCTCCCGGCATGTCTCTATACACGCTGAGTGATCTCAGCACTTACGTAATTTCAACTTCCACTTGTAGGCTGATGACTCTCAGAACTTGCTCCTCAGTTCAGAACCGTCCCCTATTATCCGTCGGAGCTGTTATCTCATGCATGGCTGCAATGGAGGCGTGGCGGTGGGGGCTGCTGCTAGCTAGACGGACCAGCGGCGCTGGGGAGAGTTGAAGGGACCAGGAGTGGGCACCTGCCCCAAACCAGGCCACTCTCAGTCCTTCGTCGCCAGAATGTTAATTTGCTTTTCACCTGAGATGCAAGAAGTGACTCGGGCTTTCTTTGGAGGTGAAATTCATTCGATGGGAAATGGATGATGGAAGTGGTCATCTTTCTCTTCTCCTGAGGTCAGCGGTCCAGGAGGAGAGAACAGAACCCACAGGGGAGATGGAAGAGCGAGTCTAGGGGGTGTTTGGGTAGCTAGTGTCTGTGGTGCCCGAGGTCAAGCCTTTCCCTTGGCTGTCTTCTTCAATGGTGGCTAATGAGACACAGGAGCAAGGCGTCCTTGGTTGCCAGTCTACTGTGGCTCCGGGACTTTGCTTCGTGTTGTAGAGATGGCTTCTGGGGCATTTCCGTTGACCACAGAAGCTCTGGATTTCCCATTGTCCCCGAGATGTCTCACGGATCATGTCTCACATGGTCATCAATCACTGGCAAGCTCCTGCACGGTGCCAGGCCCAACAGGATGCACTTTATTGATCTCTTCATTCAGTTTATGGATTAGGTGGAAGGCAGGTGAGAGATTTCCCAGAGTCCACCCGTTTCGGCCTCTGGCCTGTTGGTGGAAAACCACCTCTTCATTCAAACATCCAGTAGACGTGGGAATCATTTTGTGCTTTGGAGTTCATTTGTTTGGGCTTGCAGGGATCCCATGTTTAACAGAACCGAGGCGAGGTTGGCCCAGGACTGGGCAGTGCTTTGTTCCGTTGCTACGCGATGTTCTTAGGTGGCGCCGAGGTGCCTCCGACACATCACAACTCCACTGCAACAGAACAAAACAGGATCAAAACACCGCCCTGCCCTTTGACCACCCTCTTAAATGGTGTGGTGTGTGAGCCCACGGCTGCAGCCCGTGTGTCCGTCCATCTCCATGAGGACCCTCCTGTTTCTCACTGCCCCTCCACTTTACCAAGCAGGGTGTCCTTCTCCAGGGACTGGTCCCTCCCGGCAACTTGTCCAGAGCATGTGAGACGAATTCTCCCCATCCTTGCTCTCAGGAGCACGCAGGCTGCGCTTCTTCCCAGCCAGCCAGGTTTGTCCTTCAGCGTTCTTCTCCAGCCCCATCATTCAAATGCACCCATTCTTCTTGGGTCTTCCTTTCTCAGTGTGCAACGTTCACAGGCGTGCCAGGAGACGGGGCACACCACGGCTGGAGCCAGGCACACCTTAGTCGGCAAAGTGACCTCGTGGAAGACTTTAAAGAGATCGTCTGCGGTTGACCGGCCTGCTGTACTACGTTGGTTGATCTCTTGACTGCCGCCTTCGTGGGCACTGGTTATGGATCCCAGTCAGATGCGACCCCTAGAACTTGAATCTTGGTGTATCATGATGGTGCTCCCTGCTTCGGCTGGAGGACCTCTTTCCTCCTTCCGCCAGGAGAGCAGTTGCTGTCGACCAATTTCAAACCCGTGGCAACCCCATGTGTGCCAGAGCCGAGCTGCTCCAGAGAGCCCACACCTTGGGCTGTGAACCACAGTGGTGGCTCAAAACCACCAGCCGCTCTGTGGGAGAGGCGGCTTTCTACTCCTGTAAGCAGGTACAGACTCGACAACCTGCAGGGCAATTCTACTGTCCCGTAGGGCTGACAGCAGTGAGTTTTTTGGTGTTGTTCTGAGAACTTCCCCATAAGGATTTTCCAGGTGGATCTCTCGAGGAGATTGCCAGACCTTTCTCGTGAAGCCCATGGAGGATGGACTTGAACCTGCAACCTTTTGGCTAGTATGCAAGCATGCTAACTGGAGGCAGCACCTGGGATGTCATTAGACATCAGATTTTTATTTCTTCAATTTGTTCTTTGGAGTCATTTTTCTCTTTTTCTTTTAAGAAAATTAATCATTTTATTGGGGGGCTCTGACAAATCTTACAACAACCCATCATTTAGTGGTATTAAGCATGCATTGCCATCAACATTGCCCAATCAATTGCTTTCTACTTGAGCCCTTGGTATCAGCAACTCTTTCCCCCTCCCTCCCCTCCCACGCTCGTGAAACCTTGATCATTTATTTATTGTTATTTTTATTTCATGTCTTACCCTGTCCGTTGTATCCCTTCACCCACCTTTCTGTATTCGTCCTTCTTGGGGTGGGGTCTATATATCCAACCTTGTGATGGGTCCCCCTTCTCTCCCCCTCTCCCTGCCCCCACCATCCCCGTACCCTCATGATATCGCTCTCCCCCCTACAGTTCCTGAGGGTTTTATCTGGCCTGAATTCCACGTGTTGACAGCTCTTATCTGTATTGGTGGGCGGACTCTGAGAAGTCAGATTCCCAACCTCTCCTGACTTCACACCGGCAGCACCTCCTCCTCTTCTGTTCTTTTGCACAGCGCCCGCCAGGGGGAGCGCACCCTCCAAGCCCTGGCCTGCCCTGCTCTGTCCTCCTGCCCTTCCCCCTGCTCTGGCCTGCCCCCCTGCCTTGTCCTGCCCCCTGCCCTGCTCTGCCTGCTGCCCTGCCCTGCCCGGGCACGGGCCCATGGGGGCTGCCTCCCTGCCTTTGAAAAAGGCCACTGTATCACGAAACCCACTGTGTCGCCCAGCCCACTCAGACTCCAAAGTGGAAGCCTCCACGGCAGGGCAGAGTTGTCCCCGGGGGTGTCCAAGGCTGTAACTCTTTATGGGAGCAGACAGCCTCATCCTTTCCCCTGGGAGAGGCTGGGGAGTTTGAACTGCTGAGCTTGCGGTTAGCAGCCGGGGGGCGGGGGGGGGGGGGGGGCGGTGATACGCACTGCAACACCAGGGCCCCTGTAAGGATTCATAGCCTCTGTAGAGCACAAGTGCCCAAAGTATGTGTTGTATCAAACCCTTTTCAGAAAAAAGGGCTGACTCAGCTCCCTCCCTCCCCCTGCCTGCCCTGAAAAATCTTTTTTTGTCCACTGTAGCCTCTGATCCAGGATAAAAGGTAGGTACCGGGTTTTCAGTGTTCCAGCACCCTCCAGAGGCTGTATCACCAACTGTGGAAATAGTGCGCTATGGGGTTTCTGAAGCCGTAAATCTTCATGGGAGCAGACCATCTCATCTTTCTTCCCTAGAGCACCTGGTAGGTTTGAACCACTGGGGTGGTGAGCCAGCCCAACACCCAGCCGGCAGCACCCCCACCATCACTACCACCACCATCACCACCACGACTACCACCACCACCATCACCATCACCTCCACCACCACCACCACCACCACCATCACCTCCACCACCACCAGCACCATCACTGATAATACCACCATCACCACCATCACCATCACCACCACCTCCACCTCCACCTCCACCACCACCACCACCACCACCACCACCACCACCACCACCACCTCCACCTCCACCACCACCACCACCACCACCTCCACCACCTCCACCACCACCACCACCTCCACCACCACCACCACCACCTCCACCTCCACCACCACCACCACCACCACCACCACCACCACCACCACCTCCACCTCCACCTCCACCACCTCCACCACCACCACCACCACCACCTCCACCACCACCACCACCACCACCTCCACCTCCACCACCACCACCACTACCATCACTGATAATACCACCATCACCACCACCACCACCACCACCACCACCACCATCACCACCACCACCTCCTCCACCACCACCACCACCACCACCACCACCACCACCACCACCACCACCACCTCCACCACCACCACCTACACCACCTCCACCACCACCATCACCACCACCACCTCCACCTCCACCACCATGACTAACACCTCCAACACCTCCACCACCATGACTAACACCACCACCTCCACCTCCACCACCACCACCATGACTAACACCACCACCTCCATCACCACCACCATGACTAACACCACCACCACCACCATGACTAACACCACCACCTCCATCACCACCACCATGACTAACACCTCCACCACCTCCACCACCATGACTAACACCACCTCCACCACCATGACTAACACCACCACCTCCACCACCACCATGACTAACACCACCTCCACCACCAACCACCATGACTAACACCACCACCTCCACCTCCACCACCATGACTAACACCACCACCACCAAATCAAACTCTGGGCCATGGAGTCCTCGACTCCTAGTGACCCTGCAGTCCAGGGTAGAACTGCCCTCTGGGTTTCGGAGCCGACTGCTTGAGAGCGAGATGACGCTAGCAGGGCTCCTACAGCTCCTGCGTGGCGGCAGTTAGACGCTGTTGACTTGGTTCCCACTCTTAGCAGCCCCAGGGCAAGAGGATGAAACACAGCCTGTTCCCGCACCAGCCTCACACCGTGCTTCGGTTTGAGCCCCTGGTCGCAGCCACTGTGTCCGTCCATCTCATGGAGCGCCTTCCTCTTTTTCACTGCCCTTCCGCTTTACCCAGCCTGACGTCCTTCTGCAGGGGCTGGCCTCTCCTGACAACATGTCCAAGGTAGGTGAGTCGAAGTCTGGCCATCCTTGCCTCTAAGGAGCGCTTTGGCCATGCTTCTCCCAGGAGAGCTCGGGGTTGTCCGTTTGGCAGGCCACGGTACTTCCGATATTCTTCTCCATCCCCATAATCAAAGGCACCCGTTCTTCTTCGGTCTTCCTTACTCCCTGTCCAGCTTCCACAGGTCTATGAGGTGACTGAAAATACCGTGGCTTGGGTCAGGCCACCTCAATCTTCAAAGTAACCTTCCTTGCTTTTCCACACCTTGAAGACGTCTCATGCAGCAGATTAGCCCATTGCAGGGCACTGCATAGCACCCACAGTACCCACTTTATTTTATTGGCACGGCGTGTTCCTGAGGCAATACACAGACAGCACGCAGAGTGTTTGGTAAAATCATGGACACCCTTCCCCCAGACTGAGTTTCCCAGAAACGGGTAGCTCTGCGAACAACTGTACCCTCTAAAAGCACAAACCGCCCATTTCATTGTTTCTAGAACCAGAACAGACTGACCTGGTACAACGAGCAGTCACGTACGCCCCACTGAGCAAAACTGCACCTTACGTCAACTCTCCAGAAGCTTCAACAAGTGGGGGGGGGGAACCCCTCAAGCGCTCCCCTGGGGCGGCTTCAATAGCTCAATACCCTGAGTTGCTGAACCTGCCTGCAAGCTTCTCACAAAAGCCTGCTTCTAAAACTTTGTCAATTGGATCATTGGTTCTGTTTCGCGCCCCAATAAACCTTACACAGAACTGTGTCTGGTAACAAGGAAGCATAGAGGTTAGTCATGATTTGGGCTCCTGGCTGTGGTTGGCTGACCCAAGCGGAAACACCACGAGTCTGGGGTCGATTACCCAACAAAGCAAGGTAAGCACAGGCTGACTGGTGCTTACTTTGATCTACGGAATGTTCATTGCAGATGAGTGAGTCAGCACCGTGGGACATACCTTGCTTATTGGCTCCTTGGGCTGAGTCAGAGATTTGAGAAGAGGCGTGGGAAAGTGCTGTGGGCTTAGAGGAGGGACAGACACCAGCCAGACCTGGGGCGGAGCTGCATCTTGGATGCCGTACGGAAGTATGCTCAGGGAAGCCTGTGCTCACCTTGCTTGCTGGGTGGCCCGAGCCTGGCCCTGCTGTCCTTCTGTCTCATGGTCTCTGAACGGTGCTGGGCGTATAGCGGGCTCTGCATGGTCACTGTCTACAGCGCTCTCGCAGGGCTCCCCAGGCGGGCTGAGCAAATCTCCTTGGGTATTTGTTTGCTCAGTCACTCAGCAGCATTGCACAGGGCCTCTACAAGGGCACTGGGTGTTGGGGATCCGTGGGGATACTCTTCAGGCTTCCAGCCAGTAAGGGGCCCCCGAAGTTGCACAATTGAAGGTGCGCAATGAATGTCCAGTGACAACCGTGGCAGAGGAAGGTTCCGTCCGTGCTGCTCCAGGAGCTTAGACAGGTGTGGTCTCACCTGGGGCCCAGGCACTCATCCCGCCACTGCCCTCACCTGGTCCACGCCACCATCCTCTCACACCTGGATGGCCAGTGAACACGTCAAAGCCTTCCTGCTCCGTTGGTCAGTTTCCAGCCAGGCTGGTCCTTTTGACCCGCGGCCTGCCCCACGTCACTCAAGGTAGAAGCCAACTTTCCACCAAGGCAGACAAGCCCTTGAGTGACGCCTGTCCATTTCCTCTCAGATGGCTCTCACCTCCTCCCACGTCTGCCCTCACCTGTCCCCTCCGGTCACACGGCCTCTGCAGCAGTCTGCTTGGAAGCTGGGCCCCGGCAGCCTCAGGGAACCCTCATGTCTCTGGCACTAACCCATCACCTTGAGACAGACCCTCCCTGATCTATAGCAGAACCCGCCTTCCCTGGTCACCCCTCCTGGCCTTCTTTTCTTCAGTGTACTAGTCACTACCCATCACCCGGCATGCTTCCTGTTTGCTTATCGGCTCCCCATGGAGGCGGGCGCTTTCTTTTCCCTTGTGCCCGGCAGAGTGGGTTGAGGGCAGAGTGGGTTGTTGGGATCAATCCCAAATCCCTTTGGATGCATTTGGTCTTTCTCCTAAGAGGCCTGGGAAGCTCTTGAGACTGGTGTTTCAAATCTGCATAACAAAGGGTGGCCCTGGGCAGAGCCCCTGGAGGCCACTGAGGGACAAAGGTCGTTTGGGTGAGGCTGGTGGAAGTGGAGAGAGATGGACATATGGGCATGCCTTTGGGAGGCCGTGTGAGGAGCCCTGGGGAGGTAGTGGGTATGTGTTGGGCTGTGAACCTCCAGGTCAGCAGTTCAAAACCACTGGCTGCTCCGGGAGAAAGAGACTTTCTACTCCCACGAAGAGTGATAGTAGAGAAGAGAGCAGAGGAGAGAGCATCAACTTTCTCCCATGGAGCAGCTGGTGGATTTGAACTGCTGATGTAGCGTTAGCGGCTCATCGAGTAACCACTACGCCAACAGGGCTCCCTTAAGGCACCAGAACAAACCCCCAAACCAAACTCACTGCCTCGAGCCGATGCGTGGCCACCCGCGGGGACACGGAAGAACTCTCCCTGGGAGTTCCTCACTGTCACTCTGGACAGGAATAGCCAGGCCTGTCTTCCTCCCAGGGAGTGGCTAGTGGTTTCGACTGCTGGCCTTGCAGCTCGCAGCCCAACCACAGCATAACCACGGTCGGAAGACGATAGCCGAATCACAGCCTCACCAATCCGCCGCAGGGCTCCTTCCCCAAATGCTCTGTTTGCACCAATTCTGCCTCATGAGCCTGGCAAGAACGCCCGTTCGTTCGTTCACAGGACAGCTAGCGCTGGGATGGGCCCCTTACTCCCCATTTGGCCCGTGCTGGGGCTTTGGGCCTAAAGAAGTCTCAGGAAGTGAGGTTTGACGACCCCTTTTCTATCTTGCTAGGTTGGCTTTGTATGCTTCTTTAGTTACAGAGAAGAGACAGGTTTGTTTTTTATTTTTGGTGGGGGGGTTTAATTTGCACCTGTTGTTGCTGCCAGGTGGCTGACATCTCCATCATCCAGTCTGAGAACTACAAGGCAAAAACCCGAACTGAAACACGCACCTCCCTGGACCACTCCCCACCCTCACCCTCACCCCCTACCCCCCATCCCTGGTCCCCGAAGCCCAGGGACCTAGGTTGTCCCTCCAGTGCTAAGGTCCAGCCAGTCTGCCTCCTCTTCCTCTCTGCCAGCCTTCTCGGCTTCGAGCCCAGGGACTTGGGCTGGATTTCTCGGGGCGAGTGAGTGTGCCACCAACTTGTCCTGGGACTGGAAGGTGGGTTGTCTTTGGGAGCCGTCTGAGGAGGTGCTTCAACAAGCACCCCCAGGCCGCTCTCCCCAGCCGCAGTGTTTTGGGCACCAGGCTCTGAGCACACGTGGAGACTGCCCCCTGGTTGTCTGCTCTGCTTCTCAGCGTCTTCCTATAAAAAACAAACCCCAAACACCCAGCGAATAGGCACTGATTGGGGCGTGAGCGGAGACCACAATGAGGGGCGGAGAGGCAGGAAAGCAGAAGTGGGCGAGTGGAGCTAGATCTCTGCAGGGGAAGCAACCCAGTCCACATGGAATGACTGCGCGGGGCAGAGTGGTTGTCCACGGGCAGGACCATGCATCTGGTGTTGACCGCCTTCCTCTTCTCTCTCCTGAGCGCCTGGTGCAGAAGAGTTGCCGGGGCAGATGGTACGTACCAGGGCAAAGCCGTTCCCGTCCTTTCTGGGGCCGTGTGCGTGCGTGCTCTGTGGAGATGCTGGGCGACACGCGTGCATGACTCCAGAATTCCTTCCCTCCACCCATTCTCCCCTGCAGAGAGACGGGAACACCTGTTTGTTTGTTTGTTTGTTTTCCCCTCAGCAGCAGACAGAGCAGATTTTGTGCTTGGGACTCAGTAGGCTGTAGACAAAGCGAAGATGATGGTGACAAGGACGACCAGTCTTAACTGCTGTCACCGATGCTTTGGCTACAACATTTCTAGTGGTTCAACGTAGTAAATGGAAAACAGATCAAAGAATAGAAACCAAGACACAGTAATATTCAGATTTCTGTAGCCCAATGCATGTCTTAAAAAAAAGAGAGAAAAAGAAACTGATTTCATTTTATACTTAATTCTTTTTTTTTAAAGTCATTTTATTGGGGGCTTGTACACCTCTGATCACAATCCATACATCTATCCATCGTGTTGAGCACATTTGTATGTTTGTTGTCATCATCATTTTCAAAACATTTTCTTTTTTCTTGAGCCCTTGGTATCAGCTCCTCATTCCCCCCCCTCCCTCCCTTATGAACATTTGATATTTGTAAATTGTTATCATTCTATCATGTCTTACACTGACCGATGTCTCCCTTCACCCACTTTTCTGTTGTCCATCCCCTAAGGAGGGGGTTATATGTAGATCATTGTGATCAGTTCCCCCTTTCTCCCCTTCCTTCCCCTTCCCCTCCTCGTAGCACCCATGCACATGCTCTGGTCTAGCCGGATTTGTAAGGTAGAATTGGGGTCATGATAGTAGGGGAAGGAAGCATTAAAGAACTAGAGGAAAGTTGTATGTTTCGTCGGTGCTATACTGCACCCTGACTGGCTCATCATTTCCTTGTCTCCCTTCACCCACTTTTCTGATGTCCGTCCCCCTGGGAGGGGGTTATAAGTAGATCATTGTGATCGGTTCCCCCTTTCTCTCTCCACCTTCCCCTTCCTCTCCTGGTACGGCTACTCTCCATATTGGTCCTGAGGGGTTTGTCTGACCTGGATTCCCTGTGTTTCCAGCTCTTATCTGTACCCATGTGTGTATTTAATTCTAACATATATAATTATAGTATAAAATATACTGAAAAAATTTAAATATAACATTAGTTGGGTTTAACTATAAAAGTATTGTCAAATCTGTCTTATTTATCTGCATACAGCAAGGACCGGCTTTATATATGGTTTTGTTTGGTATTTTCCCAGCATCGACATCTGTACGGCCGGGTGCTTCAAAGTCAGGACAAAAGGTTACTGAACCTGTGTGCATTTTGCACACTCCACCTGTACCTAGACTGAGGGGTCGGTGAGGTAGTCAGTTTATTGTGCCAGCCTGGCCGATAAACACAAATGGGATTAATTGAAGTGGGGAGAGATAAATGCCTCGGCGAGCCTCGCCTTTCTTGTCTCTCGCTCTCTGATCATGGGACCAGTGTGTGGCTGCCTTGCTTGTTCTGTGCCTCAGTTTGCAAGCTACACTACCTGAGGGACGCCTAACCCGTGGACTGAGTCGCTGTAATTTGAGGTTCCTTTAAGACCTGCTGTCTGTGCCCAGATAGCCGGAATTTCTCTACAGAGGACTACCTGGCGGCCCTCAAGCCTTGAAGGACTGCCAGTGTCTCACAACTGTCTCACGAGAGGAGACACTGTACCGCTTTGTAATTGAACTGTTCATTTCTTGTGTTATCTATCTATCTATCTATCTGTGTATATATATATATATATATATATAAAATTATTAGCAATCTGGTTTTGTCTCTCTAGAGAACCCTGTCTAACACAGTCGGTTAGGATAGGTAGCCTTCTGTGCTTTGAATGGCTGTCAGAATGAAGGACACTTGACCTTTTGAAGTAGTTCCCGATACTATGGGCTCTTACAGGTCACTGGGAGCTTTCCATTCACCAAATCATAGATTTTACCAACCGCAGACTCGGTGGGAGTCAAGGCAAGGTCTTTGCTGGGGACCCCGCGAGTGTGGGTCCCATGATGCAGCTCACTCGTTCCTCACAGCCAACTTTGTGTGCGAGGAACTTGTTCTACCTTCTCTTTATAGGGGAGGAAACTGAGGCTCAGAGTATGTTTCCCCAAGGGCGCACTGGGACGATGGAAAGGTTTAATATCGCGTGCACGTGGGTTATTTGGAGATTTAGAAACGGATGCATCATGAAGCACGGTACGACCCCCAGGTCTTCAATGTTCAGTGCACTCAGTTGTCATGATCCAGTTACGGTGGCTGAAAAGAGGCCATCAAACATTTGCATCCTGGGCAAGGCCCTTGTTTCTCCTTCCTCATCAATTCCCACCACATCCCATCACCCAGGGGACCACTTTCTGTAACCTTTCCCTTTTGGTCTGGCTTCTTCCACGCACACGTGAGAACTTTGAGATTCATGCGCGTCGTTTCTTGTGGTAGCATTTCTTGCCCCTTTCTGAGTAGCTCCCCCATTGTGCAGTTGTACCACTAACCTCGAGGTCCACAGTTCGAAACCCACCAGATGCTTCGAGGGAGAAAGATGAGACTTTCTATTGTAAAGAGTTACGGTCTCGGCGACAGTTCTTCCCTGTCTGAGAGGATCCCGGTGGGTTGCAATTGACTCAGTGGCAGTGAGTTTGGTTTTTTTTTTTTTTGGTATTTCCCTTTTGGTGGATAGGTATGCGATTTCCGGTTTGGGGCTGTTATGAACAAGCGTGGCAGAAACACTCTGGTACAAGTCTTTCTGTGGATATATATTTATGTTTCTCTTGGATGCAGTCTCTGAGAATGGAGCGGTGAGTCGTAGGCTAGGTGTAGGTTTGATTTCAGCAGCCCTTGACGGTCAGTTCTTCCAGCCGCTGAGCGGCTAGCACGCTCACCGGCGATGTGGCAGTGTCCCAGGGGCTCCGCGTGCTTCCTACCGCTGTTCAGTGGGTTTGTTTTTGACTTTTGTTTTCCAGTCATCCTAGGGGGATCGGATGGTGTCATCGTGGCTTTGTTCTGTATCTCTCTCGCGATGAATGTCGAACACCTTCCCCTGCGCGATAAGCCATTGATGCATCTTCTCCAGTGAAGCATGTTAGCATCTTCTGACTTCCTTATTTTCTTTTCAAATTGAGTTGCGTGGCTCGACTTCTTTCTGGGTGATCTTGCAGGGTCCCCACAGAGGCTACATGCGAGTCCCTTGTGGTGCTGCGGCTGTGCTGGGGGAGCGCCACGCTGACAGAGGGGCCTCCCGTACAGAGTCATGGCCTCAGACCCCGACATGGGGCCAGGAGGAGTCAAACGTAGAGTCCACGGCGCTGCGTTCTCTCTTTTCAAAATCCACTGTGAGGTATTTGTCACATGCGTGCTTTTCCCTCCGAGCTCCCGCCTTGCTGATTTATTTCCCAAACAGCGAGTGGCTGAGTAGACCAGGTATATCTGGTTGGAAGCATGCATGCTGTCCTGTTTCCCCATTCAGCTTCGCGTCTGTTGTGCCTTAGGGAATAGTTCCCTACTCCAAGATTGCCCAAGTATTTACTTAGCTTGGTCCTAAACGCTTGATGACTCTGGCTTTGATGTTTAGCTGTAAGATCCGTTTTGCGACTAAGGTGTCCAAACGGATTTCTGTACCTGCAGTGACGTGGAGGTGCTGGTTTATTAGAAATACAGCCGAGCGCTTGTTCGAAGCGGGGATGGCAGGAATCAGCTGCCTTACTCTGCATGTCGTCCTTGTCAGGCGCTGCTGAGTTGCTTCCGACACACAGCGACCCCCGCACAACAGAACGAAACACCGCCTGGCCCCACGATGTCCCCACAATGCTTCTTAGGCCTGAGCCCGTGGCGGCAGCCACGGGGTCCAGCCATCTCAACAAGGGCTTTCCTCTTCTTTCACCGTTCCTCTTCTCCAGGGACTGGTCTCACCTGGCAACCTGTCCAAAGTCCCTGAGATGAAGCCTGGCTGTCCTGGCTTCTAAGAGGCTGTGCTTCTTCCCAGACAGAGTGGTTGGCTCCTTTGGCAGCCCGCGGTCTGTTCAATATTCTTCGCCAGAGGTCATTGATAATGCCGGGCCTTGGGCCAAGTGCAAGCCATTAGGAAGGACCCCTCACTGGCAAAGGGCCTCACGGTCGGTAATGTAGGCGGTCAGCAAACGCGAGGGGACCCCTGCACGAGCTGGATCGCCCCGCCAGCCACCGTGATGGGCTCTGGCCTGGCAGCAAGGAGAGAGGGTCTGGGACTGAGTCACACCTGGTTCTGTTATACGTCCTACCAACAGCCAACCCAACAGCCACTGAGAGCAATAGCAAATCCTGTTGCTCAGCATCCTTGGTTTAAATCAAGCGCTTCCTTTCTCCGGCAAATTCCTTTGGTATCGTGGTGGAAAATATGCTCATCATGGATAGGGGAGTCTGGTCCCGCACTCTGTTCAGTTCCATGGATCCAGCCCTGCTCATAGATAGATGTGGGGGAGATCACATCCTCATCAGTGACCACAGATGGCCCTGAGCGTCTCTTGTGGCTACATCTCACTTGCCTACCGCCCTCTGTTTTCCAGGACATTTGCTCCATCCCAGGAGCCCTGGTGGAGCAGTGAGTTACTCGTTGGGCTGATGGCTACAAAGCCAGCGGTTCAAAACCACCAGCAGGAGAAAGATGAGGCTTTCTACTCCCATAAAGAGCGACAGTCTTGGAAACCCAGGGGCCGTTCCACCCTGTCCTATAAAGTGGATATGCATTGGAGCCAAGTTAGTCACCCATCACATGTGCCCATGAGCTCACACAGAAACTTCTGTGGCTCTGGGAACCGAAACTGTAGGGTGGCATTGGGGGGAATTGCACAATGTTGAGCAATGGGTCGAAGCTCTGACTTGAGTGCTTTTGTTGATTCTCAAACCAGAAGCTCCCTTTGTCTGGTTGACTCTGCACGTGAGTGAGACTCTGTGGGTGATCTGGGTACTTGGATGCTAGCAGGGGGTGGGGTGGAGGCTGCTGTGGGATTCACCATCCAGAAAACTGGGTTTTGCAGGGATCTCTTGAGCCCTTCCAGAACCGGAAGTGGTCCTCTGAGTCCTGGGTCCAATGTCTCCTGAGATTCCCAAACGACTCAAGAGAACCACCAGTCCAGAGTCGTCTCTGAGCTCAGTGTCTCTAGTCACGGAAAGCTGGGGGTGGGGCGCATCTGCTCTTTTATCTCGGCAGTCGACAGGAGCCCAGGGCGCACTGGCGGCGGAGAACTCAGGGCTTCGAAACAGAGGGATGTTGGTTTGAACGCTGACTCTCCTGCCTCCTGGCTTTCTGATCTCTGATCAGTTGCTTAAACCTGCTAAGCCTCAGTTTCCTCGTCCATACAATGGGGATGACAACTGTACTTTCTTCACAGGGTTATTGTCAGGATGAAATGAGCTACTAATAAATGCAGTGGACATCCCTTGATCAATGCAGATGATTAGTACAGTTATTAACAAATATTGACCAGACCAGGGTGCAGCATAGCACCGATGAGATACACAACTTTCCTCGAGTTCTTTGTTGCTTCCTTGCCCCCACTATCATGACCTCAACTCTATCTTACAAGTTGGATTGGACCGGAGCATGCACACTGCTACAGATGAGAGCCTGCAGCATAGGGGATCCCGGATAGATGGGCCCTCAGGGCCAACGAGGACAGTGGGGATGCCAGGAGGATTGGGGGAGGGTGGGAGGAGAAAAGGGGAACCGGTCAATCTAGAACCCCTTCCTAGGGGGACCAATAGTGGAAAGATGGGTGATGGAGGACAATGTAAGATATGGAAAAAATGGTCTACAACTTATCAAGGGTTCATGAGGGAAGGTGGCTGGGGGGGGGGAAGAAATGGGGAGTGGCTATCAGGGGCTCTGGAGGAATGTATGGATTGTGATAAGAGATGTAAGAGTCCCAATCAAGATATTAAAAAAATAAGGAAAGACAACAACAACAACAAAGTTTGGGACAAATGATTTAAGACATTGACTACGCATATTTAAAGAGCCCTGGTGGCCTCATGGTTACATACATCATGTTCCATCCAAGGTCAGCAGTTCAAAACCACCAGTGACTCCGAGGGAGAAAGAAGAGGCGTCCTACTCCCACAAAGAGCTACAGTCTCAGAAACTCACAGGGGGCAGCTCTACCCTGTCCTGTAGGATCGCTGTCTGACTTTGGTTTCGGTGCCATAATGGTGAAGTGCTTGGCTGCTTCTCAAAAGGCCGGCAGTTCGAATCCACAGGCCACTCTCTGTGGTGTGCTCCTGACGATGTCGCCTAGGAAACTAGAGACCATGGGTCATGATGAGCTCCATGGTGCCCATCGAACACGATTCTCCCCCAGCCCACATGGGGGCGCCGAGGACCAGAGAGTTGACGCCACGCGGCTGGTAGTGGTCCAGGCCCACAGGTGCATTTACCTGGATGCCCTGGTAGCCCCTGCGGCGCCTCCTGCTCCTTGCCCTGGGATCTGGTTTGGTGCTGGAAGCAGGGGAAGTCAGGCAGAGGCCGGCTTGGTTCCTCCTCTCTCGCTGCTTGTTGGGAGCCTGGGCACGCCGCGTGTGTGCGTGCGTGTGCATGTGTGCGAGTGTGTACACGGCGCGCGGGTCCCGGGATGCTGAGCGCACTCACCATACCTGCTCTGTGACTTCTCAGTGGAAGGCCCTGTCCAGGAGAGCGGGCCCAAGAGAGGCGTGCTGACGGTGCGGTGCCGCTATGAGCCCGGCTGGGAGCACTACGTGAAGTACTGGTGCCGGGGAGCCGTCTGGAAGTCCTGTGCCTACGTCGTCAAGACCGCGGGCGACGAGCGGGAGAAGTGGAACGACCGGGTCTCCATCCAAGATGACCACAGAAGCCGCACCTTCACCATCACCGTGGAGGACCTGCGCGAAGGCGATGCTGGCTCTTACTGGTGCGCCGTGGAGAAGAGCTTCACCGACCTGGGGTGTCTGGTGCAGGTCACGGTGGGCCCGGGTAGGAGGCCCTTGTGGTTCATGTGCATCCTGAGCCTGTCTCTTGTCTCTCTCTGAGAGTGTGCGCCACTGTGCCTGTGCTCTGTGCACTGTGTCTTTGTGCTGTGTGTCTACGTGTGTATCGTGTGTCGTATGCATGTTGTGTGTTGTCTGTTTATATGTGTGTCTACGGTGTTTTTTTGTGTCTGTTGTATGTGTGTTGTGTCTATGGTGTGTGTGTGTCTGTTGTATGTGTGTTCTGTGTCTCTGTTTATGCATAGTCTGTTGTGTGTGTGTCTGTGGTATGTTCCTTGTGTGTCTGTGTGTGTCTGTTGTATCCGTGTGTTGTATGTGTTGTCTGTGTGTCTGGGCTTGTGTTGCTTGTCTGTGTGTTGTGTCTATTCTGTGCTGTTTGTTGTGTGTGTATGTGTCTATTGTATGTGTGTTGTGTGTTTCTGTAGTATGTGTATTGTAGGTCTGTGCTGTGTGTTTTGTGCATCTGTTGTCTATGTGTGTGCGTTGTGGATCTGTGTGTGTGTTCCGTGTGGGTCTGTTGTCTGTCTGTGCTGCTGTTAGCTTCACTATCCGTTTTCTTGGCTAACCTGGGTCCCTGCCGAGCATGGCGGACACCTGCCTTCTGGGGGCCATTGTGGGCTTCACGCGGCTCTTCAGAAGATGAGAGGGCAGTTGCAGAGAGGGGGATGCTGCCCGAGCTGCGCTCAAGCCCGAGCTGAGCTCAAGCCCCAGCTGCCCCTCATTCGCAGGGCCTGCGATCCTGATCCAAGGACATATGTCCTCTGACCTTGTTTCTGGATCCGTTAAGTGGGTTCATACATGAGGCCCAGCTCATCGTGGCGGGGGACTCGAGGAGAATGCCCATCTGATGCCCACAGACCACTTTCCATCAGAGTCTGTCTCAGGTGTTCCCATGCTCCATGTGGCAGGGGGTAGGGGTGGCCCTTCACGCCTCAGGGGTGGCAGTGGAGGGCATGCACCAACTCTGTGAAGAACCAGCGGGAGCATTGTGTGCGTGTGTGTGGGTGTTGTGGTCAGGAGAGAAGACACTGACTTGTCCGCTTCCTTTCCTTAGAAATAACAACGGTGCCCATTGTGACCACCACGGTGCCCATTGTGACCACCACGGTGCCCATTGTGACCACCACGGTGATGGCGGAGCCAAACGTTTCGACACAGGGAGAGCCGAGTTGGGCGGGAGAGCTGTCGCTGACGTCGGTGACGGTCATGACGCCTGGTTTCTGGTGCGGCTGCCTTGCTTGCCTTTGAATTTCCCCGCCCTAGATGCTCGGAGAGGGTCAGTCGCGTTGTTTTTAGCGAGGACCGCTGCTAGGACACCCAGGCCTGCAGGCATCTCCGCCTTACCGCTTAGCTACACCGATCAGAAAGCGCAGACTGCTGGGTGATTACCTTTACAAGCCAGCGGGAGAGAAAGCCAGCCATACCTTGGTTTGTGGCAGGAACTCTGCAGGTCCTTATGGCACCAACACAAAGCATTTCCGGCCAAATCAGCGAACCTACAGGAGATCCTTCACTGGGGGGAAATCTATTGAAAGCGGCCAGAAATTAGACACCAAGTGGAAAGCAGTCACAAAACAAATTTCCAGGAAAAGAGCAGACGCCTGGGAGCCATGGCTCTTGAGAGGAGGGGCCATCCTGACCTGGAGCCTCTCCCTCTGCGGATAACAGAGGCAGAAGTGCTAGAAGTCACGTCGTCTTCTAACTGGGAGCATTATCTGCTGACTGGTTTGCAAGGTGGTTCTCCTGGGGCCTGGGCAGCCAATGAGAGAGAGAGAAGGGACAGTGGCTTTGAAGTAGCTGCTTCCCTGATGGGAAGGTCTAATTTTAGACTATTTCTCACCTGGTAGATCTCTCCTCTGAGGAGACACACTAAAAAACTCATCGTCGTAGGGTTGATTCCGATCCCATAGCTACCTTATGCAGGGTCCCTGAGGCTGCCCGTCTATGTGAGCAGACAGCCTCATCTTTCTCTGGTGGGTTGGAACCACTGGCCTTTGGTTAATGGTCCAACGCTTACCTGGCAGCGCCACCAGGGCTCCCTATAGCTCCCTAAGTCTTGTTACTGGTCATCGATTTGACCGTGGTGCACGGCGACAGCTATGTGGAGGGTGGCACTCCATGGACCACTGTCATTCCAGGGGCGTTGCCTAGGGGGCCACAGCGGGGATGGAGGGCGCGATGGGGAAGCAGAATGGAGAAGTTGCTCACTGCCTGTCCCTGTGTCCCTCCGACAGGTCCCTTTTCTTCAAACTTCCCTCCCTGTTCCTGATTCTCCTGAAGGTACCGCTGCTCCTGAGCCTGCTCTGTACTTTGGTCTGGGCCAACCGGCACTAGAAAGACTGAAGCTCTCGGCACCAGCTTGGAGGACGCTGTGCACCAGCTCCTCCCTTTGGGGAGATGGAGGAAACAATGCAAAGCCCTGATTTGTCTAGACCCTGGGCCAAGGATGACCGGTGAAGGCCAGCCCCCACTGGGTGGTGCCGAGGGCAGGAGCGTGGCTGTACCCCTGTGGCGAGTGAGGTACTACACGGGGACGCCAGACTCAGGACTCTGCTTGCTGCCAAACCAGCAGGACCGCAGAAGGAAGGTTTCCACTTCCCTCTCCAGGCGTAAGACCTGAGGTCCTGGACTTACACAGGGGTGGGGTGTTGGGGGGCTCCCTGGGGCAGCATGCCCACTGACTTGACTATTACATGTACCCATCACCCGTCTCTTTCCTTTGTGCCTGCCCCCCATCCCCTGACCCCTGCCAAGGCCGTGCACTAGGGACGCTCACCCACCTTGTTGAATAAACTCACCAGAGGAAGGACTGTGGCTGCCTTATTCTTTGGGTCTCTAGAGCCTGCTTAGCCATCACATTCCTGTGGGAGGCAGGTGCCGGTCCTCACCTGAGTGTTCACCTGAGGGAGTGCTCCATACCAACCACCTCACTCACTGCCAGAGTCAATTCTGACTCGGGGCGCCCCAGTAGGGCAGGGTAGAACCATGTGGGTTTCCCAGATGGCAGATCTTTACGGGAGTGGAAGCCTCCTCTTCCTCCCAAGGAGCGGCTGGGGTTTAAAACTGCCGACTTCTTAGTTCGTAGCCCAATGTGTAACTCCTACACCACCACCAGGGAGGGCTCTTCTACCTGAGTACTGGAGAGCAGGAGCTAGCTGCCCTGCCATGTTTTCCCAGTGAAGACTGGCGCCCTAGCTGGAGAGCCATGCACCCTGCGGCCCCCTGGTTTAGGAGCCGATAGGAACCAGTGGCAGTAAGGTCCTGTCAACATCCCGTTCTTGGTACTGAATGTCTGTCCCTAACGGAGTCTCACTCAGTGCTGTCTGACAGCGCCTGACTCTGAGACGCCCCCTTCCCCCATATCCTAACTCCGGCTTTTGTTTTCTGTGTATTCCTCTGGTTGCGGTCATTGCCGCAGTCAGTGCCGATTCGTGGCCCTTGGACTGGTAGTTGGTGATTGTGTTAATCTGGGTGGACTAGAGAAACAAATCCAGAGACACTATATGTGTATAAGAAAGAGCTTTACATACAAGAGCAATTGAATATTGGGAAAACATCCCAGCACAGTTCAGATCAGGTCCACAAGTCCCATATTAGCCCATATGCCGATACCAATCTACACATACCTCTGCAGACTCACGAAACACATGCAATGAAACCAAATGCAGGAAGATCACAGGCCAGTGGGTGGAACATCTTGTGGATCCAGTGGTGGTGGAAGCATCTCAGCACTGGCAGGGGTCTCCACATGGCTCTTCCAGCTCCAGAGCTCTGGCTCCATCAGCGTAGCTCCATGTGGCTTGTCAGCAGGAATGTCTCCCAGGGAGAGTGTGTGTCCCACCTCCAGGGAGGAAGACAGGAGTTCCCAGAATCCTCAGGAGAAGGCCATGCCCACACGGAGGCCTCATTGGCTGCAATGTGATTGACAGGCTAGACCCCACCCCTTCACTCAAGTTGACAGTAGATGATGTAACTGTCACAGTGCTTAATCATTCGTATCATCCAGGGTCCCCCACTTCCTCGCTGCTTTCCCCGGACGCTTCCTGCACCTTTGCAAACAGTCCCTGGAAGAAATGATCCCAGCTGACCGTGTACCTGTCCACTGCTTCACCACCTTCGCCCACCTTGGATCCCCAGCACTTGATGTAGAACCCCATCAGATGGATACCACATAACGTGCTAAAGGCTGTGGCCACACTGTTCCTAACACTTGCTCTCCGGAAATCTAACCTCCAGCCCTGCAGCCAGCTCAGCATGATGCTGTCACGCATACAGAGACGTGTCTCCTCTGCTCTCTGGGGAGTTGTGTTCCTTTATCAAAGACCAGTCCCTTTTAATGATTACTGCGAGCGCCCAAGACACACTATTTCCATTGTCCCTAGCAGTTTTCTTTCCCCGGCTGCCGAACTGCCGTGGTCCCCAGGATGCCACGGAGGACCAGCAGATGGACCAATGGGTCCAAGAAAGAGACCGCGGGCGTGGTAAAGAAATGGAAGGCTTATTTCTCTGGAGAGCTTGGGACGGTGGAAACAGGGCAGCCAGCTCAGCAGCCGCCTCCCCCATTTCGGCAGAAGAGAGCAAGCAGTCCCCCAGTGATCCCGGCCCAGCGGGGTGCGTCCTCAGCATTCCGTGTCCCAGGTCAGTGGTGGGAGGGCTGTCTCCAGCAGGAGGAGCAGGGTGGGTGGGGCTGGGCAGGGAAGATGGATGGGGACAGGGAGGCCCTGGGCAGACACTATGGGCATTGGCTGGGGAAGGCCTTTAATTTGGTGTAACCAAAGCTTATGACAAGCATGATTGAATGTGACCATTACTAGGTCCCTTTGGAGACATGATGCATGTTGGTTAAGTGAATGAAGTTAGGGACCCTCAAATTGTTTGACACCCTCCACCCAGTTTAAAGTAGGGTTCTTACCTTGGACACAGAGAAGGATTCCATGAAGCGCTAGACAAAATTCAACCTGTCTTTTTCTTGCTTTCTTTCTGGGTTGATGATCCATAGCTTTCAGTGGTCCTCCACCTTCCTCACGCCGCGACCCTTTCATACAGTTCCTCATGTTGTGGTGACCCCCCAACCTAAAATTATTTTCATTGCTGCTTCATCACGGTCATTTTTTGCTACTGTTATGCATCGGGTGACCCCTGTGAAAGGGGTCGTTTGACCCCCAAAGGGGTTGCGGCCCCCAGGTTGAGAACCACTTCTCTAAGGGATCTGCGATCTCTCACCCTACCAGAAAATTTCTGACCACTGCTCAGGGTCCCCTTGGACCCTCGAGTCTCCCACCAGCCCTGCCTGATGTCGATGTGGAGATTCAGGAGTTGCCTCGGCTGCTTTGGCTGAGCCCAGGCATCCTGTTCTCCACCTCAGGCCCTCCTTATGGCACCACCGGCTCTTCAGCGTTCCAGACCTTTCTGGTGCAGAGCCCTCTCTACATTCTGGGCTCTCCCTAGCTGTGGGTCCCCCAAAGGCTGTGAAGCGCTGACGCAGACAAAAGAGAGGCAGTGCTGCCCAGAGGGCATCCCCCACTATGTTGAAATCTGGGGAACAGAGGGGAAGGATCAGTGCAGTGAGGAAGTGACTGCGGGCATCGAGGCAAATGAAGCCAGCTGGGAGGGGCCATGGCCACCACCTATGGGAGCCAGCGCTCCAGTCCCTGCCTAGTCTGTGCTGAGCGGGAGTCTGCTAAACACCCCGACACACCACCCGTGGGTGGAGGCGAGGGCTTGGCTTGGGCTGTGAGCGCGGAGCCTCGAGAAACGCTGAGGTCCGTGACACCTGGGGGAAAACACAGTGCGAGTGGCTTGTCCTGCTCTTGCTGTCAAGTGCCATCGAGTCGGTACCCACCCATGGCGACCCCTCTGCCCACCAGGACGAAACACTGCCCGTCCTGCACCATCCTCGCCATCGTTCCTGAGCTGGGGCCCAGGGTTGTAGACCAGTGTCCGTCCATCTTGTCAAGGACCTTCCTTTTCGTTCGCTGCCCCTCCACTTGACCAAGCACAACGTCCTTCTCCAGGGCCTGGGCTCTCCCGATAACGCATTCGAAGTACGTGAGTGGCCCCCCTTTCCTTCAATGGCTTGGTGCGTACCCCATCAATGATGACCCAAATCTGGAGACCTGGATTCCAGTCCTGGCTCTGCAGCCCTTCCACAATGTGACCTCGGTCGCCACTTCCACGTCTTCAGTCTCCCTGTCCAATGACGGGGTCCATTCAAATGGCCCCGTGAAGGCCCTTTGCCTCTAGAGCGGCCCTCTGACTCATGTCCGTGCTAGTAAGTAATTCATCAGTGAGTTGGCCTGGGGACTTCTGGCTGGCCGGCCGGAGCCCAGTCACATTGGTGGGTCCTCTCCAGGCCAAGTGGGGACAGCGGGTGGGGCGGGGGGGGCGGGTCTCGGGCTGTGGCACACATGTGGATGGGTTCAGAGCACCCTTACCTACACGTGGCCTGGGGCAGGTTACCTGGGAGTGCTGGCCCTCGGTCCCCTATCAGGTGGCCCCTCCCTTGCAGGGGCTGGTGGTTTCAAACTGCTGGTCTTGCAATTAGCGGGCGAACGTGTAACCATGACACCACCAGGCCTCCTCTGACTCAGGGAGAGATGGGGGGAAGTGGTGTTGATGGCAATCCCCTGCCCTGTCCTAAGCGCACATTTCCAGTAGGGGTGAAGGGGAAGGGCATGCCCCAAGGGGCAGCCGGAGCGCTGCCGCATGCGCAGTCCTGCCGGAGGAAGGTTTGTCTTGTTGCCAACGGCTGCGCACTCGCCCTCATTCTCAATGGCCGAGCCCCCTGGCCCCGGGGCAGCTCTGTTCCTGATGCCCTGGGTCCAGAGAGAGGGACTCAGGCGGCTCTTTGGTCAGCCCTCCCTACGGCCCTGGGCTCCTGTGACCTCGCAGGAACGCTGGGGTGCCAGGGGTCCGGCAGAGCCGGTGGCTGTCGCCAGAACCGGAGACCAGGTCGAGTCGAGAAACTGCAACTCTATTCTTGCAGGTGCTCCCGGACAGCTGCCCAGTCTCCCCACGAGCGGTTTCCGAGTTCAGTCCTGACCCCACAAGTTAATAGACAAAACACAGGCTTATTTATTGTTTGTTTTTAAACAATGATTGCAGGAGGAAATTAGCAGATGTTTAACAATCACAGAATACAACGGATACTTTAAGAAAGCAGGTTTTTCAAGGATCACCAGGAAATTATCTATGCTGACATTTCTCCAGGGCCATTAGACACCACCCTCCCCACAAGCTTCATGCACCCTTTTTAATCCAAATTGGGGTGATGTTTCATGCCTGCTACTTACGCACCTGACCTTGTCAGCCTCCTGCCCTGGGTTGGAATATCCCTGCTGATTAAGCTTAAAAGGAACTTTCACTGTAAGGCGGGGACTGTTACATTTTGAATTTTTAATCAATTAAATCTTAAATTACACTCTATTTCTAGTATTGATTTTCCCTGTATCCGTGGCAGTGTGGGTGAGGTGTCGGGCTGCTAATTGCAAGGTTGGCGGTTCAAATCCGCCAGCCACCCTGGGGGGGGGAAAGACGAGGCTGTCTGCTCCTGTCATGATTTATAGGCTGGGCAAACTGTCGAGGGTCTCTGAGGGGGCTGGACTCAATGGCAGTGGGGTTGGTATGGATTTAGGCAGGCCTATGTCCTCATCCAAGTTTTCGGGGAAAGAAAAATATTGAACAGGTGAAACTCAAGGATCCTTGGTGGAGGTGTGGTTTTGGGATGGGCTGCCAACTGCATGGTTGGCAGTGTGAAACCACCAGCCTTTCCTGGAGAGACAGAGGAGGCTCAGTACTCTCGTAGTCAGTCCGTCTAGAAACCCACAGGGGCAGTTCTACCCTGGCCTGTAGGGTCGCCCAGATTGGCCATCGATTCGATGGCAGTGAGTTCTTTGGAGGTAAGACCCAATTGCCCTTGAGCCTCCAAGGGCAAGCACGGATTCCTTCACATGGTCTCTCTCCGCCGGGACAACACACATGGCTGCCCTGGCCTGCCCCTGAACTCCCTGAACAGGTGTGACCACGGTCCAGTAGCTGGTGAATGTAGCCCTTGCGGTTTGAGAAATAAAACCTTTTTACAAGTTTATTAACAAGGCAGTGGGTCTCTCCACTCTGGCCACACCTGCAGGAAGGGTCTCCTTTTCCATGGCTTATGGAGGGGTCTCAGGAAGGAGCTCCGAGTTGAGGTGAAATGAGATGATCAGGGACAAAGCCTGCAGATCAAGGGCACTGCCATCATGTCCATTCTGACTCACAGCGACCTTTAGGACAGGGCAGAACCGTTCCTTGAAGCTTCGGAAGCGGGAACCCTTCACAGGAGCAGCCAGGCTCATCGTTTCCTCCTCAGGGCGACCAGTGGGCTTGAACTCAGGGCACCCCAGCTGGGCATGGTGTGGCCGACCCCTCCGTTTGAGGAGTCTGCAGACAGAGAGTTAACACAGCAGATCTCTTTGACTCTGTTCTTGTTCCTTTTGGGGAGCGCCTGGAGCCTGGGCAGTGACCCTTGGCCACAGTCTGAGCAGGAAGTGCTGGGATGTTCCCAGGGGTACCGATGAGTGGAGCTATTCTGTGCCCCCGAGACAGGGGGCCAGGCTGCACCAGGCTGTCAGCGTTGTCTGAGGTACCCATGAAGATTCGCGAGGCATACCTGGTGCCTGGTTTGGGGGGTCTGCCCAGTGGCTGATTGTGTAGTGACTTGGCCAGCTCTTAAGACTGAAGCGGACTTCCCGGGGTGGAGCCAGTGTCCGTGGGTTTGGCCTGTGCCTGGGAGCCTGGAGGAACCGGGTGCGTGAGAGGCCGGGCCTGGCCCCTCGAGCCTTTGCCTGTGTCATCTTTTTCCTACAGTTCCTGTGCCGAATCCTTTGCTGGAATAAGCAGTCGTCGGGAATATAAACTTCCCGTGGAGTCTGTGAGTCTTTCCAGGAATCACTAAGCGAGTCAGTGATCACTTTGCAGAATAGAGTGAAATGGTGTTCTGATTGGGGGTGGGGGTGGGGGGTGGTCCAGAGAGGAGCTGGGGGTGAAAGAGCAAGGGAAGGGGCTCTATTTGCCTCTCCCCAAGTTCCATTGTCCAACAGATCAATGGCACCCTGAAAATGTCCACAAGAGCCATGGTGACCCCGTGGCCAAGTGTTCAGATGCTGACGGAAAGGCTGCCGGTTCAAACCCACCAGCCACTCTGAGGCAAAATGATGAGGCTTTCTGCTCCCCAAAAGATTTACCGTCTTTGAACGCCCAAAGGGAAGTTCTACTCTGTCCCCTAGGGCTGTGGTGAGTCAGAATCAACTCGATGACAGTGGCTTTTTAAAAGATGTCCCTGGCGGGGAGATAGGGGGAACTGATCTCAATGATCTATATATAACTCCCTCCCAGGGGGACGGACAACAGGAAAGTGGGTGAAGGGAGACAGCGGTCAATGTGGGACATGAAAAATAATTTATCAAGGGTTCATGAGGGAGGGGGGAAGGAGGGAATGAGCGGATACGAAGGGCTCAAGTAGAAAACTATTTTGAAAGGATGATGCAACATGTGTACAAATGTGCTTGACACAACGGATGGATATATGGGTTGCGCTAAGAGTTGTAAGAGCCCCAATAAAATGATTTATTGACAAATAAATACAAGATTGCCATCCTGGATAGCATAGCGGGATAGCATCATGGGAGATGGAGTCTCCGTGAGTCAGAATCGTCTCGACGACTGCGGGTTTGTGAAATTAAAAACATTAAAAAAACATATCTCCACATCCTAATCCCCAGAACCCCGCAAAGGGACTTTACAGATGCCACTGAGTTAGAGATCTTGAGAAGGGGAGAGTCGCCCGGCCCCCCTTGGGCCCATTGTAGCCGCAGAGTCCCTGAGAACAGTGGGGAAGGTCTGACTCAGAGAAGGGGGTGTGAAGGCAGAAGCAGAGTGAATGAAGGGGGTGCAAGCGGTCTTTAAACCCCCAACCAAACTCGGAGCCATCGAGTTGATGCCAAATCAAAACTAGAAAACAACAACAACAACACCCCAAACAGCGAACGAGATGCTCCCTGGAGCCTACAGAGGGAACACAGCCCTGCGGGCACCTTGGTTTTAGCCCAGGTGAATGGATGTCAGACTTCAGACCTCCAGAACGCATAGGGATGGTGCATGAGCGGCAGGTGTCTCTGCCGGACTCGGTGTACTTAGGTCTAGGAAGCTTTGACTGTGAAGGATGAGTCAGAAACCACCCCCAAGAGGGCCTGAACTGTGACCATCGTGGGCGGGTGTGCCCAGCAGGGTAGGGACCCGGAGCTAGGCCAGCTGCGTCTCTGAGAACTAAGAGCATCAGGGGCCTTGCGAGCTAAGTGTGGGACCGCTAACTGCAGACAGAGGCTGTCTGCGCCTGTGATGGTCCAGAGCCTACCGGGCTGCTGTGAGCTCATAAAATGGATTTGATAGTAGGAGTGGGTGTGCTTCCCCCCTTTTAATCCATTGTGAGATATTTGCAATCCATGTCCCTTTGTCCTGGCCTCTGCCTTGCCTATCTGTTTCCTAAACAGTGAGTGAATGAGTAGGAAATGTTGACATGTGGGAGATTTGAATTGCGAAGGAATCCGTTCTGTCCTATTTTCCTTTGGCACTTGGTGCACACAAGAAGGAAGGGTTAATGAAGGCAAGCCAAGGGGAGGTCATGCTTGTTACCAGCTTCATTTTCCGTTGCCCTCTCCATTGACCAGAGGAACAAACACACCCGTCTTGGAGGGAGCCCACCAGGAGGGATGGGGAGACGGTCTCGTGTCCTCTGGACATGTTATCAGGAGGGACAGGTCCCTGGAGAAGAACCTCATGCTTTGGAAAGTAGAGCGTCAATGACGAAGAGGCAGGCCTCCATCCGGACCCATGGACACGGCAGTGGCTGTGGCCATGGTCTCAAACATAGTAACCATTGTGAGGCTGGTGCAGGACCGGGCAGTGTTTCCTTTGCTGAATCTAGGGTCGCTGTGGCCCACAGCTGACCTGACGGCCCCTGAGCAGCCACCGTCTTTCACGCGGCGTTGTCTTGACTGTCTCTGCAGCAGCGGTTCTCAGCCTTCCTAACGCCACGGCCCTTTCATACAGTGCCTGGTGCGGTGGTGTGTCAGGGGAAGCCAGCCCCTAACACATCATTACGGGTCCGGTAGGCACAATTGTATAGCGATAATAAGTAAGAATCATAGTAAAGTCATAGAGAGCATGAGAGATAGAAGAGAAATATTGAAATAAATGGGGTCAGACACAATTCATGGTAGCATTCTCACCTCAGCCCCACTCGATGGTCCACGTGGAAGGAGAGAGCGATCTTTAATGCTAGCCCAGGCTTTTTATATTCTCTGGGGACATGCAAGCCCCCTAATTACAGGTGAGGACATCCGTCACAGGGAGGGGTTGTGCTATAGGTAATACAGTAATGGAAGGGGGTGGTCTAGGGACATACATGCAATAGTAAGAGGAGGGACTGGGGGTATACATGGGATTAGATGGGCGGATAACTTAACTTTGGATGTCACAGAGTCAGTTTGGCCTATATCCTGGCTCAACTGATGGAGATCATTATTGGTAGGGTGTGAACGCTTGTTCACAGGCCTCAGGGAGAGTTTATTGTCCCCAGCAGCAGGGAGCTAGGCTTACCCTGTAGTCTGGTAACTAACTGCCCTCAGGGAGGATGTCTGTAAGCCTCTGACCTCCCCCCACAGCGGTGACCCCCCCCAACCATAAAAATATGTTCGTTGCTGCTTCATCACTGTCGTTTTGCTACTGTGATGAATCGGGTGACCCCAGGTTCCGTTCCACCCCCAAAGCGGTTGTGACCCACAGGTTGACAACCTCTGCTTGAGCGGCAGATGATGTTTAAAAGAAGTCAGGATTAGTGAAAGCAAGTCAAGGTGATGTCATGTTCCAGGAAAACACAAGCAAACAAGCAAAAAAGCCCTGGTCATTTCCATCTGAAAATCAGCCAGTCGGATGGCGATGCGTCAGGATCAACCCAACGGCAGTGAGTGAACTTGACACAGTTTTACTTCGATACCCACAGCATTGAGTCGTCCCCTGGTTAAAATGCACTCAATGGCAGCTGAAAAAAAAAATTGGAGCTGAATTTGGAGTCTTTTATCTACGGGCCACCCATCCTGGCATGAGAAGACGGGAAGGAGAGGCCCAGCTATTTGAACTTGGAAACTCGCTTGCGTCTCTGTATCGCCCCTGCCCAGGCCCTTCCTCTTCCTGCAGCTGCTGCTCCGGGGAGCCCTGTCCTTCGGAGCCTGGCTGATGCAGCCGGAAGAGTGCGACCCGCTCTTCAGCCCCCACCGAGGCTTCCTGTCCAGGGGTCAGCCCTTTTCTGCTCCGGGCCCTTTCCACCTCCTCCCTAGCCTGGCTGACCGACAGTGAGCCGAGGAGCCTTATCTCCTGGGTGTGAAGCCTCTTTCCTTGGCTGCTCCCCACAAATACACCTGTTCCAGGGGGTCCTGTGAGGGCCCCTGGTGGGGCTGGGAGGCCAGAGCTCGGTCTGGGAGTGGAGTGGGTATAGGCAGTGGGTAGATGTCCATATGGCAAGGTCATTCCATACGCTTGCACGGTTCAGCCTGTGGCTTTAGCTGACTAGGCTCTGGAGTTGTGGGGTTGGGGATTGGGCTTCCTCCTGTTCGGGTCCCCAGCCCTGGGTCCCCTCTCTAGGTTGCTTTCCTGTGTACTGCACTGACATGTCCCAAAGGATGACACAATAGCCCCGGGGGGTGTGAGCTTGCGGAGAGGACCCCTGGTTTTCAGGACCTCTCTGAGCCTGTTTCCTCATCTTTGAAGTGAGGAGAATGCGCTTCCCCGATGGTTTCGGGGTGAGGCTTAGAAATAGAGTAAGGCCCTAGCGCTAGAGCTGTCGTGAAGAAGTGCCCTGTCCATCTGCCGGGGAGCTGCCATTTGGTGTTTCCCTGAGATATGTAAAGTCGGCCTTCAAATCCCTTGGGCATGTGGGCAGCTGGTCACTCTGCTGTCCACTGGGATATTGGATCCGCCACTCACAGCCAGAGAGACTTGCCCAGGAAGGGAGGCCCACACCCTTCAGTGGTTAAGCAGAACCCGCTGACCCAGCCACCAGCCTCTTCCCCAGAATTTCTACAGGAAGTGAGACAAATCTGTGATGATTTCCACTTGGAGAGGCCCGGATGCTGGCTTTTATTAGTGAAAACAAACGAAGTCAGACGTACCTTCGTTCCAATAGTCCTCTCAGGATGACCACCACTTTGGTAACACCCACTGCCAGCTCGTCAAGTCTGACCGACAGCAGCACGACAGGACAGATGGAAGTGGCTTGGGCGGTTCCCAGACTGGACGTCTGAACGAGAAGAGAGAGCCTCATCTTTCTTCCTCAAATCAGCTGTGGGTTTGAACTACTGCCCTTGAAGTCAGTAGCCCAACTCGTAACACGGACAATCCCGATTTAGAAATACATGCTAAAGTGGTGGTTCTCAACCTGTGGGTCGCGACCCCTTTGGGGGTAGAACAACCCTTTCACAGGGGTCACCCGATTCATCACAGTAGCAAAATGACAGTGATGACGTAGCAACGAAAATAATTTTGTTTGGGGGTCATCAGGACGTGAGGAACTGTATGAAAGGTCGCAGCATTAGGAAGGCTGAGAACCACTGTATGAAAGTTGAACTGATGTTGCTGTCTGCCACGATTCCCCTCATGCCCTATACCCACCTACTATAGTTCCCTGACATGCTGTTGGTGGTTAATTAGGATCTTTCCCATGTTTCGCTTACATGGGTCCCCAGTTCCAGTTTTCTCTTAGCGTGTTGTTGCTGTTGTTGTCACGTGCCATCGAGCCGGTTCCGACTCACAGGGACCGAGGCCCAGGAGAAGGAACCGCTGCCCGGTCCTGCACTGCCCTCACGCTGCTGCTGGGTTTGAACCCATGACTGCAGCCCCCTGGCCAGGCCATCTCATGGAGAGTCTTCCTCATTTTCACAGACCCGCTACTTTATCAGCATGATGCCCTTTCTCAGAATAGATTATGAGAAGTAGACTGATTGGGCAAAGACCAGGACCCTTTTCCGAGTTCTTCAGACACGTTGCCACATTGCTTTGTGGCCTTAGACCAGGGGTTCTCAACCTTCCTCATGCCTCGACCCTTCATACAGTTCCTCATGTTGTGGTGACCCCCAACCATAAAGTTATTTTCACTGTGACTTCATCACCTGTCAGGGGAAGCCAGCCCCTAACACATCATGACGGGTCCGGTAGGCACAATTGTACAGTGATAATAAGTAAAGATCATAGTAACATTAGGAGAACATGAGAGATAGAAGTGAAGTATTGAAATAAATGGAGTCAGACACAATTCATGGTAGCATGCTCACCTCAGCCCCGCTTGATGGTCCACGTGGAGGGAGAGAGCCATCTTTAATGCTAGCCCAGGCTTTTTCTATTCTCTGGGGACATGCAAACCCCCTAATTACAGGTGAGGACATACGTCACAGGAAGGGGTGGTCTAGGGAAGTATACACAATAGGAAGAGGAAGGATTGGGGTATACATGTGGCAAGATGGGCGGATCCCAGGTACAGGATGGCAGCCTAACCTTGGATGCCACAGATCAGTTTGGCCTGTTCCCTGGCTCAACTGACAGAGACCATGAATCCATTGTCTCTAGCAGCAGGGAGCAGGCCCACCCCTGTGTGGGGAGACAGCAGTCTGGCAGGGACTGCTTCCAGGGAAGATGCCTGTCAGCATCTGACCCCCCAACAATCACTGTAATCTTGCTGTTGCTATGAATCGGGCGACCTCTGTGAAAGGGTCTTGGACCCCCAAAGGGGTCACGACCCACAGGTTGAGAACCACTGCAAATACGTTGACCGCTAATTGTGCATGGGTCGCCCACACTGTTGAGCCTGGACTTATTGCCTTTATGAAGTATGACATGCATCTTGGGTAATTGGGAAAGTGCCATGCTTTTATTATTTGAATATATCCACGTGTTTGAGTTCTAATAAAGCCACACAACATTTTTCCGTCCCTGCGGAATATTAGCTCCATCTATTTTGCCTTTTGTGAATCGGAGGTTTATGGCCTTTGACGATTTTTCCTTCGGGGTCTCAGTATTTTCCGTTTGGATTTATCTAAGTTCTCTGTGTAGCAATTTTTTTGGGGGGGTGGCACACTTGTTTCAATAAATTTCATGTTGCTGTTTGTCTTTCAAAAAAAATCACTCTGCTATTTAGAAAGCGTGTGCTACTTGGATTTGAAATTCTGCCTGGGCAGGAGGAGATCTTGGAGCTGGCTGTCAAAAAAGACCAATTTCCCAGCAAGCCCACCGCCATCCAGTCCGTCCTGACGTCTCCACTCAACGCCGGTCTCCAGGGTCCATCTTCCCGGGGCAGATGCATGCTCTTTCTCCAGGGACCAGCTGGTGCGTTTGAACGGCTGGCGTTGGAGTCAGCAGACCCGCGTCTAACCCCTTGGGGCTTCCACATTCCACAGTTCAGGTTGCCCACAATCTATTTCCATCGCGAATAGACCAGTGTGGTGGCGTTGGCTCTGACTTACGATGACTTCCTGTGTGTCCCAGTAGATGGATGCTCCCCAGGGTTTCTGATGACCCATTTTCCGGAAGTAGAGCTCCAGGCCTTGTTTCCCAAGACACCGCTGGGTAGAGCCAAACCTTCCACCCTCTGAATAGACTCTCTCCTTCGCCAGAAGCCCTCTCCGTTTCCCCTCTGAAGAGCTCCTTGAAGACTACTGTCTACCTTCCCTTCATGGTCTCTCCTATGCTTCCACTTTCATTGGCTCTTTTACCATGTCCGTCTGGCTGCCCTTCCCGTGGCTGTACAGAGGCGTTCTTGCTTGGGTCCCAGCAGCCTCCCTGGGGGCCAGCGGCAAAGGCATCTTCTCTCCTCCACTGACTCAATCTCTCAGCAGCACTTGGCTCCGCCCACCACGTCTTCTTTCTAGAAACATGCTCCTTTCTAGTTGCTTTCCCAGTCCCTGGGTTCCCTCCTGCCTCACTCTTGTGTTGCGTGCGCCCCGGGGAGGAGGGGGTGTGATGACAGCTCCTGGCAGTCCCACAGGACAGAGCAGAGGAGCTGCCCCGTAGAGGTTCCTGGTCTGTAATCTTCACAGGTCTTCCCTCCCCCGGAGCTCCTGGGGGATTTGAGCCTCCATCGGCCATCCGCAGGGCTTCTACTGCTCCACCAGCCGCCCCTTCCTCCCTGCCTCCTCCCCCTCTTGATCCATAAAGGTTGCAGAGCCCCGCAGCTCAGTGCCCAGCCCCCAGCCCCCGTCTCTTATTCTCTCAGGCTGGCACACGTTTTCTGCAGTGCGCCCGAGGGCCACCGCTCTCGACTGGGCAGCTCTACGATCTCAGCCCTCCTTACTCAACTTCTCCGTCGTAGCCTGGACGCTGGCACGGTCTCAGCAAAACGTGGATGTTAGAAATGTTGATTGAGCACCATTTGCACGTGTCATGGTTTCTCCTCTTTGGATTCCCCCCAAACCATTGACAAACGTGAGACCCCCTCCTTAACTCCTGCTGAAGTGGTCCGTAGCTGTCACTTCACGTGGTGACTTCATGCACCACACAGGAATGCAGCCCAGTCCTGAGCTGTGGGAAACAGAAAGATTTCTCCCAAGTCGTCTCCCCCACATAGATGTTAGACTTAGGACACTGCTTGCAGCTAGTGGTAAATGATTGTCAAGTTACCTCCCTGAAGGCAATCAGTTGTCAGACTACTGTCTGGTCCCACCACAAGTAGGGCCCACTCCCTGCTGTGAGGGACAATGGGCTACTTCTCCCTAAAGGCTTAGGGCCATCTGTTTGGTCCCTGTAGGGTGGATTTACACCCTACTGATAATGGTTTCTATAGTGAGCCAGAGAACAGGTCAAACCAACTCAGTGACATCCAAAATTAAGCTTCCTCCCTGAATCTAGGATCCGCGCATCTTGTTTACATGTGTACCCCCAATCCATCCTCTTCCTATTCTGTGGATACCCCTAGATCACCCCCCGCCCATTACTGTATTACCTAAAGCACACCCCTTTCCTGTGACATTTGTTTTCACCTTTAATTGGGGGACTTGCATGTCCCCAGAGAATATAAAAGCCTTGGTTAGCAATAAATAGCTCTCTCTTTCCACATGGACCACCAAATGGGGCTGAGGTGAGCATGCTACCATGAGATGTGTCTGACTCCATTGTTTCAATCTCTCTTCTATCTCTCATGCGCTCTATGACTTTACTATAATCTTTACTTATTCTCGCTGTACAATTGCGCCTACCGGACCTGTGCTGATGTGTTAGGGGCTGGTCCACCCTGACACGGAGCCACCCTCCTGACCAGTGGTAGGGCTCAATCCTTTGCGGCGGTGAGTGAGTCACCACATCTCACTGAGGGTTTCTTTTGCTTCTGATGACCTTGAGCTCATGGGCTGTAGAAATGTAGGCAGTGGCCTACAGGTGTGGTTTGGCTTTCCGTCTGCTTTGCCCAAGGTCCTACCAGCCTCATGAAGGAGCCCTGGTGGTGTCGTGGGTTAGGAGCTGAGCCGCTCAACAGGTCAGCAGTTCAAAACCACCAGGCACGCCATGGGAGAAAGACGAGCTTGTCTATTCCTGTAAATATGTACAGTCTCAGAAACCCACAGAGACAGCTCTGCCCTAGCCTAAAAGTCGGAATAGACTTGATGGCGGCAGTTTTTTTTGACCAACCTCATTACTTATCAATCTACTCCCCCCCATAGTAACAACACATTTATTATATCATCCAGCTGAGGATATAAACACAAAGCACATCTTAGCTTAAGGAGAGAAACAAAACAGCGGGTAATCCTATTCCTAGATCCCTACTCGACCTTCGCAGTAAGATGAAGCGAGTCACTCACTGTGGCCATCACCCCAGTCTTTCTTGCCGCTTACAGGCTTCTTCCCCACAAGCTGGTTTTGTCCTGAGGATCCAAGCCACTCAAAGTCCAGTGACAGCAGCACTGGTAGCCAGTCTGATGGCCTAGTATCTCCCCAGGTAAGTATCCGGATCGCCAGCCTCCAGCATGTCCTTCCCAGCAAGGGCTTCAGCCTCAATATCCAACCCAACACTTTCATTTCCTGCTTCATGGGTTGCTTAAAGCTCAGAGATGATTTAGTTGGCCTGAGCGCCAGCATTTCCCGCCAGGGCCTGGAGACCATCTTTGAAATGCCGCTGCAAGCTTTGTAGCAGCCTACGGTTCAAGTCCAGGACGGGCCTCTCCACGGGACGTGAGCTGTTGACCCACTTGCTCTCTGGGTCCCAGATGTTTGTCCCTGTGGGAACTTGGGGAGTGTGGACATCATCATCTACTGCTCATTCTGCAGCATTCATTAGCACGTCGGTGACACCGCCTTGGAGCACAAGGGTAGAAATGGTACCGTCTTCCTTTTCGTGCCTGAAAACAACCCCCGGGGGGGTCTCTAGCTTCAGAGGGAGACGGTCTGGGCGATGCCCATTTCTTCAGGAACAGGAGCAGCCCATCTGGGAAGAGCGGTGGCACCGGCTGGGTGACATCGTCTTCTGAGATCGAATTCAGTCCCACTAACGGGACGTTTGCTTGCATAATGCAGGACCACGCCTGGGACTTTGCCACCTGTTCCTCTGACCCCCGCGTCAGCACTGGCTTTTGCTTGCACATCCATGAACTTCTCTCTGACGAAAACCCATCCGTTCCTCAGCGTCTGGATCAACACCGTTCCCTTCCACTCTTGCCTTCGTGTCTGTTACCACGCCCATCGAAAGGGCAAGGGTGCACGGCCAGATGTTTGCATCTTGGCTGGATGTTGGCTCCCCTCCGGTTCCTTCTTAAAAACCACGCCCTGTTTACCAGCCTGCTTTTACGTTGACCTGTTTCCCTGAGGCTTCTGCGCCTGAATCTCATTTGGAATGTAACGCAGCTTCTCATGGTAGAGTGCCCATCTCCTCCAGGCTTTAGGTGGCCAAGGTATCTTGGTGCCTCCCTGAGCCTGTCCATGGAGCTTCCCCTGGCTGGCTTAGCCTTCATAGGCCCGGCTCCAGGCAGAGAGCTTTGCTCTGGCTCCACACCTGGCAGGGAGGCATCAGCTCCTGACCTAAGGAATTGTTTACACCACACCCCTTCCTCCAGTCCCGAGCGCCCACATCCACTGCTAACGGTCTGCATTAGCCGTTTGTCATCAGATCCTGTTCACGGTGTCGACTTTCAGTTCCTTTTACATTTCTGACATCTGGAGATTTCCTTTTCTTGACTTTGATTTCAGTTGTGCCTTATTAACCCATGTGGCCTCTTAAATGGAGTTTCTAGGGTTGGAGCAGGAGGCGAATGGTCTTCATGAGCCCAGTCTGCCATATTGGTGGAGACTGGGACGATGGCGGATCATACGGAAAAGAGACTGACTGCGTTGGGCAGAATTCTAAATGTATGCATGTATGTTTCCGTGGATTGTTCCTGTCTTTGATCACTCCCATTTCATTTATTTTATAAACAGTTCCAGAGGTCAGATTGGGAAAGCAGGGGAACAACATAGGAACAGAACTGACGTGGTTGGAGAGCTGTCTGCCCTTGTTGGGAAGACGGAAGCCCCCAGCTGCTGCCTGTACTGAAGAAATGACCCGGCGGGACACGACCTGCGGGGACCATCGGCTCTGCTCATTCTGGGCCTGTCAGATGAGTACTGAGTAAGATATTTAAGACTAGGCCCTATACGTTTTGTTGTCCCATCCAGGATTCAATCCTTTATACCATATTTCATCAGATATGGGAAAAGAGGAGCCAAGTTATTGTCTTACAGTGAAGATGGGGAATGCCAGCATGCAGGTGGAGAGTTTTGAAGGACAGCGAAGGTCAGACTGTGCGCGTGCATCTTGGGAAGAGAAGAAGTTTAAGCCCTCTTTGGAGGTGTCACCGGAGTGCTTATTTCCAGGTCCTTGCAGCTGTTTTTTGGTTTTTTTTGTACTAGCAGCTTAAAGAGAAACAGATGCTTTTGATGTGTAACGGGATCATATACCTGACCGAGACACAAGATGATTTCAATGGTCCAGGCCAATTCTAAAGAGATCGCCCCTTAACTGGGCAGCTACTATGTTCCAGTCACGGGGCCACGCACTTTGCTTGTATTATTTTACTGATGTCCTATGGCGGCAACCTGAGAATCGCTATGATTATTTTATCTTCCATCGCAGGACATGGAGGGCGAGAAGGCTCTAGCAACTTACCGACCGGCACCTGCTTGGCAAGTGAAGAGCGTCAGGTGGGAGTTAGTGTGACTCTGCTGAACTGGGTTGGGAGTCTGCAGCACGATCGATGGCATTCGATGACTCGTATACAGTCAGGTAGTATAAAAATCAGGTTAATGGTATGCCATCAGGGAGAACTTCCCCATCGGGATGTTTGGCCCAGAGTCCAGGCCCAGGCTGGATGTCGGGTTAGAGGAAGGGAGAGAGAGTAAAAGGTTTAGACTAGGGACACGCGGGAAATCCTCACCCCAGAGTTCCAGGTACATTGCCTGCTATAAGGTAAGCATTTTGGTGGTGGTGGCGGTGACGTGCCCGAGGCAGAGGATGGAGGGTCCCCTCTATTGGATGTGATCAACCCACACGGGAGGATCAGAGGGTGTCGGAAACATTGCCCTGCGTTTGCATGAAGGAAATAAGCAGCCATCTCTTCCCCTGCCGTTATTCCATTTCCTGAAGTACCATTTGCTTCTCCTTCCCCTTTTTCTAAATGTGACCGAAAATCAGGAAGTTGCTGAGAGGTTGAAAAGGAAGCAGCTGAGAGAAAGAAAAAAAAAAAAAACACCAAAGGGCGTTGACAAGAGGAAGGTGGGGGCTTCTCCTTTCTGTCGCAAACACCTGGCCTTCGATTTTGCCGGAGAAACAGGACCATGTGGCTGCCCCCAGTGCTGCTCCTCCTCGGTCTCCAAGGTGAGTGGGGCGGGGGGGTGGGGACTTGGCATTTCAGAGGGCAGGAGAGCGGGTAGAAAGTCAGCCCGTGGGTTAAGCCAGAGGTGAAATGCCGGCAGAAAGGAGACGGTTACACCCATTTGACCGTTTTTTGCCTCCTTCTATACATGCGAACACTGTTCTCTAAGTCCTCCCAGCATGGACTAAACAGCAAGTCGGTACCACGCCTAATGCTTATATCTAACATTTACCCCGGAGAGGCTCAAGGTTGGATGAGAGAATTAAGTAACTATGATAGTGGACCTTGCTAGGGTCAATACGAGGCTATGTGGAGCTGACTTTAACAAAGATGCATATACATCTTGGCAAAAAGCGCACCACAGGGGCCCTTCAATCTGAAAAAAGGGAAATGGTCCCCAAAGCGTCATTGCAAGTCGGTCCTGAAGGATGAATGAGTGGCTGTATACAAAAGTGGAGAGAGATTTAAAATCGTGGAAGGTGCACGAATGAGCCAAATAGTTCTGTTTTCCCAGAACTTAGATCAAAGGGGCGGGAAAGCTTCGTGCGGAGGACATACTGAAAGGCCGCCAAGGCCCTCCTAGGCACCTGCCTGCAATCCTTCCCGGAACCAGGGGTGGAGCAATCAAGAAAATAGTGTGCCGATTGGAGCTTCAGAACATGTATTTAAAAAAAGGACATAATTCTTGATTGAGTGAGGGAGCTATTGAATGACAGGATATGTAAATTACTGGCCAATAAAACTGTTTGGGGGAAAAAAGTTGCAAGTGTGAGAATACACATTTTTCTGTGGGAGATACTTTCAGGGTTCAACCCCGAGGAAGTTCTTCACTGTAGCAGAACGATGTTGACTGCGCCAGCGCCTCCCTCATGAAACAGGAGGATGCTGCCCGACACGGTGACCAGACTCTTCCCGCCCGGATGGCGGCTGGAAAAGACAGAGATGGAACCGGGTAGGATTAACTGGTGACATGAACGAGAATAGTGCTTCCTTCTTAGCCAGAGGACAGAGTGGACTGGGTGCTCTTAAGATCCCCGAGGGACGTTCAGTCGATGAGCCCAGACTCAGAAAGACACGGGCGGTGCGCAGTCTCAGAGGAGGAAGGTGCGGATGGCGGGCACTTTGTGAAGCACCCTCATGAGTGACATGGGCACCCCAACAGTGGTGACTGAAGCTCTTATACTAGCTCCTAGAAGCAGGTGATGTTAGACCGGAGCATGTGCACAGGTGCAGATAAGAGATAGGCGGTCACGACACATGGAATCCAAGAACAGGAATGGGAGTAGCGATGCCAGGAGGGTATGGGGAAGGTGGGAAGGTGAGGGGAGGAAGGGGGAACCAATCACAATGATTGACATATAAGCACACCCTCCCCCGCCAGGGGGACCAACAACAGAAACCATGGAGGAATGGAGACATATGTTAGCGTAAGATAAGAAAATAATAATAATTTATAACTTATCAAGGGGTCATGAGGGTGAGAGGGGAGGAGGAGGGAGCTGATACCAAGGGCTCAATAGAAATTAAATGTCTAGAAAAGAATGGTGGCAATATATGCATAAATATGCTCGATGCAATTGATGTATGGCTTGGTGTAAGAGCTGTACGAGTCCCCAATAAAATGGTCTTCTAATAATCATAAAAGCAGGTGGTGGGCATGTCGTCTGAGTCCACATTCAGGGGTGGCATGTTGGCGTGACATCTCTTGTGGTGAGAGTACTTAGACCATAGGAATCGGCAAAGGTCACAAAGCAAGGCCGCCTCTCCCCTCCTCCAGAACAGCTTTCCTGACAGACCTCGGCTTGTGGTGCCCTTCTGCTTAGATCTGGTCACTGTCACCTAAATGTCCTAGCCTCAGTGCACTGAACCGGAAGCTGGAAACCTCTTCCCAGCTGTCTTGGGTGAAGCGGGCTGAGCACTCCAACGCCACAGCCCCACCTTTCATCCGGGGTAATTTGCAGCTGGGGCTCCCTCCGGGCTCCCCTTTGCACCACAGTCCCTCCCCACCCTCCTCAGCCAGGTGGGTGTTACAAACGCTATTGGGAAAATGGTCATCACTTTAAATCTACCAAGGAAATGGCGAGGGTTGTATTGACAGAGAAGGAGGGAAGAGTGTTAGTCCAGGCAGTCAGAGAAATAAATCCAGGGAGACTCGTGTGTATATGAAGGAGTTTTCTATCCAAGAACCATTGTGTATTGAGAAACATCCCAGTCCAGATCAAGTCCACCAGTCCGATATTAGCTCATACGTGCGATACCAGTCTATAAATTCCTCTTCAGACTCATGCAACACACGTAAAGATGCTGAATGCAAGAAGGTCACAGGCCGGTGGGTGGGAAGTCTTTTGGATCCAGTGACAGTGGAAGCATCTCAGCACTGGCCGTGGGTCTCCACGCGGATCCTCCAGCTCCAGGGCTCTGGCTCCATCAGCGTAGCTCCATGTGGCTTGCCCACACGAATGTGTAGCAGAGAGAGTGTGTCTGGCCTCCAGTGAGCTATTTAGCCCTTTCATGCCTCCAAACGAGGTCAACAAGCTGTGACCTGATTGACGGGTTAGATTCCACCCCTTCACAAGTTGACAGATTGTGTAACTGCCACAGACGAGGAAGAGATGAAAAGAAAGACGGAAACATCGGGGGCCGAGGAGAGACAGGACAAAGGAAGTGAACCGTAGGGCCATGTGGAGGAAGGCAGTGAAGGCCGACATAAAACAGACAAACGCCGACTTCCTATGCACCCCTCCGTCCACGAGCACTTTCCAGTCTATGATGCCACCTGACCCTCGGGCAGCGCTGCCATCCAGGCTTGCCCCAGCGATAGCATTATGTCCATTTGATGGGTCAGGTGGTGAAGGGGGCTTAGCCTGCGAAGTGTCAGCTCAGAAGAATTGCTGGCAAGGGCGTCCCAGGCCTGCCTCCTTCCAGCACTTCTTCCCCTGGCCCCGAGGGTCTTTGGAGGAAAGCGAATCTGGCAACGTTCACACACCAGCCGGTGCTGGCTGCTGCTCCCTCTGCCACATCAGCTGGTGTGCCCACTCTAAATCCATTGCTCTCCAAGATCCCTTCACCCTGGAGCCTCAGGGGAAGCGCTGATGCCCCTTTCTCCTTATTCCCCCCCTCCCCCTTTTTTGGTTTCTTTTCCTTAAAAAAAAAATCTATTTATTTATTTTAAAAATCATTTTATTGGGGTTCATACAAATCTTATCACAATCCATCCATTGTGTCAAGCACATTTGTACATTCATTGCCCTCATCATTCTCAAAGCATTTGCTCCCCACTTAAGGCCCTGGCATCAGCTCCTCATTTTTCCACCTCCCTCCCCGCTCCTTCTGCCTCATGAACCCTTGATAATTATAAATTATTATTTTGTCCTGTCTTTCACTGTCCAATGTCTCCCTTCACCCACTTTTCTGTTGTCTGTCCCCAAGGAGGGGGTTATATATAGATCCTTGTAATCAGTTCCCCCTTTCTAACCCATCTTCCCTCTACCCTCCTGGTGTCGCCACTCTCACCACTGGTCCTGAAGGGATCATCTCTCCTGGATTCCCCGTGTTTCCAGTTCCTATCTGTACCAGTGTACATCCTCTGGTCTAGCCAGACTTGTAAGGTAGAATTGGGATCATGATAGTGGGGAAGGAGGAAGCATTTAAGAACTAGAGGAAAGTTGTATGTTTCATCATTGCTACACTGAACCCTAACTGGCTCATCTCCTCATCAATTCCCCGTGACTCTGTAAGGGGGTGTCCAGTTGCCCACAGATGGGCTTTTGGTCTCCACTCCCCCTATTCATAATGATATGATTTTTTTGTTCTTTGATGCCCGATACCCAGTCCCTTTGACACCTTGTGATCACACAGGCTGGCGTGCTTCTTCCATGTGGGTTTGATTACTTCTGAGTTAGATGGCCGCTTGTTTATCTTCAACCCTGTAAGACCCCAGATGCTATATCTTTTGGTAGCTGGGCACCATCAGCTTTCTTCATCACATTTGCTTATGCACCCTCTTTGTCTTCAGTGATCATGTCGAGAAGGTGAGCACCATGGAATGCCAGTTTAATAGAACAAAGTGTTCTTGCATTGAGGGAGTAAGTAATTAAGTGAAGGCCCGATGTCCATCTGCTACCTTAGTACTAAACCTATAAAAAATATATGCACATAGATCTATTTCCCCATCCTCATATATAAATGTATTTACATATGTACATGCCTGTATTTAGACCTCTTTAAGTGCCCTTTGCCTCCTAGCTCTTTCCTCTATTTCCTTTTACTTTCCTCTTATCCCACTATCATGCTCAGCCTCCATTTGGGTTTCAGTAATTCCTCTCAGTAACATTGCCCTTGATCAAGCCCTATCAGGCCGCTTACACCCTCCTTGCCACTGATTTTGGATCACTTGTTCCCTTGTCCCTGGGTTTGTTAACAGCATTTCCTTTGCCCCATTTCCCCCTCTCCCATGTGCCCCCAGAACCATCGGTCCTGTTGTTTTCTCCTCCAGATTGTTTATCCAACCTATCTTATGTAGATAGACCTGCAGAGATAATAATATGCCCCCAAATAAGACAGAGCAAAACAAAATAAAACAACAAAAAATCAATGCCAAAAAAGAGAAAAGCCTGTAAATAGTTCAAGGTCTGTTTGTTGGCCTTTAGGAATGTTTTCTGGTCAAGTGTGATGGGGTGCCAAGCCCCGGCCCCAAAGTCTATTTTTGGTACTTCCTTGCTCTGCTCCCTTTGCTGTTCTGTTGCACACCCATTAGTGTTTTGCCTTCGTGTGGTGGGATCAGATTGGGTGCCATTCCCTCACTGTGTCTGTAGTATTGTCCCCTGTAGGGCTATGGGTCAATGAGGGATGTCATGTTTCATAGAGGGCTTGGCCATATGGTCCTCTCTGTGTATTGGGTGCTCTGAGTGGGCATATCGTCCTCCAGGCTTGGTGGGCCAGGATGTGCTCCAGTCTCTCTTCCTCCCCCTTCATTTGCTCCCGTGTGCTCTGATCAGACGTGTCCCTCTCCTCTGAAGTAAATTCTTCAGGGGGTGGGGAGCTTAATGACCCCTTTTGAATGTCGACCTGGGATGTGGCTTGCTTGTGTCTTCCAGGCTGCCTGCCTCTGACGGGCCCAGACTCTGTGACGGGCGCCCCAGGGGGCTCTGTGAGCGTGCAGTGTCGGTATGAGGAGATGTACAGAGGGTCCAAAAAGTACTGGTGCCGCGGACTGTATGATCTATCCTGCAACACCATTGTGGAGACCAAAGGAGGAGTGGGGAAAGAGAGGAATGGCCGTGCGAGCATCCAAGACCACCCAGAGAACCTCACCTTCACCGTGACCATGGAGAACCTCACCGCCGATGATGACGGGCCCTACTGGTGCAGAATACAGAGCACATGGATCCTGGACATGCTGGCGTACGACCCCTCAGTCCGGGTTAACGTGTCTGTTTCTCCAGGTGACAGCTCCCATTCTCCTGCCACCGAGCGTATGGGTGTGACAGGACGAGGGTGGGGGCGGAGGTCTCGTCCTCAGGCTGGTGCTGTTCAGCTGAGATCAGGGAGGATGTTGACTGACCCGTCAGCCTTGGGATAGACGAGAGAAAGTATAGCTCTTGACACCCGGACTCTCAAAGGGTCTGACTCCCACGCCATTGCGTTTGGAGGTCCCACCAGGCTGAGCCAAAGTCCTTTACACTGTGCCTTGGGACAGCCTTGTCCCAAGGAAACCAACTCTCCCAGGTCTTTGGCTGCTCACAGAACATTCCCTCCGCCCTGTTGCCCTGACATTGACCTCCCTTGGGAAAGCTTCTGTTTAGTAGTCTTCTTGAATGGACGCGCCTCTTTCCCTTACACCTCTTAGGCTCTGGGGCCGGGAAACCAGGTCCACATTCTCCCGGCCCTCCATCACAATTTCCCACTTCTGTTTTTCCTGACAGTGTTATTGACATACCCTTCCCATGTCAATGGCATGCAATTTACATGTCAATTCAGTAGCTCAATCATATTGCAAGAGGTGTACAGTCATTGCCACGATCAAGTTCAGAACGTCCCCCCTTTTCCTCTTAAACTTACTGTCATTAGCCCCCCAGCCCCCGCCCCGGCCCACTTCTCACCTGCTCTCTGGAGAATTTGTGTCCCACGGCCACGCTCATTGTCTGCCTCTTCCTGCCATTCCATCTCCTGGCGTCCAGGCCACTCCCTGACATACAGGGACCCCCGCAACCCTTGTCATCATCTTCAAACCGAAACTCACTGCCATCGAGTCCCTGCTGACTCATAGCAACCCCATAGGGCACAGAGTCGCTGCAACCACTTCAAGAGCAGGGCTCAGTAGTCAAGGCATCTGCTCAGAGACGGGAACAGAAGAGGGGGGGTCACTCCCAGCCAGACCCAACTGTAATACAGCCTCACCAGTCACTATGGAGGAGGCCAAGAGCTCTGGGGCTCCTGGGAGCCCCGAAACACCCTCTAAGCCTCAAGACCCTGGTAGTTCCTTGCCCCCAACACCTCAGATGGAGAGCTACTCAGAGAATGAGGATCTTACTGTTGCCGGAGGTGGCCTGGGCTGGAACAGCTCGAGTCCCCGGGCCCAGAGCCCAGGGGCCTGCTCAGCAGAGGCAGTGCGGGCCGGAAGCTCCACAGGAGTCAGATTCCAACAGGAACCTTTGAGTGCCAACAGGTGCCTTTGAGTGCCGGTAACAAAGCAGTAGCCTGATGTGTGATTTTTTTTTCCCTTCTGCCCCAGGGCACACCATCCTTGCAGCCACACCTCCCACCTTCCTCCTGGGGATCGCTGAACAGAACCTCACCTGCGGGATGTTCACCCACCACCCACAGTAAGGGCCCTCGTCCTGCAGACCATAGTGGGAGGGTGCTTGGCACCTTATGGAACCCCCTGGGGTGGGGCCTGGTGGCAGCGCCCATGTCCTGAAACCGTCATCCTGTGCTGACTTCTGCCCAGCCCTGGTCCTGGCTTCCACATTCTCCAAGGCTGCCGGTGGATTTTGGACCGAAAGTGCCACCTCTACCGTAAGCCCCTGCCCTACCGGGCAGAGACAAGGACACAGGCCAGAGGCTGGTTTGGGGTGCACATCCTACCCCTTAACCCGCCCCTTCTCCTTTCTCCACCCTGGTTCGGAGTTAGGGTCCTGGTTTGAAGGTTCCTAATCTTCAAATGTCTCCGCTCTGCTGGGGACCCCGCTACCCGGAGCTGCTCTTGGGGTGTCTGGGGAGAAAGGCTGGCTCCAGGCTGGAGTTTGGGTCTGGGCTTTCTCTCCTCTCAAAGATATCCAGACAGGGGGGGCTGCTGCCCGGCCCTGTTGGGGGGCCAATGGAGGGGCCAGGACTTTAAAGTCAGGATGAGGACTGGTTTCAAGAAGCTGATTGGCTGGGGGGAGGGACAAAGGCGTGGGCTCGGACATGCTCTGTGAAGCAGCAGATCCCCCGCCCCTCTCCTTTCGTTACTCCTCCAAGCCTCCCTGAAGAGAGTCCCAGGGCAGCTCTTGATTGAGGAGGATGGGGGCAGGGCCCCAGAGAGGGGCTTCCCTGAGGCAGATCCCTTAATGCTTGTGCTGGATTTACATACGTAGCTCAAAAGGAGAGGTGGGGGAGGAGGGCCTTGGGGTTTCACCCAAGGAGGCGGCCTCTCTACCTGCCACTCTGTCCCCCACAGGTCCCTGCTCTGCAGTGTCCACTTCTTGCTGCTGGTCTTCCTGAAGGTGCCCTTGTTCCTGAGCATGCTCACTGCTGTCCTCTGGGTGAGCAGACCCCAGAGGACCTCAAGGAGGCCAGAATCAGCCTGACCGGACGGTCCTTGGGGTCCTTTCCCAGGCATGGTCTGTCCAGGGGCCAGCTTTTGAGACCAGCCGGGACAGACTGTTGGACCCCGGACCCTGGGCAGGAGGAGCATGGGCTGGACTCTCAGGGAGAAGGAGGGATTGGGTCCTGGTGGAGATTGTTTTCTGTACCTGGAGTCGGGCAGGGGAGGGGATTGTTCTGGATTTTGGAAGTTGGGGTCAGGGGGATGAGGGTCTCCTGCGTCCAGCCCCAACACTTGGGGTCCTCCTTTCTCTTCTCTTGCTCCCTCCCAATCCTCCCTGACAGGACACAGGGGTGGCTCTCCCAAATGCCCTAGGTGCCAGGCAGGTAGGATGAAGGGGTTGTTAAGGAGACAGCAGCAGAGTAGCAGACAGAGGGGTGGGGTGGGGACTGCCGTCTGCTGGGTGTGCCTGTCCTCTCTGAGGGGCCGCCATTGGCCAGTTGTCACCACATGGCATTGTGGGCCCACTGTCTGCAGCCATCCCCATTTTCCAGAGAGGCCAGCAGTGGAATTCCCACACTGTTCCCTGTAGACAGCATTTGTCAGCACTAAACATGTCCACCATCCAACGAAACTCATGGGTGGGGGCATGGCCCCGGGGAAGGATGGAGAATTCAGAGCCTCCTTGGATCTGCCTAGTGTTTATGTCTGGGGTCATATGGTGTCCCAGAGGCTGGGAGCTGACCTCACAAGTGCACAGATGGGCCTTTGGAGGTGACCTGTCCTGGTTGGCAACCAGTGCTGCTCCCTGACCTTGAGACAGGTGGTTCCATTCCTCCTCAGGTCTTGTTATTCCTGTTAGTGATGGCAGTCACCGCTCGAAGCTTCTCGCACATGGCACTAATCAACCAGGGCTGCATGTTCTTCGACACTCATCCCATGAAGGGTGACCTTGTCTCCATCCCCTTGAGTCTGGGTGGGCTCTGATTGTGTCAACTAATAGACTAGGACAGTGTTTTTCAACTCCTTTTCCATTACTGGCCCCCTCCCCAGTAGCCTTACTCATTGCAGAGGGGAAAGAGGAATTTCAATAGGTTTTGATAAGGTCATAGTCCTAGAGCCGCCACACCATTTAAAATCTTGACCGGGAGACCATGATCCACGGGTTAGCATTAAAAACAAAAACAACACCCATTAAACTGTACACTGCACGTTTTGTCAATGGCCCCTGAGGTATATAATTACATCTTCATAAAATTATTTAAAAATATCTACAATGATTCTTTAGAAGTAATTTTATGCACACCTAACACTCGCTAGCAAGGAGAGGATATGTAGAGAAAAACAGCGAGTGTGGACCAGGGTGCGGAGTTATTGAAACCTGTGTGCGTTGCTGATGGGATCGTAAAATGGCACAGCCACTGGGCAGAAGCGTTAGGTGGATCCTCGAAATGCTACCCTCAGAATGGCCATGTGGCCCGGCAATTCCTCCTCTAGCTGTCTCCCCATGTCCTCAAATAGATACTTGTATACCAGTCCTTACTGACGCATGATGTAGATGTACCACGCTGAACAGTTGGAAACCACTGGAGTGCTCCTGCACCGATGAACGGGCTGACAGAATGGGGGGTCTCCGTATGATGGGGCATGACCCAGCCAGCAAAAGGAATGAAGTTCTGAGACATGCTACAACCCGGATGCACCGTGGAGACATCGAGTCGCATGAAAAGTCAGACACAAAAGGACATCTCGTAGGATCCTACTGACAGGAACTATGTAGCACAGGCAAAGGCAGAGACAACAGCCCGTTAGTGGTTACTGGGGACTGTGGGGAGGGCCAAGGGGGGGTTCGTGCTTCAGGTCTGGGCGATAGAAAGTTTGCAAAGCGTGGCAATGGTAGCGCAGCCTTGTGACTAAACACTGCCATTGAAGCGAGCCCTTCACCCTGGTTACAGTGTCAAACTGGGATAGGTCTATGCTTCACGGCAATACATTGATTGACTAGTTTTCTTTCCCAACGTCCGACGATCAGTGGAACTTTATATCTATAGACGAGGAGGGAGACTTGGGACAGATGATGGCCCCCAGGTCTTCTTTCTCGATTCACTCCCAACTCCTAATTGCTAGACGGACTAGATTTATTTTTCTCTAGTGTTGGATTTAGAGTGACTCCACGTCCTCTAGAGGGTGTGGGTCCCTCTTTCATATGGAAAAAGTGACAATGTAACACTTACCTGGAGGGGAGGTACCATGGTCATGAAGGTGGTCTTCCCAGGGGGAGACTCATCCATTGCATCCCGGATGTGCTGACCCCTGCGATCTCCCCAAATGTGGGAAACTCGACGGCATAATGTGTGATCGTGGGGGACTGCATTTGCGTTCTCCCATAAAAGAAACAAAAGAGTGACAATGTATCAACGAAGCCACCCCAGAAGAGCACCGGAAGCTCACAGACGTAACTACTACAACAGAGGACGGTCACTTGGAATCAAAGGTCAACCTTGCTTCTCTCAACCCCGCCCAGGCAGGGGCGGCATCATGATCCCTGAGCTCCTCTGCGGTCACGGTGAACTGGTGGCATCTGTGGCGGCCCCTGATGGACACTTGACCTCCTCACCCTCTGCTCTGACCCTGTGGTCAGGAGTTGGCAAGACTCCCAGCCCTCCCCTGACACCCCCAACTTTCTGTGGGTCTCCCACCCTGGCTCAGATCGACACTGCATGGTCAGAGGGCCCCACTCAGCTGGGCACTGCTGCAGGGCCATAGATGGAGGCGAGGCCTGGAAAACAGAATCCAAAATACAGGCCTGGCAACTCCCTGGGGACCAACCAGACCCTCTGATCCATCAGTCGCTCCCCAGAGCCGCTAGACCTCTTTAATACACATCTCAGTCTTGCGATTGCCAGGCTGGACAAAGGTCTGGCCTTTGGTCATTCAGAGTGGAAACTCAGGCAGGTGGATGCCTCGTGGTAAGCAATGCTCCAGAGAGCCCATTGCCCTCTTACTCTGCTGCCTATCTTCCTTTCTGCACCTGAGAGCCTCAGAAGAAAAGTTCTCACTTCTAACCACAACCTAAGAACATTTGTAGAAGCTCTTACACATCACCTGCCTGAGTCCTGGCATGATGGAGTGAGTCAGAGCTGGGTCCCGGGCACCTGTGCTCCTTAAAGGGGACTCAGGATTCATGCACCTCTCCCCTATCTCTCTGTCTACCTATCTACCTACTTTCTATCATCTGTTTGCTATGTATCTGTTCATTGTTTTCCATCTCTCTATCCTATCTAGCTAGTATCTTTCCATCTATCTTTTATCATCAACTATGTATTGTGGGGGGAGAATGGGCCAGCCCCCAACAACTTATCACGGGTTCGATAGGCACAATATATAATTAAAGTCCTAGAGAGCATGAGGGATAGAAGAGAAATTGAAATAATGGAGTCAGACACATTTCATAGTAACATGCTCACCTCAGCCCTACTTCCTACTTGGAAGGAGAACAAGGGGAAAGGGAACAGGGGAGGAGAGGGAGCCGAGGAGAGACCAGGTAGGAGCCCAAGAGAGTTCTTGATTGCTAAACCAGGCCAGTACAAGCCCACTAGTTACAGGTAAAGACATATGTCATAGGAAAGGGTCGTGCCATAGGTAATACAGCAAGGCGAGGGGGACAATCTAGGGACATACACGCAATATGAAGAGGAGGGATTGGGGGTATACATGTGACAAGATGGGCGAATCCTAGATTCAGAATGTCAGCTTAACTTTGGATGTCACTGAGGTGGTTTGACCTGCTCTCTGGATCTCCATAGAAACCATTATCAGTAGAGAGTAAACTCCACCTACAGGGACCAAGCTAATGGTCACAAGTCTTTAGGGGGAAGTAGCCCATAGCCCTTAACAGCAGGGAGCAGGGGCGCCTACCGTAGTCTGGCAACTGACTGCTTTCAGGGAGGTAACTTGACAATCATTTACCATTAGCTGCAAGCAGTGTCCTATGTCTAACATATATTTGGGGGAGAAGACTTGGGAGAAATCTTTCTGTTTCCCTCAATGTATCTGTCCTCTATCAATCTTTTATCTGTGAGTCTATCATCTGTATATCTACCCAACATCCATCTATTTACCTATCATCTGTCTATATTTCTATCAGTCACTCATCTACCTCTATCTATATACCTATGGATGCAGTCATCCATCTGCTCGGGTTGAGAAGCGTTATCTTAGGAAACAAATGTTATTTATTTCCTTTGTTTTTATCTTCTTTCCCTAACACCTTAGTACCTATCAAACAGCAGACACATACATTTTATGTATTCTATGCGTAATGTAAATATGTCTTATATATGTGTAAGTATAAATGTGTAAGTTTTATGTGTAAGTATATTTATGTGTAAGTATAAATGTGTATATATATATATATTCCATGTACAATCCAGTGATGTTAATTCCTTTCACCATGCTATGAGACCATCACCACTGTGTCTCAATTTCTCCATCATCCTGAACAGACATGCAACAGTGACTTCCCCTCCCCCCCTCCGCACCCCTGGTCTCTGCCAACACACTTTGGTCAGTGTAAGTGGGGTTCCATCTAAGTGGGGTTGCATAACCGTCCTTTGGTGATGGGACGTTCACTCAGTGTATTGTTTTCAAGGTCCGTCCACGTTATAGCTCCATTTCTCATTCTGGCTGAGCAGTCTTCCGCTGGGGGTATGGGCCACGTGTTGTTTGTCCATTGTTGCACACTGAAATAGCTAAGGTTTATTGTGCCAACCTGGCTGATAAACACATGTGGGATTAATTGAAGGGCAGAGAGATAAATGGCTCTATGAGCCTCACCTTTCTGCTTCTCAGGTCTCTTGCTCTCTGATGGTTGGACCAGGGTGCAGCTGCCTTAGCCAGTTCCCTGCTTCAGCTGGCAAGACTCACTTCCTGAAAGACATCCCCAAAGAGAAGCCTCATGGACCAGCGTGTGGAGCAGAAGGTGGAGACCCCTGCCAACTCAGAGATGCTTACACGTCCACTGACTCGGCTTTCCTCCTGCAGTCGGCATCATGCTGTGTGTTTTGTGAGATGGAGGAGGACTTTGTGGATTGGTGTCGGACATATGGGCTAATGTTGGACTTGTGGGTTTGGACAGCACTGGGTTGGGATGCTTTCTTGATGTGCACTTACCCTTTATATAAAACTCTCTCATACATATGAGCTTCTGTGGATTTGTTTCCCTAGTTTACCCAGACTGACACACAAGCGCATACAGTTTTTGTTTTTTTAAATCCGTAAAGAACTACGTGGATGACTAAACAGACCTTGCTGTTTCCCCTGATGTGTCTCCTTTCCCTTCTTCGGATCTTCTTGGCCTCCTGCCCCAGGCCTGGGGTTCCAGTTCTGAAAGGCCAGTCCCCAGGGTCCCATCTGCCTTCCCTCTCCCCTGGGAGATCAAATACCAGCCTCCCAAGCCTGCCCAGAGACAAATTGCCTTCGATTGGGATGAGCATGTGTTGTATGTTCCTCAAATGGACTTCCTTTTATTTTGTTGTATAGTTCCTCCCCTGTCTCACAAACTGGGGGCAAGGCCGGCCATCCCTGGGAATGTGGGATGGGGGTTTTGATGTATTCTCATGATTTGGGGAAGGAGAGGGCCCAGGCCAGCAGGCGTGTGGAGGCATGTAACGGGTGGCTGCCAGGAAACCTTGGCGGGAGAGCAGTGAGCCTGAAGAAGGGTCCTAGGAGTGGTGGAGATGCCCCGGCTTTGCACCAGCCTGGTGAGAAGTCTGCGGGCAGGGAGAAACTGCCCATACTTAAATCCCCTTTCAGGAGACTCCCCTAGGGTACCCCAAAATACTCTGCCTGCCCTGGCTGCTCTCCCTCCCTCCTGGACCAGCTCCCTGCTAGAAGGCCTTCCTCCTGGGTCTGAGTCCCCCTGAGCAGAGGCCCATGGTGGGGACACTGTTAGCCTCCTTTGGCCTGGACAGCAGCTGCCAGCTCACTCCACTGAAACTGCCTGTGCAAATGGCCCCCTCCGTGGCTTTGCTGGCCTCTGCCCACTTCCTTCAGCAGTCCCTTCCGTCACCTGCTCTCTTCACCCCCACCCTCTTCTCGACGCTGTCAGTGTCCTCAGTCTCACTCTCGGGGCGCGGGAGGGGGGGGAACGGGGGGGGGGCGCGCCTGGCATCTCCTCGGTTTTCTTTGATGAGCTTTCATTTGGGGCAGTACCCCTTACTCCAGGCTCTGCACCCTTCGGGGACCTGTCCCCCCTGCAGCGCTCAGTCACTCCGATGCTGCCTCCGTTTTCATCTCCATCCCCGGCTGGCAGTTTGGGAGTACGGTGTCCTGTTAGCAGCTCTGACGTGCCCCACGTTAAATGCCCATCACCTCCCCCTAACGTGGGTCCAGGAGATTCGAGAGCCTCTCCATAGTCCCAAGTGCCCCCTCTGAACTCTTGTGCCTGTACTGGCAGTCAGGACCCCATAAAGGGAGGGGACAGGACTGCCAGGGAGCACCAGTTTGTTCCTCCCTCCCTCTCCTGCATCCTCGCTTCTTTCTATCTTCCCACCCCCCTTCTCTTTGCCTTTGCTTTCTTAACCGTTTTATCAAAGCACCCCAAAGGCTGCAAATTCACTGCCATTAGTGGATCTCGTCTCACAGCTGCCCTGTCAGATAGCGTGGAGCTGCCTCTTGGGGTTTCTGAGGCTGTAAGTCTTTCCAGGAGTGGAAAGCCTCATCTGGCACTCGTGGGGAGGCTGATGGTCTCGAACTGCGGACCTTGTGGTTAGCAGCCCAACACACGCCACCAGAGCTAAAGGAAACGGCAGGATTTTAAAATGTACAATCTGAGCTTTGCCGCCGTCCCCCCCACTGCACACTTCCGTGAGTTTCAACTCCTGCCACCACCACAGAAGTCAAAACCACCCAACCCGCACTCCCCCAGCCCCCAAGGTCATTCACGATGGATGGAACCCCCTTGACAGCAGGCGGCCAAGCTGGTGGGGCTCAGACCGCTTGCTGGTGGTTTCTGTAGACTGCGCGATTCCAACGGTTTTCCAAAGACCCGAGTTTCCCAGGTCTTTGCAGCGCGGTTCAGTCCTGCTGTGCCCGTGCGCCCGCTCAGTGGCCAGCTTGCGACCTGCCTGCTGGCCCTCAGGGAGATGTCCTCTTTGCGGTTAGACTGCAGCCACGGCTGGGGGGTGAACCCTGTTCCTAGGACCAGGCCCCCACCGCCTTGGTCCCCTTCCTCTTTTTCGCTGTCCCTCCGCTTTACTAAGCCTGATGTCCTTCTCCGGGGACTGGCCTCTGGTCAACCCGAGACAGAGTCTCGGCATCCTGGCTTCTAGGGAGCATACGGGCTGTACTTCGCTTTGGTCTATTGGCGGTCCATGGCGCTCTTCCTCTTCCTCGTCGATGCCATGATTCGAGCGCATTGTTTCTTCTTTGGTCGTCTTTATTCCGGGGGCAGCTGTCACCGGCATATGAGGTCTTGCGGAGGAGCGAGCGGGGAGACACGTGGGAAGCCCCGCAGGAGGTCAGGCGAGAAGGCAGAGCTCCCGTGGAGGAGGGCTGGGGCTGCTGCGGGTCACTGCACCGTACCCAGATGACACCGCAGGAGAGAGTTTACTTTCTCCAAAACCCGACCAAGGGTCACTGTGGGTCACTGGCAGTGGGTTTGGTTTCGTGGTTTTTGGGTGGAGCAAGAGGGGCACAGAGGTGGGGACGGGGGCTATGCAAACTAGGAGGAAGAGCGCAATTTCCTGCCACAAGCCGCCCCATGGTGGCCTGCAGCGTGGTTTGGGGGTGCCCCGCAGTGGGGCCTGTGAGGACGTGGGGGAGCTCCTCCTCACCCAGCAGTGACAGAGCCCCAGCCCCGTCTTAGATCGTCTCCTGCAGAACGTGGTCAGCTCCCCCAGCTTCCCACCCTGGCCAGGTCAGCCCTTCCTCTGCCCATCTGCGGGCAGGACTAGAGGAAGCCCCACTGCCCACCATGGCCCAGCTTTCTCAAAGAGCGTCTCCCTGCTTCTCCTAATTTCTAAAACCGGGAAGTAGCCGTGGAGACGCTAGGGGGCGAACAAGAGAAACTCAAGGGTGATCAAGCAGGCTCAGCGTGCTCATTTCTGAGGTTGGCTTCAAATCTTTGGGGGGTGGGGTGGGGATGCTTTGGCACCTGTTATACCACGTGGCTGCCCCTGGCCCAGGTGAGTGGGGCTTGGACTTCTGGAATCGGAACCCCTGGGTCTGGCTGGTAGGACCAATCCATTGACCCACTGTGGTGGTTACATAATCTGGTGTCAACCTGCAAACGAGTGGAGTCTAGCCTGCCAATCAGGTCGCACCTTGATGACCTTATCTGGAGGCGCCACAGAAATAAATAGCTCCCTAGATATCTCTCTCTCTCTCTCTTTCTCTCTGTGCTTTATCTTCCTGCTGACAAGACACATTGAGCTGTGCTGATAGAACCAGAGCCCTGGAGCTGGAGGAGCCATGTGAGGACCCCTGCCAGTGTTGAGGTTCTTCCACCATTGCCACTGGGTCCACAAGACTTTCTACCCACAAGCCTGTGATCTTCCTGCATTTGGCTTTATTGCATGGCTGCATGAGTCTAAAGAGGAATTTATGGGCTAGTATTGGACATATGGGCCAATGTTGGACTTATAGACTTGATCTGGACTGGGCAGGGATGTTTCTCAATATACTTTTGCTCTTTTATATAAAGCTCTCTCTTATACACATAAGTGTCTCCTTAGATTTGTTTCTCTAGTCCACCCTGACTAACATGCCCATGCATGCAAGTTTATTAATAAATGCCATGTCTGTTTTCTAACATGATCTGCGTTGGGTACCAGGGAAATAGACAGAAACAAAAGCACCTCCTGTTGGAGAGAATGCTTCTCTACCTCTCCAGGGATGAATGAATGAGCCGAGGCTGGACTGGGCCTTGACAAACTTAAGGAGCTTCACCTCAGACCCTCTTGGTCATGAGGAGTCAGGTATCTGACTGGCTGCTGTTGACTTGCAGCCAGAGTTGAGAACAGGAAGGAAGACAGGCAGCAGAACAAGGACGTAACAGGTTCTCTGGAGTGTTGATCCCCTCTCACCCACTGGGCTGCTGGAGTTTCTGCTCTGGGAGAGCCCAAGACCAGGCTGTTGTTAGCGTAGCATGTGCAATCCCTCGGAGATGTACAGAGTCATTTGGTGGCATCAGGGCAGGGTGTGTTGGCCAGAGATGAGAAGGTCTTCATTATAAGCCCTTGATGGGTGGCTGGCCCCGGGCACTCAGAGAACTAGGGAAGAAGGACCCAGTGGTTGCTCCCAGCTTTGCTCCTGGGTGAGTTCAGCTGGGGCTTTTGAGGACTGGAACCACAGGGATGGAGGGCAGAATGCGGAGAGGCTGTCTTCTCTCCCATGAAGGAAACAAGAGGATCACATTGACTTCTGCATCAAAGATGCTGGATGCCAAACTCTGACGTGAAGATTTGCTGACTGGGGACACTTTCATGACGTTGTTGTCTACATGTGGAAGTTCACCCAGGTGGAAGGGCTATGGATGCTGAGCTGACAAAGGGGTGACCAGTAATAGCACATCTGCCAGCAAGTTGACATTCCCATCACCGGCCTCTGAGGTTCTGTTTTGCACCAGAGAGGGGCATTCAAGAGCTGTGTTTCCCCAAACCACAGGCTCTCGATAGCAGCACTTCTCAACCTATGGGTTGCAACCCCTTTGGGGGTCAAGCGAAACTCTCACAGGGGTCGCTTGATTCATAACAGTAGCAAACTGACAGTTATGAAGAAGCAACGAAAGTAATTTTATGGTTGGGAGTCACCACAACATGAGGAACTGTATTAAAGGTTGAGAACCACTGCTCTAGTTTCCCAATGAGAAGTACTTGCCAGCAATTGGAGGGTGGAAGAGAAGCTGTTATTCCTTGGGTCAGAGGAAGCAGGCAGGGGATTTGAGAGACCCAGAGAAGCTTCTTGACAAGCTCTTGGGCACCTCTCTCTGTAGGTGTAGACTGAGATCGTTGGTGATGGTTTCTCAGAGAACTTTTAGAATGGCACCGGCCCTAGTGAGCTCTTGAGGAAAACCTACATTGGAGTTTCCTGCTATCATCGCGGCACATCAGAACGACATGAGGACAAGTCTCACCATCTTAGCTTCTGAGGAGCATTCTGGCTGCTCTTCTTCCAAGACGGCCTGGTCCCTTCTTCCGGCCGTTCATGGCATATTCAATGTTCTTCCTTAACACCATAACTCAAAGACAGGAATTCTTCTTTGGTCTTCCATAGTCCTTGTTCATCATTCACATACACATTAAGTGACTGAAAATACTGTGGCTTGGGCGAAGACCACCTTAGTCCTCAAGCCCTCAAAATGACATCTTTGCTTTGTGTGTCAGTCTGGGTACTTTAGAGAAACAAAGCATTTAGGGGAGAACTAATACCAATCCTACACAAACTTTTCCAGAACATAGGAAAAGATGGCAAACTCCCAAACTCCTTCTATGAAGCTAGTATAACTCTGATACTCAAACCGGGCAAGGTTCCCACAAGAATCGAGAACTACAGACCAATATCCCTAATGAATATTGATGCAAAAATCCTTAACTTTTGTTTCCCTCTCCTCTCTATCCCCCCAAAGTCTCAGAGGGCTTATTTTTTTCCCTCCTCTTTCTCTCTTCTTTGTTCTCTCACACTCCACTGCTGACCTCCAGACCACTCCCCCTAGCCTTGGGCATTTACGCCAGCCCCACACCCAGTTAGGTGAACTCCACCCTGTGCAGCATAGCCCGAGGCTGGTGAAAGCCCTGCCAAGCCCCGCCAGGGGATACTCTGCCCAACTTCTTACTTGGGAATTCTTGCCTGTGTGGCTAGGGAAGTTCCTATTTTTCTTCTGTTGTCCCACGTGACTGAGGGAACTTCCTCCCACTTACCTTAGTGCCTCACATGGCCGAAGGCAGCTCGGCCAGCACTCAGCAACATTCCAAGCTGCTGCAGGAACCTCTGCCCAACCTCCGCAGTGATCAATCTAGCCAAGGCAATTCCGCCCACCATTTGCAGTGTTCTACACCAAAGCAGGCAATCCACCAGTCTTCTGGGGCATTTTTCTGAGAGGGAAGCCACAGGAGGATAAAGTGGTAGGCTAATTCCATAGTGAAATTGGCTGTAGGCAGTTCGAAGAAGCATTCCCACATGTCTCCCAGAAAGAGCCAGTGCTCTTTGATTCCCTAGAAAATGGCACCTGGCTCCTCTAAAACAATGAAACACAAACAGCCATCAGCCCCGACGACTTCAATGGAAAAACAGGAGAAACAAAAGGCAATAGCAAAAGATGTCCCGAACATAACGACATGCACAGAAGTAGCAGACATTGAGCTCCCACAGAAAGAAAAATTTAGCATGCTGCTTGGAGTCATACAGGATATGAGAAAAATAATACAGAAAAAGGATGAAATGATAGAAGCGTTAAAGTCCATACACCAAGGGAAATACAAGAGTTTAGGGAGGAGATAACAAAAACCAGTAGCAGACTCACAGACTTTGAGAATTGACTGGAGGAAGCAGTGAACCACACCAGTGACTTGGAGGACAGCCAAGCACACTTTAACAAACATGAACAAAAATCTAATAAGATCATCAGAGAAGCTAAAGGAAACCTAAGAGCTATGTCTGATTCTATGAAGAGGATCAACATTAGAATTATTGGATTAACAGAGGAAGACACACAAAGAAGTCATCTACAACAATAGTGAGAGAATTCTAGGAGGAAAACTTCCCAAGCTTAATGAATGAAAACCAGGCAACCATTCTGGAGGCTGAAAGAACACCAACTAGACTGAATACTAAGAAGTCACCAAGGAACATCATAGTTAAACTATCCAAATTTGAGGAAAAGGAGAAAATCATGCGAGCAGCTAGGGAAAAACAAGCAATCACATATAAAGGTTCCCAAATAAGAATATGCTCAGACCTATCAGCAGAAACTATGAAGAAGAGGAGAGAGTTGAGTAACACATTCCAAAAATTGAAGGAAAATAATGTCAACCCAAGAATACTCTACCCAGCCAAATTATCAATCAGGATAAATTGAGAAGTAAGAGTCTTCCCAGACAAGGAAAAACTCAAAGAATATGTTAGAAAAAACCCAGCCTTACAAAAAGATCCTTGCCGACACAGTATGGGCAGAAGAACAACACCCACCAAGCATAAATAAGAGACCACCACATAGAACAACCTCACCCAGAGGGCAACAAAGAGAAAACAGACCCCAAGATAGCATTGGCTTAAGGATGTAAAGAACTCAAGAATGACACACATATGCACACACACACACACACACACACATGCACAACATACTAATAAGAAAGGAAGCTAGGAAAACACCCAACATAAAATGTATAAAATGACATCACAGAGTCCACAGATGGAGATAATAACCCTGCATATCAGTGGCCTGAACTCAGGCATTAAAAGACTGAGACTAGCAGACTGGCTTAGAAAACATAACCCATCAATCTTCTGCCTACAAGAGTCACAGCTCAATACTACAAACAAAAATAGGCTGAGATTCAAAGGTTGGAGAAAGGCATACCAAGAAAACAGCAATTCGAAAAAAAAAGAAGCAGTGGTTGCAATCCTAATCTTGGATGAAATTGGCCTCAAAATGAAAATCATAATAATAGATAAGGAGGGACACTGTATAATGCTCAAGGGAATGCAGACAATGAACCACTAAGCATTGTAAACATATATCCCTGAATGATAGACCCACTGAATATGCCAACTAAACACTCCAAGAGATGAAAAACGAAATCACAGCCTCAACAATTATAGTGGGGGACTTCAATACACTGCTCTCAGAGAAAGATAAATTACAGGGAAAGAAACTCAATAAGGAGTCTAGAGCTCTAAATACTACAATTAGACAATTTGACCTGATAGATAGTTACAGAGCTTTTCATTCAAATACAAAAAATTCACATTCTTTTCAAGTTCACATGGCACATATTTGAAAATAGACAACATGCTGGGGCATAGATGAATCTACATAAAGTTAAGCACATTGATATCATACAGACCTTTCTCTCTGACCACTGTGCCATAAGGCTGGAAATCAACAAAAGGAAGACGAAGAAAGTAAGAGCAAACAATTGGCGGATGAATAACTCTACCACAAAGGAGTGTGTACTGGTGCAGATCAGAGATGAAATTAGGAAATTTCTATAAACCAATGAGAATGAGAACACGACATACCAAAACTTACGGGACACAGCAAAGGCAGCTTTCAGAGAAAGTTTCATAGCAATACATGCACACCTGAAAAAAGGAAGAGACTCATGATTGATATGTTGGCACAAAATTTACAACTAGAGCTGAGTCCGCAGGACAATCCTACTAATAGCAAAGGAAAATAAATTATAAAAATCATTTAGGAGAGGGAAAAAAGAAAACCATGAAATTTAGGAGAGGGAAAAAAGAAAACCATGGAAAAAATTAATGCTGCTAAAAGTTGGTTCTTTGAAAGGATAAACAGAAGCAACAGACTGCTGGCAAACCTAAACAAAGAAAGGAGGAAACAAATTTCAATAGCAAGAATGAGGGATGAAAGAGGGGACACTACAACAGACCGTAATGACATCAAAAGGATAATTACACAGTACTACAAAGGATTGTACTCCAGTGAATTCAACAATTTGGAAGACATAGACACATTCTTGGAAAAACAATCCCTCCCTAGACTATCCTCGATGGACGTTAAGAATCTCAACAGACCCATAGCAATAGAAGAAATAGACAAGGTAATCAATGGATTAGCAGCAAAGAAATCCCCTGGACCAGATGGCTTCACTGGAGAATTCTACCAAGCACTTAGGGAAGAGCTAACACCAATCCTACACAAACTTTTCCAGAACATAGAAAAAGATGGCAAACTCCCAAACTCCTTCTATGAAGCTAGTATAACTCTGATACCCAAACCGGGCAAGGATCCCACAAGTATCGAGAATTACAGACCAATATCCCTAATGAACATTGATGCAAAAATCCTTAATAAAATACTGGCCAATAGAATACAAAAGTATATAAAACAAATAATTCACCATGACAAAGTGGGATTCATACCAGGGATGCAGGCATGGTTCAACATATGAAAGACCATTAGTATAATTCACCACATTGACATGAAAAACTATAAGAACCACATGATAATATAGATAGATGCAGGAAATGCTTTCGACAACATTCAAAACCAATTCCTATTTAAGACACTTGAGAAGATAGGAATGGAAGGAAAATTACTCAAGACAATACAAGCTATATATGAAAAACCAACAGCCAACGTGGCAGTCAATGGAGAAAAGATGAACACAATCCCACTGAAAAAGGGGACCAGACAAGGATCCCCTTGTCCCCACTTTTATTTAATGTAGTACTGGAGGTTTTAGCTAACAGCATAATGCAAAGAAAAGACATCCAAGGTATTCGTCTGGGGAACGAAGAGGTGAAACTATCGTTATTTGCAGATGACATGATTTTATATATGGAAAATCCCAAAAGCCCCACAAGGGGAGTACTGGAAGCAATAGAGGACTTTGGCAGAGTGGTAGGATCCAAGATCAACAAAGTCTATCTGACTGCTGTACACATTGGATAAGACCACAGAAGAGGAGATCAAAAAGGTGGTACCCTTCACAATAGCAAAAAGAAAATGAAATATCTAGGAATATACCTGACTAAAAGAAAAAAATATCTATGTGAGGAAAACTACAGAACACTATTACAAAAACCCAAGAGTGGTTTCTCAACAAATTCAAGAATATCTCATGCTCATGGATTGGAAGACTCACTATAGTAAAGATGTCAGTTCTGCCCAAGGCACCATATAAGTTTAATGCAATCCTGATTCAGTTACCCTCGTCTTTTTTCAAAGAAATGGAAAAACTGATTACCAACTTCATATGGTGAAGGAAGAAGCCCAGAATTAGCAGAAAACTCAAGAAGGACACAGTTGGGAGGGCTTGCTTTACCTGACTTTAGCACATACTATACAGCCACAGTTGTCAAAACCGCATGGTATTGGTACAATGACAGATACTCAGACCAATGGAAAAGAACTGAAAACCCAGAAATAAAATAATCAGCATACAGACAACTAATCTTTGATAAGGGCCCCAAAAATATCCAGTGGGAAGCAGATGTCCTTTTTAACAAGTGGGGCTGTAAAAATATGGATATTTACCTGCAGCAAAATGAAGCAAGACCCTTATCTCACTCCATGCACAAGAATAACCTCAAGGTGGATCACAGACCTTGAAGTTAAACCCCTAACTATTAGGAGCATCGATGAGGGAATTGGGTCCAACTTGAGAACTTTGGCACAGGGAATACATAGGCGATCAGAAATAAGGAAAGACACAAACACAGAGGAGGCACAAATTGACACATGGGATATACTGAAGATAAAACACCTGTGTTCATCGAAAGAATTCACCAAGAGAGTAATAAGAGAGTCCACGGACTGGGAAAACATCTTTAGCAATGACACATCAGACGAAAGTCTTATTACTAAAATCTACAATATTCTGCTAGCTTCCAAAAAGAAAAGAACTAATTGCCCACTGAAGAGGTGGGCAAAGGATCCGAACAGAAGTTTCACTGGGACAGAAATCTGAATGACCAATAAGCATATGAGGAAATGTTCCTGATCTTTAGCCATAAGAGAAATGCAAATTAAAACAACAATGAGGTACCACCTGACACCCTCAAAGGTAGCCCAATTCAAAAAATCAGAAAGCAACAAGTGTTGGAGGGGCTGTGGGGAGACAGGAATTCTCATCCACTACTGGTGGACTTGTAAGTATGTATGACCACTATGGAAATCAATCTGGTGATATCTAAAATTGATGGAAACTGAGCTACCATACGGCCCAGCAATCCCCCTGCTGGGCACATACTCAGAAGAGTCCAGAAACAAACAATGGCCAGTCATCTGTGCTCCAAGGTTCATTGCGGAACAATTCACAATTGCAAGGAGTTGGAAACAACCCACATTTCCATCAGCTGGCGAGTGGACTAAAAAGCTGTGGTACATACATACAATGGAGTACTACGCAGCGCTAAAAAGCAGTGATGAAGATATGAAGCACATCGCTGCATGGGAAGAACTGAAGGAAATCACACTAGGCGAAGTAAGCCAAGCACAAAAGGACAAATACAACATGAGTCCGCTGAGGTAAGCTTAAAAAAATGCAAGAGGGACATAGGGATAAAGCTACTGTATACAAACATTCCCGGGATGAGGACCAGTCAGTATGGCAGGGGCCAGACGAATTCCAGGGATACATATGATAGCCAACTAAAAAGCAGGTGGGGGGGGCGGGGAAGGAAAAAATTTTAATTTGAGTAGTGGAGGCCCAGGGCATTAACCCACCCAAGGGGAGGGTATTGTTTATATCTCCACAGAGAAAGAGGGACTAGACTTCAACCCAGTCCTCCTAGATGTGAATGAAACATGCTGGCTTGGAATAGGGAACCAGTGGAGAGGTCTGAGGGGGTGGCCCCAACTACATGGTCACCTGCCCCTGCCCCCAGAAGAATTTACTTTAGAGGACAGCACTGAATCTGCAACTCTGGGAGAGGGACATGTCTGATCAGAGCACATGGGAGCAAACGAAGGGGGAGGAAGAGAGAGTGGAGCACATCCTGGCCCACCAAGCCTTGAGGACTATATTCCCACTCAGAGCAGCCAATCCACAGAGAAGACCATATGGCCACCCCACTATGAGACATGACATCCCTCACTGACCTATAGCCCTACAGGGGACAACACTGGAGACACAGTGTGGGAATTGTGCCCGATCTGATCCCATAACACGGAGGCAAACACTAAGGGCGTGGAACAGAACAGTAAGGGGAGCAGAGCAACGAAGTCCCCAGGGAAAACCAAAAATAGACTTTGGGGCCAGTATGTGGCACCCCATCAGACTTGACTGGAAAATAATCCTAAAGGCCAACAGTCTTGAACTAACTATAAGCTTTTCTTTCTTTTTGTTGTGTTTTGTTTGGGTCATTGGCTTGTTGTTTAGTTTTATTTCGTTGCTTGGTATTGTTCTGTCTTGTTTTTGTGCATGCTATTATCTCCAGAAGCCAGTCTAAGTATGATTGGTTGGATGAACAATCTGAAGGAGAAAACAATGGGACTGACAGCTCCGGGGGATATGGGAGACGGGGAGGTGGGGGGAAGGAAGTGGTGTTAACAAACCCAGGGACAAGGGAACACAAGTGATCCAAATCGGTGGTGAAGAGGGTATAGGAGGCCTGGTAGGGCGTGACCAAGGGTCATGTAACTGAGAGGAATTGCTGAAACCCAAATGAAACCTGAATATGATAGTGGGACAAGAGGAAAGTAAAAGGAAATAGAGGAAAGTGCTAGGAGGCAAATCACATTTATAGAGGTCTAAATAAAGACATACATATCAAATATATTTATATATGAGGATGTGGAAACAGATTGATGAGCATATAAGTATAGATTTAGTATTAAGGTAGCAGATGGACATTGGGCCTCCACTCAAGCACTCCCTCAATGCCAGAATACTTTGTTCTATTAAACTGGCATTTCATGATGCTCACCTTCCTGACACAATCGCTGAAGACAAAGTGGGTGAATAAGCAAATGTGGTGAAGAAAGTTGATGATGCCCGGCTATCAAAAGATATCGTGTCTGGGGTCTTAAAGGCAAACAAGTGGCCATCTAGCTCAGAAGCAACAAAGCCCACATGGAAGAAGCACACCAGCCTGCGTGATCACAAGGTGCCAAAGGGACCAGGTATCAGGCATCAAAGAACAAAAAATCATATCATTATGAATGAGGGGGAGTGCGGCGTGGAGACCCAAAGCCCATCTGTAGGAAACTGGACACCCCCCTACAGAAGGGTCACGGGAGGAGATGAACCAGTCAGGGTGCAATGTAGCAACGATGAAACATACAACTTTCCTCTAGTTCCTAAATGCTCTACCCCCCCCCCCCCAACACACTATCATGATCCAATTCTACCTTACAAATCTGGCTAGACCAGAGGATGTACACTGGTACAGACAGGAACTGGAAACACAGGGAATCCAGTGCGGATGATCCCTTCAGGATCAGTGGTGAGAGTGGTGATTCTGGGAGGGTGGGGTAAAAACGGGGAACTGATAACTGGGATTTACATATAACCTCCTCCCTGGAGGATGAGTGGGTGAAGGGAGACATCAATGTAAGATATCACAAAATAATATTTTATAAATTATCAAGTGTTCATGAGGGAGTGGGGAGGGGAAGGGAGGGCGGAAAATGAGGAGCTGATGCCCAGGGCTTACGTGGAGAGCAAATGTTTTTAGAATTATGGGGTAATGAATGTACTAATGTGCTTTACACAATTGATGTATGTATGGGTTGTGATAGGAGTTGTATGAGCCCCCAATAAAATGATTAAAAAAGAAACAGCATCTTGGTATCATTTCTGTCTGTCTCATTCTCTCACTCACTCACTCACACACACACACACACACACACACACACAGTTATTGCATTGGAAATTGTGTCTTGGTATCATGTCTGTCTCTCTGTCTCTCTCTCTCTCTCTGAAACACACAGACACACACTCTGATCTTGACCTGCTCTGGGGTTCTCTCTCTCTCACAGAATTATTACATTAGAAATAGTGTCTTGGTATCGTTTCTGTCTGCCTGTCAGTCTGTTTCTCTAACCCCACACAGACACGCACACACCCTCCGGTGTTGACCTGCTTTGGTCTGTACTTTGGGCACCCTCAGCACCCCTTTCTACCTCTGACACGAGGGAATGCCTCACCCCCAGGACAATGAGGGGCCTGAGTACTGACCCCGGGGTGCGGTTGACCCAGCCCGTCCAGGTGGGGAGTTGGGACTTGGCTTGTGTTTTCCAGGCTCCCTTGTGCAATGGGTCCCAGTACCGTGATGGGCTCTGGGCCTCCTCTCACATCCTCCCTACAGCCAGCCACTTGAGTATGTCTCCAGTCCTGTGTTAAAGACAACTGTCCTTCCACTGGGGCTGTCTCTTCTGTGGAGCCTCTCAGGTTTGGTCTCATTGAGGATTCTTGTAGACACAGGATATGGGCTCATGGAGGGGTGAAGAGGGGACTAAGGTCTCTTCCCTGGAGGCAACTCACTGTCTGTCCCTGTGTCCTCACAGGTCTCTGCTCAGCAGCGTCCACTTCCTGCTCCTGGTCTTCCTGAAGGTGCCCCTGTTCCTGAGCATGCTCGGTGCTGTCCTCTGGGTGACCAGACCCTAGAGGGCCCCTGCGGGGAGGGTGGATCAGTCTGACTATGTGAGCCAGCAGCCCTGGTGCCCAGGATGCCTTGTCCAGTGAAGGGCTCAGAGTGATCTTGTCAGCAGTAGATCCTGTGTCGTTTCTATCAGAAAACTCTGTAATCCTTCTTGAAGTTCTCTCATGCAACAATGTATCTGATAAATAAGTATACTGTTAACAAAGCATATTCCGCAGCACCTGTTTGCCCACCTCCCATCCTGAGAGTGTCACCTTTCCATGTCTTTTTGTGTCTAGCCTGAGAGAGGAGCCCACCTTCTCTCCATGTTTACATCATCTCCTGTCAACTTGCGAAGGGGTGGAGTCTAGCCTGTCAATCAGGTAGCAGCTTGATGACCTCATTTGGAGGCACGGAGAAGATAACTAGCTCTCTGCAGGCCAGACACTCTCACTCCCTGGGAGACATTCCTGCTGACAAGCCACATGGAGCTGCGCTGATGGAGCCAGAGCCCTGGAGCTGGAGGAGCCACATGGAGCCCCACACCAGCACTGAGATGCTTCCCCTGCCACTGGATCCACATGACTTTCTACCCACTGGCCTGTGATCTTCCTGCATTCGGCGTGATTGCATGGCTGTGTGAGTCTAAAGAGGAATTTTTGGAATCGTATCGACCTATGCGGTAATATCAGGTATACAGACTTGATCTGGGTGTGCTGGGATGTTTTCTTAATGTATAATTGCTCTTTGCTATAAAGTTCTCTCCTACACACATATGAGTGTCTACGAATTTGTTTATCTATTCAACCCAGACTAACACACCATTATTGTCAATCACCTATTTTCCTGATCTGCTTTGCAACTTCTGACACACAGTGATGTCTATGTATTTGGGTTCTTATCTATTTTCTTATCTCTGGACCAATGCAACTATGTCCTAGTAGCTACAGTTTAGGGAAAAAATTTATATCGGATTAGTACTGTATTTTGCTCCATTGAATCAGGCACATCTTTGCAAATATTGATCCTTTCCTCTTCCAAATTTAGAAGTCACCATTCAAATGTTTGGAAGAGGAAAGAAAACCCTTGCAATGTTTAATACAACTAAATCAAATTCACCTGTATGATAATGAATTTTCCTATCCATGAACATAGTAAGTAAAAAAGTACTACTCCCAATGTTCCAGTTCTCACGTGCCTAGGTTTATTCTAAATAAAATGTGTTTAAGCATGTCTCTGTGATTAGTGTTTGAGTGTAGACAAGTTCTGTCAGTAAGCTGCCTATTAGTCTCCTTAGGATGACATATATGTCTGTCTTCCACAGACAGCAGGGTGGATCAGCAACAGTCAGTCGCATGAGAGTTTACCAAAGCAGGCCCAGATGGAATCTTGAACGCTGCACACTGACAGGATCCACACCAGCCTCAAGCTCAAGCGATGTACGTACCAGCAGCATGGCAAGCCTCTAAGGAGCCTCAAGCTCTAGTGACACAATCCACAGGTTGGCTTGGCCCACAGGTAGTGTAGCATACCGGTTGAGGCAGAGGATTCGCTAAAGCAGCTGGTCTGATCACCAGCTGGTCTGATCACCAGGGAGCAAGAGATATATAGGATGCCGGCTGTCTTCATTGATCTCGGTTGCCCTCCAATCGAGCTGTGACCTGATCAGACTCTGCCCACATATTTCTATGGGTCTAGTTGGCACAATAAACCTATCACACCTTGATCTAAAAAATTTTATGATAACAGTGATCTCTTACAGTCTTTGTCATTTTGGGATGGACCGCCTTCATGAAGCATGTTGTTGTTAGGTGGTAGTAAATTCTGACTCAAGGTGACCCTGTGGACAACCGAAGGAAACACTGCCTGGTTCCATGCCACCTTCACAGTTGTTCTGTTTGAGACCAGTGTTGCAGCCACCGTGTCAATCCAACTTGCTGAGGGTCTTCCTCTTTTTCACTGACCTCCTGCTTTACCAAGCATGATGCTCTTCTCCAGAGACTGGTCTCTTGATAACATGTCCAAAAACGTGGGAGATGAAATATTGCTATCGCTTGCTTCTAAGGAGCAGTCTGGCTTTAATTCTTTCAAGACAGATTTGCTTGTTCTTTTGGCAGTTCATGGTACTTTCAATATTCTTCACCAGCACGGCAATTCACTCCGCATTATGTCCTCCAAATCCATCCATGTCTCAGGCACCTCACAGTTTCATCATTGTTCTTTAGTGATGTGTCATATTTCCTTGTGCGTTTGTGCCAAAGTTTATCCATTCTTCCACTGGTTGGCATTTAGATTGCTCTCATCTTCTTGCTCTTGTGAATAGTGCAGTGATAAGCATGTGTGTGCACATACCTGCTCATGCTATGTTCTTTATTTCCTTAGGGTATATACCAAGTCGAGGGATTGCTTGGTCATATGGCTTTTTCACTCGCAATTGTTTGAGGAAAACTTTCCACAATAGTTTCACCAGGTTTGTAGGCCTCCAGTTTCTGTACAACCTCCCCAGTATGTGTTCTTTTCTGTTTGTTAAAAAAAAATCTTTAAAAAATGAGCTTGGATATTAATACAGGGATGAAATGGCAGCTCATTATTGATTGGTGATTTGACACTCCCACCCCCACTGCCCTGCCCAGAAGTTTCTTGGAAGATCAGCCTAGTGATTTCCTCCTTGAAAATCTTCATGAGTTGTGCTACTCTGCCCAGGAGAGGTCGCCAAGAGTTGGAATCACTCAGACAGAATAAAATTTAATAGAAAGACATTTTAGCTGTAAGAAGATATTATGCTGAGGAAATTATCCAAGAAACTGGATTATAGAAAGAAGAATGTGGCATCAGATTGGAGGAAGACTCATGAACAACCTTCAACATGTAGAGGAAGCACACTTGCTTGCTGAAAGTGAAGGAGACATGAAGCATTTATTGATTGTGTTAGTCTGGGTGGACTAGAGAAACAAATCCTTAGAAACTCATATGTGTATAAGACAGACTTTTAGGTAAAGGGTAATTTTACATTAAGAAAGCAGCTCAACCCAGTCCAGTCCAAGCCCATAAGTCTGATATTAGCCCACATGTCTGATATCAATCTATAAATTCCTCTTCAGGCTCATGAAATGCATGCAATGATGCAGGATGATCACAGGTCAGTGGATAGAAAGTCTTTGGATCCAGTGGTGTTGTAAGCCTCTCAGTGATGTAAAGGGTCTCCATGTGGCTTCTCCAGCACCCAGGGCTATATCAGGGTAAGTCTATGTGGCTTCTCTTCAGGGATGTCTTGCAGGGTGTCAGCCTTGTCAGTAGAGTCTCCAAAGGAGTGAACCGAGAGAGATAGTGTTTCCCATCTCCAAGAAGGAATACCGGATTTCCCAGAATTCTCAGGAGAAGACCCTTCCCACACAGAGACCTCATTGGCTATGATCCAATTGACAGACTAGACCCCACCCCTTCACTCATAATCCTCTCAAATTGACACCAGGTTATGTAACTACCACACTGATGAAGACAAAAGACTACAGCCTTCACAATGGATTGCACCTCAACACAAAGAAACAAAAATCCATAGAACTGAGTCAACACGTATGTTCAGACAGGTTGTCTAAAGGAACATATCTAGGGACTTTCATATGTATAAGACAGAGATTTATATAAAGAATTAACTATATAGAAAGAAGGCATCCCAGCCCAGTCAAACTCAGGTCCTTAAGACCAACGCTAGTCGATAAGTGCCTCTTCCGACTCATGCAGTCACAGGCTAGAGATGCAGAGAGACGGACCAGGAAGCAGGAGGCCCACAGACCGGTGGGTGCAGAGTCACGTGGATCCACAGTTGGTGGAAACATGGCAGGCGGAGTTCCAGCGAAGTAGCAGAGAGCAGGGTCTCTCCCTCTTTTTGGGGTGTGTGTGTGTCTCTCACTAGTATACCAAAAGGCTATGACACCACGGAGGTGTCATTAAACTATGGCCTGATTGACTGGTTTGGTTCCACCCCTACCCTGGAGTGTCTAGTTGGCGGAATCCCTAACTACAATATCAAGATAAGTGAAGAAAATATTGATGATGTCAAGGATCTGATTTTACTTGGATCTACAATCAATGCCCATAGGAGCAGCAGTCAGTAAATCAAAGGGCATCTTCCTTTGGGAAAATAAGCTGCAAACGATCTCTTTGAAGCGTTAGCAAGCCCCAATCATGGTATTTTCAATCACCTCACGTGTATGCAAACACTAGACAACGAATAAGGAAGATTGAGGAATTAATGTCTTTGAAATATGGTGTTGACTAATACTGACTATCCCATGAAATGCCAGGAAAATGAACAAAAATCTGTCTTGGAAAGTCTGTCCATGCTACATGCCCTTTAGACGCAAGAACAGTGAGATTTTGTCCTGTTTACTTTGGAGATGTTATCAGGAGGGGCCCATCTCTGGAGAAGGACATTATACTTGGTTAACGGTAAAAAAGAAGATACTCAACACAATGGATGGACATAGTGTGGTGATAACGGGCCCCGGCAGTGGGCCGAGCAGCTGCAATCGTGAAGATGTTGCAGAGCCAGGCAGTGTTTTGTTCTGTTGGGCAAAGGGTCTGATTGGGAACTGATGTGATAACACGTAAAAACAACAAAAGCGACTCAGAACGACCTTCTTAAAACAGCCAGAAGTTCGCCAGCAAACGATCCCTGAACTAACTACAAGCTTTTCTCTTGTGAAAAAACAAAACAAAACAAAACAAAAAAACAGCCAGAAGTTTATATGTGGTCAAGAAAGATCAGTAGCTCTATCGCTTAGAAAGGAAATGTTAAGTACGAATATTCTGATTGACAAAAGTGACCAGAACATTACACACACACACACACACACACACACACACACACACACACACCAGAAACAAGATCAAAAGAAAATACTCAGACACAACATCAACAGGGAAAGGATGGAGGGAAAGTATTTGCAAAACATTTGTCACTGATCTGAGCCCTTTGGGTAAATACTTTTGATTCAAAGAGGAACCTTCCTGGTTGGGCCTAGGATCAGAGGGCTGGTCCACAGGCAGGGCTTCTAGAAACTCAAAGGCTGTGCCCTCCTTGCTGTCCACCCCCAAGAAGACAGGGTTTTCCCACAGCTCTGAAAGCAATTGCCCTCTCTCCTCCAGGGCTGTTGGTCCTCTGGGTTACCCTGCCCTTTCCCCTGGGAGTTGGAGCATCCCGTTGGCAGAGGACAGTATTTCTCAGTGTCACTGTCCAACCAGAGTGGGGAACAAACCCTCTCCCATCACTTAGCTCATTTTATGGTTAGACACATGCAAAGGGACAATGTGTCTCAGCCACCGTTCTGCAACACCACCATCTTATCAAGATTTGCTCTTCTAGGCCAATAATCCTCCTGCACACCAACCAGTTCCTGATTAGAATGAGAAGGGAAACGTATGCCCACCTGGGGCTCACAGACTCCTCAAGATGTCTGAGAAAATGTGCTATGCAGAGTCAACCCGGTTCCAGGTGCAAAATGTGACGAAGCCTTTCATAGCTCCAGAGCCTGATCCCCAGGGCTTGCTGGGACCTTGCTGGAGGCAGGGAGAGAGGGGTGTGGGCAAGGTTGTCAGAAAGACGGAAACAAGGCAGGGAAAGGTGTTATCTTTGGTATGTCAATATTTTATTACAAGGCTGGGGTCTGGGTGGCAGGGCGATGGTCATGAAAGTGAGCTAGTTTCTTCAGGGTGAGCCTCGACACGGAGTTTTTTAAATAAATTGTCTTCCCCTTCCCCAAGCAAACTCTCATCTCCCATCTAGAGACCATTTCCGTATGCTCTCTGGAGATGTGCCCCTCTTGTCCACTGGACCCATCGTTCTTGGCTTGCACCCCACTCCTCTTGAAGTTCTTGTCTGTGTAGTCTAGGCTTCGGTGCCCTCTTAGGCTTCTCCCTCCCTCCTTCCAATTCCTGGTACAGAATTTGTCCTCTGTTGTCCTCAAGTCTCCCATGATCCCATGGAGCTGCTGACAAACTCGGCTCTCGAGAATCTGGCTACAATGGAAGTTCCAGGGCCTTGACTCCCCAAGATTCCCTTTGGTGGAGCTGGGTCCCACAACCAGAGCCTTCCTACCAGGGGAAGATCAGGCAAGAAGTATCCCCAAACAGTGGGTCTGTGTCTGCAGACACCCACAGGCAGGGGAGAGACTGCACAGTTATCTATCTATCTATCTATCTATCTATCTATCTATCTATCTATCTATCTATCTATCTATCTCTGTCTCTATCCCTCTCTCCCCTATCCCTCTTCCCAATAGAGAATGTCTCAAAAGATCACAATCACCTTGACTTTTTGCATCACTCACAGCCTTGACATGTCACCAGTTCCACCTCCTTCCTCTTTAGTTGAGCTCACCAGCGATGAGTGACCGCAAGAGGAAGCCCATGAGTGAGAGTGAGCGAACGCAGAGCGGGAAGATGAAGGAGTCGAGTCTGCAGTGTGTTCTTGCTGACTGGCCCCAGCGCAGGGGAGAGGAGCCAAGAGGAGATGCACCTGCTGCTGCTCAGCCCTTTCCTCTGTTGGCTTCCAGTTAAGCACCAGGACCTGGGTCTCTACCCATGAAGGAAGCATTTCCAGAAAGGAGGGACTGCCAGAGGGGAAAGGAACTCTGAAGGCAGGGAGCCTGCTAAGAAGTTGGCCTTTTTTTCCCTATGCAGTCCTTTAAAGCAATTGTACAAGCCTTGCGTTTTACCTCCTGACTCACTCACTCACTCACCCACTCACAGCTTAAGCTTACAATCACCAAGGTAGAAATATGGAGCGTGAAGCCGGCACCAGGCATACAGGCTCTGACATTATGACATGGACGGACCTATCAGCCCTCCTGGTCTGGGAAATGAGGAGGAAGGTCTACTTCCTGTCACCTTAGGTAACGACTTACCTGCTGTAGCCTCAGGTAATGACTTGCAAATAAGGCGAGACTTGAAGGGAGAGGTGAGCAGGTAGGGAGCTTTGAAGAAAGGATAGAGAGAGTTTCCAGTTCAAGGATGGGTGAGGTTTTTGGATTTTAGGTACTTGGGGTATTTAGGGAAACAATGGAAGTGGCTGAGGGATCAGAAAAGTCAGGAACAGAGGGCAGAGGAGGTTCTTGAGATGTGGGAGGAGATTGAGGATTGAAGTAACCTTTAAGTTGATGGATACAATTGTGATGTAAAAATGAGATTTCCTTAAGCCCTTGGTGAATCCCCTTTGACCAGGGGGGGACCAGGGATGGGGATAGCCTTGCTATCATGCAGAATGCTTTGGAAAGTGGATTGTCAAAGATGCAGTGAGGTTAAAATTTAGCACCCCATCATTTGATCTCCCTTATAATCCATTTAAATTTGTTCCAGTGTTTGCTATTTTCCGACTTTTAAAATTTATTGTGTGCTATCAAAGAGAATGCCCAGAAACACGAAGTACCCTCTGTCTGTGACATTGTTTTACAAAAGTTCCCAGTGGAGTGTGACTATTTCAGGCGTCACTTACTAACAGTGAGGTTTGGGTGAACCGATGCAATACTTGAAAATCAGAAATTCAGACAACCTTATAAAGGAAAAAAGAACTGCCGTTCTCATTCCGACTCTGTTGCTTGGAGTCATGACCGTTGGCTAAGGGTCAACTCTCCGGACAGCAGGGATCGATGCGGGTCTTCACATTGGGTGACATGGGCATCTCAGATGTAGGCGCATGTTTGAAGTCTCACACAACATCGGTTGGTGTCACGTAAGCCACACAATGGGGCAGCGTTTGTTTCATGGGTACATTCCGTTGAAGGAACGGGAGTCCAGTAAACAACCTGTCTGCGTGTTATGTGTGCGTACGCTCTTGGCCTGGCCTGGCTTCGAGAGCTTGGAAACCGGGTTAAAGGACAATTCTACCAAGGAGACACCAGGCTGTTCTCAGTTGCTACTGCTGCTGAGCGCCCCCCTCTGTGCTGATGTGTGTCTCACTTAGTCTTACCCGGGTTAGGCCGGGGTCTTCTTGGTGTACTGTTTGGCTCAAGTGCCTTGAACTGGGCTTGGGGGTCCATTTTCCCATTTCTCGGCCTCGGGATAGGTGGGGTACTTGGCTGTTTCGATCTTCTCCCGAACTTTGTAGGAGGGATAGAGGCCCGTCCTTCTCAGTTTTCGGTTGACGCCTTTGGAATAGCCGTTCCAGTGGTTTCCAGCCACACCGATAACGTCTCCCGGGTCCATGGGGATTTCGCCCGTGGTTCGAGGCTGGTGAGGATAGAGGGCGATCTGGTTGTGGGCATTCTGGCCCCCAAAGTAGTAGATGTCATCCAAAGAATGGAAATTTGCAGAGGCGTCCGGATGCAGCGTTTGCATGATTTCGTAAGCAACTCGACAGACCTGGGATGAGAAGGTACACACAAGGAAGTCAGCCTGGGAGAGAAAGTGCACATCCAGGATCAACCCCCGCAGCGAATGCTCCGAGTACCGCCTGAGCGGTACAGCTGCCCAGGAGATGGAGTTATTGCTAATGAATTCATAATCGGGGTACTTTTTTTGTGCCTCCTTTAATAAAAAAGGGTCGTCCGTGGCCAAGTACACTCTCTTGGTGTCTACTTGCATCCTGCACGCGAGAAGCTGAAAATGTGCTTCGACATGCACCATGTACTCCTCAATTTCATGAAAGTCGGCTTCTGCTCCCACTTTGTCCGTGCGTCGGACGTGGACGCCCACCACCGGATGCTTGAAGCCGAGCTTCTCCGTGGCCACCGCTATTTCCTTTTCCAGCCAAGGTTGGGGGCGGATCAAGTATTTGACAAACTGGGCCACCCACCACACTGCAGGGTCCCCGTGGACACGAACCAGTCGCTCTGCAAGGTCTTCCGGGATGGCCAGGGGTAAATACGGAGGACGGGGAGCAAGCTTGTCCACGACGGGCAGCTCCACGACCTGCACGTCTTTGTCCTTCACTTCGCCGGACCAGAGTCCAGTGGAGGCGCCGGATCGATCCGTGCACGTCTCGCTGACAGGTCTAAACACGGTCTCCCATCTGCCGGTCGCGAAGGCCCAATTCTGAGATTCCAAGATGAGGGTCCTCTGGGTGCCATAGGCAATCATGAAGCAGTAGGCCATGTGGTGGAGCTGGCAGCCGTAGCCACAGTCCTTGTTAGCATCGCACACCAGCTTCTTGGCGGTGCTGCAGTTTCTGGGATTTTGGAGATAGGCCATTCTCCTCTGGACCAGCTCCGTGAGATCATTGGCCTCTCGTTCTCGCCAATCGCCTGCACCCTCCGTTTGACTCAGGTGGTAGAGATCCGTCATGATGGACCTTTCACGGTGGCCCAAGTCTGACAGAAATTCATCAGCCCGCCTCCGGCTGTCATTCTCCCCTACGTTTTGGAATGTCTGCAGTCCACTCTGCAGGAAGAACCAGAGCTCTTTCATGCCCTGTTCGATCCTGCGCCGCAGGACTTCGTGGTCTTTCCCAAGACCGCTTCTGCTGGGGTTCTTGTAACTGTCAATCTGTTCCTTGGCTTTCGCCAGCTGTGCTTCTAAAGCGCTCACCCTCCGCGCAGCTGGTCCCCCATCAAGGGGGCCTCCCGGGACCCCCAGGGATGCAGCCTTTCGCCTCAAATCTTGGTGCTGCTGTTTTAAGCGTTCAAGCTCCGCCAGAATCGCGGGCAGTTCTCGGCTGGAGGGATCAGGGTGGTGGTTATCTCGCACCCAGCGACCCCCTAAGTAACACAGCAAAGCTCCCCAGGCAAACAGAACGGGCGGAATCCAACGCCAAGAAGCAGCCCGGGGCCGCATCTCAGATTTCCCCGCGGTCCCCTGGCTTCCCGGAGCTCAGGGCACCCACGCCACCCCCACCGGGGTTCTCACTGGTGCCTCCTGGTGCTTCAACGCGATGTCTCCCTGGGCGCCCCGAGGTGAAGCTTTCAAAGAGGGGGCTGGGAGGGGTAGCAAGGTGGAGGGGCTGCCGCTTAACGGAGCTTTGGGAGCCACTGACCAAGGAAGAGCGTGAGGCCCCGCGTGCGTGCGCGCTCGCTCCAGAAGGGTGGGTGGGGGTGGGTGGGGCTTCCGCCAGAGTGGCTGCGGGCTGGGCTTCTGCTTTCTGTTCCTTTGAGGTTTTTAATCTGTGTGACTTTGTTATTGTTGTTATACAACTCTCACTACAATCCATACATACATCAATTGTGTAAAGCACATCTGTACATTCATTACCCTCATCATTCTCAAAACAGGACGAGGGTGGGCAGGACGAAGAAAGGGGAAAAGAAGGGGGACAGGGTGAAGGGAGAAGGTTGGCTGAGAAGTGGGGAGGGGCTAAGTACAGTAGGGTTGACAGCAGGGGTCAGAGTGAAGGAGGGGGGGGTTAGGGGAGGGTCCAGGAGCTGGGGTGAGAGGAAGCCTGAGAGCTGGGCCCAAAGGGGGAGTGAAGGAGAGAGGAGGGGCTGCTGAGACCACCCAGGAGCGATCAGCAACTGCCTGGAGGACATGAGGACCTGGGCCCATGTTCTGGACGCTTGTCTCAAGGCACTTGGCACCAAGGAGCCCCAATGAGAGTCAATGCCTATAGGTCATCACCGTCCACATGACCTCAGACATGACGTTGTGGTTGATGGCAATATATGTACAAATGTGCTTGATACAACTGATGGATGGTTATAAGAGCTGTAGGAACCCACAATAAAATGATTTATTAAAAATAATGATAAAAAAGAAATGATGTTGTGGTGTATTATGTGAGTCATGTATCTGTGGACTCTCTGAATCTCTCTCCATTCCCTCCGCCTCCCCCCACCCCCGCTACACACACACACACACACACACACACACACACACACACACACACACACCCCCTGGGCTCTGCTTGTCTCATGGACACTTTGGGCCTTTGGGTCCTTATTTACACTGATGTGAGGAAGGGACCACCGGGATGGGAGGACAAGTCCCTGACTCCTGTCCCCTCCAGACGTGGAGCCGCACCAGGGACTCCAGCCCAAATCAGCTGACACCGGGCTCGTGTTTTTCAGACTCAGCGACTCCGAGTGGCCCAGGACCATGAAGACCCTTGTGGTGGGATCTCTGAGCAGTCATAGTGGATACGAGGAGAAATTCAAGGAAAATAATAAACAACAGTGCAACTATCTGTGTTTGTCATCATGGGGAGGACAGTGGAGACCAGTGGGTCAGAGAGAGGGGAGAGGAGAAACGGAGTGTCCATCAAGGGTCATCCTGCCCAGCTCAGCTTCAGAGAGAGGCTGAGGACCCTCACTGGGGTGGGTCAGACAAATGCTTGGGTGGGATCAGCATGTCACGAGCAGCATTTCTGCACAGACTTCAAGTTGGTGATGTGTGCAGAGGTCTACCTAGGGAAGGCAGCACCTGTGGCAAGCCTTGAACTTGTGCCCTCTGCAAACATCAGACTCCCATTTCTTAGACAATGTCACCATAATATGCACTCAAAGATACAAGTCAGGGTTTTCAATTTGTGACTGAACACACCATAGCACCCCATGGAAATCACCACAGCACCTTCTGTGCTTTCACCGATTGGTCTACAATGTGTTCAAGGTCATGCAATTAGGCTGCGTTTTCCAGAGGAACAAAGCCAGGCTCACCCATGTATGTATAAGAAATAATTTTATATCCAGAAAGAAATTTGCGTCAAGGAAAGCAGCCCGGCCCAGATCAACCCAAGCCCATGATCAGATGCTCGCTAGCGCCCGTCCACACTCACTCAGTTGCAGGCTGAACAAGCAGGAAGGAGCAGTGGGAAGCAGGAGATCACAGGCCAGTGGTTGTAGAGTTGAGTGGATCCCATGTTGACAGGAATATGGCAGGATGCTGACAGCTCTCACAGTTGGGCCCCATGTGGGTCCCCACCCCCAGAGCCAGACATAGAACCAAGCAACCAACCAGGAAGATGAAGAGGGAGACAAGAGGGAGACCAGTTCTCCACGGCATCTCTTGTAAAAGACCATGCTGCCAACGGGGCATTGTCAGACTGTGACTTGACTGACAGACTGCACACTGCACTCCTCCCTTCACACAGGTGCATCAAGTTGACATAAAATCCATCCATCACAGGCAGTGTCCACCCACGCCCAGTTCTTCTGTTTCCAGCACAACTGACTCACTCTGCCTTGATCATGGGGTCTCTCCACTGAGAAAGCTTTAACTTGTTGAATGGTCACTCACAGCTGGCAAAGGACACAGTGGTGGTTATGTTGTCTGGGGGTTAGTGATTTGGGGACTGAGTTGTGTGTTCATATGTACGTGTGTGCGTTTGTGCTATGTTTCTGGGGATTGCTCTCTGAGTTCTCACTGATCTGTTTCCTGATCTTTAAATCGACGCGACACCATTTTAATCATTACAACTTGTTAAAGAGATTGATACATTACCACATAGGGTTCTTTGATCTCAGTATGTCTTTGCCAATCTTTGCCCTTTCCTCTTCCAAATGTAAAATTAGCCAGTCAAGTATTTTTTATTTTAAAAAAGAAAGACGAGCAACCGCTGAGATGTTTAATGCAGCCATATAAAGCTCATCTTTAAGACAATCAATTTTCCTCTGAATGAACATAGCACATGGGTAAGTAAAGCATACATTGTGGCCAGAGTCATGCCCCATGTGTCTATCAGTTTGTCCTGCTGCTGTGACTTGCTTGTCACTATGATGCTGACGTTGATGTCACTGACATTCCAGCAGGGTCTCCCAAAGCCTGCAGGTCTCAAAAGAGCTTCCAGACTAAGAGCAGACCACACAGAAGGACTAGATTGTCCATTTCTGAGAGACTCAACACCCAAAGCATTATGGATACCGTGGGAACGTCGTCAGGTGTCCTGAGCATCTTGTGAGTATAGGGAAGCGTGGTCAGATATAGAGAGCACCGAAGGAGGAGGATGCCTGGATCACTCAAAACATGACTGAGGAGGAGTTGCCTCTTCAAAGTGGAGTCGATCTCAATGATGCTAACGGAGGGACGCTTTCCCAGCCTGCATTTGCTGATGAGACATGACCCAAAATGTGCAGAAACGGCTGCCAACCCCAATGACAACTCAGAATGTGGAATGTATGAAGTATGGATCTAGGACAATCGGAAGTGATAAAAAAATAAAATGGAATGCATTAATATCCTAGGTATTCATGAGCTGCGATGAATTGGTATCGACGGCTTTGAATGAGATGATTACCTGGTTACTGTTTATGGAAGGAAAAAAATTGAATAGCAATGGGCTTGCATTCATCATCAAAAGGAATGTTTCAAGCTATGTCTTGCAGTAGACTGCTGTCTTTGAATGGGTGATATCTGTACATCTATGTTGGGAGCCAACCCAGCCGTGCTGTCTAGCAAAGCTCCAGCCTGGTGGAAGAAGCTTCTGCAGAGCAGAGCTTCCCAGGGAGGGATTCCAACATCTCTCAAATATTTGCTGTTGTAAAATCCATTCTTGAGAATTTCGTGCATTGTCATGTTTACCGCACCTGGAGCGGATGTGAGGGCAGTCTTGAGAAGTACGAATGAAACCAGATCTGAAACTTGCTTCAATATGACGGGGCTTTCCTGAACTGAAGCACCGGAGAGGCTTAGACAGGGAGACATCTTTGGGAATTCTGAGGAGGATATGTGTGAATTGAGTGAGGAAGACTGAAAAGTAAGGAGGTCACTTTAGCACTAAGGGGTGCCTGTCCCAAGCCATGGTATTTTCAAAGAAACCCCAAAGTTGAGGTCAGAGGAGAAAATGAAAGCCACCGAAAAATCCTGGATTCCACTCAGATTCGGTAGTGGGAGACGCTTTTGGCCTCCCCAATATAGAGGACCTTATAGACTGCTCCCCCAACTGATGCCCCTTTACCTTGGACAGGGGCTTACATAGAAGGAGAGAGAATGGTTAACATAAATAGAAAATATGTAAAGGGGGAAACATTAATTCTTTGACAAAGAATCAGACGGTTTGGCTCCCCATGGTGCCTCAGGAGTATACAAAATAAAAGAGACATCGGTAGACAATGGAGCAGTTACCATGGGAGAGCTTACCCTAATTGTGCAAATTGCTTGATGAAATGGGATAATGGAGCCATTGAAGAATAGAGGAAAATATTTGAGAAGCATTTGACTCTGTAGACATTTTTTAGAATACTGTAGGCTTTGAAGTAGCACATGAAGCAATCTTGTTAACTTAGTCAACAAGGAAAGGAGCACTGTGAGCAGAAAAGAGGGCAGTGAGTAGGATATGAGTCTAACCAAATTTTCTGAACACCTCAATCAGGAATAGCATGTGACCTAGGAAACAGACAGTACAGGAAGAAAGAGCCAGGAAGAGGACAGAAAGTGACAGAAAAACGTACAGACCTTATAATGGTCTTTGATCGGGTTTTAGTGGAAACAATAAGGATGATTTGGGGTTAATCATAGGGCATTGTTTTTATGTAGTGGTTTGCGAAACTTTTTATGGGGTTACAGTGACACTAGTGTCCCCCACGGAGACCATGTCTCAGCGGAGCCTCCAGACTAAGGACAGAGGACAAGGAAGGACCTGACTCCCGTGCTCAGGAAGCAGCAGGCAGGAGGTGAAGGAGGAGCTGCAGTGGTAAGTTTGTTGCACACGACGTCTTCGGAGGATAGAAAAGCAAGGAGGTGACTTTAGCACTAAGGTGTGCCTGTCCCACGCCATGGTATGTTCTATGGCCTCACATGCATGTGACGGCTGCACATGGAATAAAGGAGGCTGAGGAAGAATTGAGGCATTGAGTGATGGTGCTGGGGATGAGTATTGAGGGTAAAGTTGATTAAGGCAGACGTCGTTAGGTTAGACGTAATCTCATATCATGTGATCTCCCATTTTAACCCTTTCTAAATGGTCTCAGATTTTAATATTTTCTGCTTTCTCTTTGATGGTGGTTGTTCTAAAATTTGTCTTATTGTTGTCATTGTGGTTGTTGGCTTGCTCCTGTCTGCCTTTTGTGTGATTTTTCTGTACGTGATATCTGGACAGGTGGGTCTCTGGAGACAGGGACTGGATTGATCATTGCCTAGGGGCCTGGCAGGGGGAGATGGCGGAAGGGGGGCACAGGTGCCACCGAGGAAGGGAATAAAATTCTCTGCAGTTCACTCTAACGCGAATTGCACAGGTCTCCTTACCATGATGGAATGATCGAGCTGAATGTCATGGGAAGTAAATGCCAATGAGGCTGGATGTCTTTTAAAAAGCCCAGTGATACTGAAGGGAGAATTTCAAGCTGTGTTGAAAGCATTCGTCATAAACAGGGCTCCAGGAGTTGATGTATTTCAGCAAGCACGTGAAGCACCCCAGCAACACCTGTTTTTCTATGAAAATAATTCTCTTTTACACCTACTCACTCCTGATTAAGAAGAAACAGGTCTGGTCTCCCCTTTCCCACCCCATGGAGTTCACTGGCTCTTCAACCTGTCCCTGGATGTGTGACACGTACCACACACGGATCCATGTGTGAAGCATGAAAATAAAAATGAGGAGGGAAGCTTATATGACGTCATGAAGTCTGAGACTGAATCCCAGGTCTTGCTGAGATCTTGATGGGGGAATGGGAGAATTAGGAACAGGCAAGGTTTTCAATAAGCAGGACATAAGATAGCAAAAGGTGTGACGTCTTTCTTGCTTAAGCAAATACATCATTACAAAGCTGGGGGTTGGGTGGGTGGAAGGACTCGAGGTAGATGCTTCTACGTGGGCACCTAGTTCAGTACCTTCAGGATCCAGGGTGCATTGGGTCACTGGGGTCTCACCTGTGAGCTGGGCACAGCAGTGAGCATTTCCAGTGTGTTCTTTGTATGGGGACCTTCTTGCCCAGTGGACCAGGAGCTCCGGTCAGCATCTCACAGCCCCTTCCCGGAGTCCAGCCCTCGCTACTGTCTTAGGTTTCTCCCTTCCTCATTTCAATCTCTGATTTAGAATTTATCCTCTTGTGTGTTGACCTTGACCGCAAGCCTCCCACAATCCCTGGAAGTGACCACGGGATTTTTCTAGAATCTGGCTCCACTTGAAGTCCTAGGTTCTTGACACCCCATGACCCCAGCTGTTGGAACTAGCACCAATGTCTGCGTGATTCGAGGGTAAAGAATTAGGCAAGAACTGTGTAGGCCCAATGTATCTGCAGGCTCCACTAAAGCGGGGGGTTGGGGGAGGCTGTGCAGTTCTCGCTTTTGCTTTATTTATTTATCTTTTTACAGTTCTCTTTTTTAGCTGAAGCTTTGATGCTTCATTAGTTACATCTCCTTCCTCTTTTAGTTTAATTCACCACTGGCAAGTGACCACAAGAGGAAGCCCAAGAGTAGGAGCGAGAGAGAAGGGAGAAGACTGAGGAGCTGCATGTGTCCTGTGCCCCTGCAGACAGACTCCTCCACTGGAGATGGGCGAAGAGGAGATGCCCCTGCTGCTGCTCCTCCCCCTGCTCTTCTGGCCTCCAGGTGAGTGGGGGGCCGGGGGCTCTACAAAGGGCTGAGCTCTTTCAACAAGGAAAGACAGAGGGGGAGGGGACTCATCACGATGGTATCTGGCAAAATAGTTGAGCCTGTTTCTAAGTAGTTCTTCCTAATAACCTGAGAAGCCTTGTGTGATTCATCTATGCGCCATTCAAACCTATAGTCAACAATGCAGAAAACCAGGACCAGGCCTACTGCCTGACCACTTGGGGGCTTGTGATATTAAATGGTCAGATTGACCAGCCCTCTGATCTGGGAAATGAGGAGCAGCCTGGATACTCGAGAGGATGTGGGGGTCCCTGCACCTGGGACCTTTGTTCACGGTCCTGGAGCTTTGTCATGATGTCCAAGCAAGGAAGGGCTTGGAGGAAGTTAGGGAGACAGAGGTGAATGCAGGCACCTGGGGCAGAAGGATCAGTGGAAGTTTCTGAGGGATCAGAAAAGTGAAGGAGAGGAGACTCGGTGGGAACACAGGGCAGAGGAGGCGCTGAGCTGTGGGGGGAGAAAGAAGGAGGAAGTAATTTTTAAGGTGATGAGAAAAGGAGATTTCCTGAATTTGTAAGTGTTGAAGCTCAGAGCTTGTTTGCTTGCCTTTCTTTCTCCTTTCTCATTTCTGTCACTTTCTTGTGGACCCGTCGTCTCTGTGGATTTAAAAAGATCATCTCCACATAGATGCCTCCCAGTTTTGTGTCCTTCGCGGGAGCATTGCTGTGGATTCCAGAATCGCATATCTAACTCAGCAGCTCCTCAGGGACACCCACTATGCATACACACATGACCCGATTCGACCTCACGTCCTCATCCTCTGTCCAGCCCCGTTCCTCCCCAGTCTTCCCAGCGTCAGCCTTTAGCCTCACCGTCCTCCTAGTTGCTCAGTCCAGAAACATGGGGTCATCCGTCTTCTTCCCTCACACTCACGCTCCTTGAAAATGGGAAGTGTGATTAATGAATTTATAGATAAATTGAATGCGGTACAGCTATACAATAGACCACTATTCAGCCATGAAAAGAAATGAATTTCTGATACATGCTACCACATGAATGAAAACTGACAATGCTCCGTGAAATAAGTCATTTATTTCATGGGCTTCTGTGCACATGAATCGCCCAGATGGACATGTAACTCTGCAGACTTAACAGGTAGATGAGTCATTTGCAGGAACTGGGGGCAAGCAGGGAGGGAGCGTGACTGCGAATTGACACCACGTTACTCTTGGGGGCGATGCATATCTTCTGGGATGATATAGAGATTATGGCGGCACAATTTGGGAATATGTTCAAAAGCATTGGGTCCTTAAGAGGCTGAATTACATGGTGTGTGAATTATATCCTGAAAAAACTGTTGAGAGGAGGGGGATTTGAAAAGCAGGAGTATTTGGGATGCTTGTGGATGTGCAGCTGTGGAAGGGGGTGGCCATGGCAACTTGGCAGCCCTTGATGGCTTGCAACTGCTATGTGATCTAACTGAGGGTCTAAAGCAAACGAGGTGAGTAAACAGTGTCAAAGGGCAGCTTGAGAAGACAAGGTAGAGAATCATAAGAAAAGGGGCAAAGACCCCGGGTGAGAAAGCCGAAAAGGAAAAGCATGCTTAACGTGTGTCAAGCTGACAGAGGCGAAGAAGATATGTAAGGCTTGTGTGCAATACTGACGGATTTCATGGGCAAAATACCCAGGATTTGGAAGCATCAAAAGAAGATGAAATGAATAAGACAGAGTCGCCGTACCAAGATGAATAGTTGGCATTCAGTCACTCCAAGAAGTAGCATGTGACCAAGAATCCATAGTGCTGAAGACGTTAGCCTGAGAAAATAAATAAAGGCCTTAGGAATTGATGGACAATCCAAGCAATCATTCCCAGATGCCAAAAAAAATTGGGAAAGAGCTACCTGGAAATCTACCGGAAGAGACCCATATTTGTACCCTTTCTAGAGACAGATGATTCAAGAGAATGTAGAAACGATTGAGCAGTATCAGTATTTTTGTCCCATTAACGGAGGCTCTGATTTCAAGAGGAAGACCATCAACAAGATGGGTTGTCATAAGAGCTTTAACAATGGGCTCAGACACAACATGTGTGAGAATGGCACAGGACCGGGCAGTGTTTCATTCAGCTGTACACAAGGTCACTATGAGTCAGAACTGACTCAACAGCATCTTACAAAAGCTCAGTGACTGCCATGGAGTCAGTTCTTACTCATTCAGGGACACTAGAGGACATAGTATGACTGCCCTGTGGGTTTCCAACGCTGTAAAGCTTTACAGGAGCAGAAAGCCTCCTCTTTCTCCCTCTGAGTGGCTAGTGGGCTTGAACTGCTGTCCTAGTGTTTAGTAGACAAACACATAACAACCCACCATGCCAATAAAGCTCCTTGAAGAACAATGTATTTGTTGGCTTGTTGAATGTCTTCTTCGGTGAAATGTGAAGTGTCTGCTCATGTGTTCTGACTATTTTTCAAATTGTATTGTGTTTTTATTGTTGAATTGTTCAAAATTTCTGTAACTGTATAGGCTAGTCCTTCATTAGATATGTTGTTGCCATTTTTTTCCCTAGTCTGTAGGTGCTCTTGTTACTCTTTTGGTAAAGTGTTTTCATGTTTATAAGTGTCTAACTCTTGTATCTGATATATATGCATATTTACATATATATGAAATTTGAAATGTTTCATATATAAATAAATATATATATTTATATATATACATATTCTAAATCATAGAGACACTCTGAGGTAGTGGGGACCCCGGCAATGTGCAGAGAAAAGACTCATCCAAAGTCACAACCCAAATTCCACTTCAACCCTTTGCCTCCTATAGAGGTTGGCTCTGGAACTTCAGATCATTTAATATTCATTTTCAAGAAAAAGCAGAAGTCATTTTTAAAACATTGGCCAAAAAAGCATTAGATGTAGTCATTTCTCTCTTTAGTAAATTTCTAAGAAAGCTACCTGGACAATGGATTTAAAGAGCCCCTCATTTGTACACATTCCAGAAAAAGGTGATGCAACAGATGGCAGAAATTAGGCATTAATATTATTAATATAAGAGCAAGTATAATTTTGCTGATGATCAATCAGCAATGGATGCAGCATCGACAAGGAGCTGCCAGAAATTCTAGTGGGTTCAGTAGAAGACATGGGATGAGAACATCATTGCTGGTATCGTATGGATCGTGGCTGGAAGCAGAGAAGACCAGAAAGATGTGCACTTGTGTTTTTTTAGCCTTTAAATTTTTATTTTATTATTTTTTCATGTTTTTTTAATCGTTTTATTAGAGGCTCATACAACTCTTATCACAATCCACATATACATCAATTTTGTAAAGCACATTTGTACAGTCATTGCCCTCATCATTCTCAAAATATTTGCTCTCCACTTAAGCCTCTGGCATCAGGTCCTCATTTTTTCCCCTACCTCCCTATTCCCCCTACCTCATGAACCCTTGATAATTTATAAATTATTATTTTGTCATATATTACACTGTCCCACGTCTCCATTCACCCACTTTTCTGTTGTCCATCCCCCAGGGAGGAGGTCACATGAAGATCCTTGTAATCAGTTCCCCCTTTCCAAACCACTCACCTACCACCCTCCCGGTATCGCCACTCACAGCACTGGTCCTGAAGGGATCATCCGTCCTGAACTCCCTGTGTTTCCAGTTCCTATCTCTACTAGTGTACATCCTCTTTGTTACATTATCCTTGATCATGCCCAAGGAGGCCTCTCAAACCCTCTTCACCACCAATTTGGATCACTTGTTCTCTTGTCCCTGCGTTTGTTAACACCACTTCCTTTCTCCCCACCTCCTCCTTTCCCATGTCCCCCTGGAGCTGTCGGTCCCGTTGTTTTCTCCTCCAGATTGTTCACCCAGGCTATCTTATTTAGACAAACCTGAGGACATAATAACATGCTCAAAACAAGACAAAGCAAATCTAAGCAACAATATACAACAAAACAGCAACAACAAAGACAAACCAATGACAAAAAAACAAAACAAAGCACAACAAGAAAGAAAAGCTTGTAGTTAGTTCAAGGATCGTGTGTTGGCCTTTAGGAGTGTTTTCCAGTCCAGTCTGTTGGGGCACCACGCCCTGGCCCCAAAGTCCACCTTCAGTATTCCCTGGGGACCTCACCGCTCCAGTCCCTTGCTGTTCAGTTGCACCCCCTTATTGTTTTGCCTCGGTGTGGCAGATCAGGTTGGGTGCAATTCCCACACTGTGTCACCCTAATAGTTTGAGGTTTCACTTCAAGGTCTGTGATCCACCTTGAGTTTATTCTTGTGCATTGAGTGAGATAAGGGTCTTGCTTCAGTTTTCTGCAGGTAAATATAATTTTTTTCCAATACCACATGTTAAAGAAGGCATTTGCTTCCCATTGCATATTTCCTGGGCCCTTATCAAAGATCAGTTGTCTTTGTGCTGATGATTCTATTACTGGGTTTTCAGTTCTTTTCCATTGGTCTGAGTATCTGTCGTTGTACCAATACCAAGTGGTTTTGACATCTGTGGCTGCATAATATTTGCAACAGTCAGGTAAGGCAAGCCCTCCCACTGTGCCCTTCTTCTTGAGGAGTTCTCTGCTAATTCTGGGCTTCTTCCCTCTCCATATGAAGTTGGTAATCAGTTTTCTCCATTTCTTAGAAGAAAGTTGAGGGTAATTGTATCAGGATTGCATTAAACTTATATAGTGCCTGCGATAGTTTATTGTGCCAGCCTGGCCGTTAAACACAAGTAGGATTAACTGAAGGGCAGAGGGATAAATGGCTTGGTGAGCCTCACCTTGGTTGTTCTGTGCCTCAGTTTAGAGGGGTACACTACCTGTGGGATGCCTAGCCTGTGGACTGTGTCACTGTAAGTTGAGGTCCCTTTAAGCCCACACGATTGGAATGTTCATCTCTGGAGTTGGGGACTGACAGTTGATGACAGTTGGTTACCTGCCTTGCTGTTTGCTGCCTGGATATATATAGCCCAGCTCTCTCAACAGAAAGGGACTGGCAACTGGCAGCTCTCAAGCCTTAAAGGACTGCTAGTGTCTCACTGCTTTATAATTTAACTGTTAATTTCTTGTATTATCAATCTGTATATAATTTAATGGTTCGTTTCTTGTATTATATCTCTATCTTTATAAATATATTTATATATAATTACTAGCAATCTGGTTTGTCTCTCTAGGGAACTCTGTCTAACACAGTGCCTTTGGCAGAACTGACATCTTGACTAAATTGAGTCTTCCCATCCATGAGCATGGGATATTCTTCCACTTGTTGAGGTTGCTCTTGGTCTCTTGTAATAGTTTTCTGTATTTTCCCCATATAGACCTTTTGTTCTTTTAGTCAGGTCTATTCCTAGATATTTCAATTTGTGTTTCGTGCTTGTCAACGGTACCACCTTTTTGATCTCCTCTTCTGTGGTCTTATCCAATGCATATAATAGTATGATGGAATTCTGTTTCTTGATCTTGTATCCTGCCACTTTGCCATACTCCTCTATTTCTTCCATTACTCCCCCTTGTGGAACTTTTGGGATATTTCCTATAAAGAATCATATCATCTGTAAATAACGATAGTTTCACCTCTTTCTTTCCCAGACGCATACCTTTGATATCTCTTCTTTCCCTTCTGCTGTGAGCTAAAACCTCCAGCATGATATTAAATAAGAGTGGGGACAAGTGGTATCCTTGTCTGGTCCCCTTTTTCAGTGGGATTGTGTTAGTCTTTTCTCCATTGACTACCACGTTGGCTGTTGTGTTTTCATATATAGATCGTATGGTCTTGAGTAATTTTCCTTTCATTCCTATAATCTCAAGTGTCTTAAACAGGAGTTGGTGTTAGATGTTGTCAAATGCTTTTTCTGCCTCTATCGATATTATCATGTGGTCCTTCTAGTTTTTCATGTCAATGTGATGAATAATACTAATGGCCTTTCTTATGTTGAACCATGGCTGCATCCTTGGTAAGAACCCCACTTGGTCATTGTGAATTATTTATTTTATATACTTTTGTATTCTGTTGGTTGGTATTTTGTTAAAGATTTTTGCATTGATGTTCATTAGGGATATTGGTCTGTAGTTCTCTATTCTTGTTGGATCCTTGCCCAGTTTTGGTATCAGAATTGTACTAGCTTCATAAAATGAGTTTTGGAGTTTGACACCTTTTTCTATGTTCTGGAAGAGTTTGTGTAGGATTGGTGTTAGTTCTTCCCTAAATGCTTGGTAGAATTCTCCAGTGAAGCCATCTGGTCCAGGGGATTTGTTTGTTGCTAATTCCTTGATAACCTTTTCTATTTCTTCTATTGCTATGGGACTGTTGAGATTCTTGACATCCATCAAGAGCAGTCTAGGGAGGGATTGTTTTTCCAAGAGTTTGTCCATGTCTTCCAAATTGTTGAATTCACTGGAGTACAATCCTTCGTAGTACTGTGTAATTATCCTTTTGATTTCATTAGAGTCTGTTGTAATGTCCCCTCTTTCATCCTTTATTCTTGCTATTGAAATTTGTTCCCTCCTTTCTTTGGTTAGGTTTGCGAGCGGTCTGCTGCTTCTGTTTATCCTTTCAAAGAAGCAACTTTTAGCAGCATTAATTTTTCCCATAATTTTCTTATTTTCCTTCTCATGAACATCAGTCCTGTTTTTATTATTTGTTTTCATTTGCTATTAGTAGGAGTGTCCTGCTGACTCTGCTCTACTTGTTGTAAATTTTGTGGCAGCATATCAATCATGAGTCTCTCTTCCTTTCTCAGGTGTGAATGAATTGCTATGAAATTTCCTATGATAACTGCCTTTGCTGTGTCCCATAAGTTTGGGTACATCGTGTGCTCATTCTCTCAGTTTCTAGAAATTTCCTAATTTCATCTCTGATCTGCACCAGTATGCACTCCTTTTGCAGTAGAGAGTTATTCATCCTCCAATTGTTTGCTCTTGTTTTCTTTGTCTTCCTTTTGTTGTTTTCCAGCCTTATGGCACAGAGGTCAGAGAGAGAGGTCTGTATGATATCAATGTGCTTAAGTTTATGTAAATTCGCCTTATGCCCAACACGTAGTCTATCTTTGAATATTTGCCATGCGGGATTGAAAAGAATGTGAATTTTTATGTATTTGGATGAAAAGGTCTGTAAATATCTATCAGATAAAATTATCTCATTGTATTTAGATCTGAAGTCTCCTTGTTGAGTTTGTTTCCCTTTGATGTATGTTTTTCAGAGAGCAGTGTATTGAAGTCATCCACTATAATTGTTGAGGCTGTAGTTTCTTTTTTCATTTTTGGGAGTGTTTGGTTGATGTATTCAGTGGGTATCTCATTCGTGGAATATATGTTTTAAATGCTTAGTGGTTTTTTGTCTGTTGTTCCCTTGAGCATTATATAGTGTCCATCCTTATCTCTTTTTATGGTTTTCACCTTGAGGTCAATTTTATCGAGATTAGTATTGCAAACCCTGCTTTTTTTGAATTGCTGTTTGCCTGGTATACCTTTCGGCAGCCTAAGATTCTCAGCCTATTTTTGTCTGTAGTCTTGAGATGAGTCTCCTTTAGGTAGAAGATTGATGGATTGTGTTTCCTAAGCCATTCTGCTAGTCTCAGTCATTTAATGCCTGAGTTCAGACCATTGATATTCATGGTTATTATCTCCATCTGTGGACTCTGTGATGTCATCTTATACCTTCTGTGTTGGGTGTTTTCTTACCTTCATTTCTTATTAGTGTGTTGTGCATGTGTGTGTGAGTGGATCATTTTTGACTTATTTCCATCCTTAAGCCAATGCTAACTTGGGGTCTGTTTTCTCTTTGTTGCCCTCTGAGTGAGGTTGTTCTATGTGGTGGTCTCTTATTTATGCTTGGTGAGTGTTGTTCTTCTGCCCTTCTGTGTCAGCAAGGATCTTTCGTAGGGCTGGGTTTCTTCTAACATATTCTTTGAGATTTTTCCTTCTCTGGAAAGACTCTTACTTCTCAATCTATCCTGATTGATAATTTGGCTGGGTAGAGTATTCTTGGGTTGACATTGTTTTCCTTCAATTTTTGGAATATGTTACTTCACTCTCTCCTCTTCTTCATAGTTTCTGCTGATAGGTCTGAGCATATTCTTATTTGGGAACCTTTATATGTTATTGCTTGTTTTTCCCTAGCTGCTCGCATGAATTTCTCCTTTTCCTCAAAGTTGGATAGTTTAACTATGATGTTCCTTGGTGACTTCTTCTTGGGATTCAGTCTAGTTGGTGTTCTTTCATCCTCCTGAATGGTTGCCTGGTTTTCAATCGTTAACCTGGGGGAAGATTTTCTCCAAGAATTCTCTCACTATTGTTGCAGTTGACTTCTTTGTTTTGTCTTCCTCTGGTAATCCAATTATTCTAATGTTGGTGCTCTTCATAAATGAGCCATAGCTCTTAGGTTTCCTTTTGCTTCTGTGATGATCTTATTAGATTTTTGTTCATGTTTGTTAAAGTGTGCTTGGCTGTCCTCCAAGTTACTGGTGTGGTTCACTGCTTCCTCCAGTCAATTCTAGAGATCTGTGTTTTGCTACTGGTTTTTGTTATCTCCTTCCTAACATCCGGTATTTCCCTTTGGTGTATGGGCTTTATCTCCTCTATCATTTCATCCTTTTTCTGTATTGTTTCTCTCATATCCTGTGTGACTCCAAGCAGCATTCTGAAAATTTTTTTCTGTGGCAGCTCAATGTCTGCTTCTTCTATGCATGTCGTGATGTTCAGGACATCTTCTGCCATTGCCTTTTGTTTCTCCTGATTTTTCGTTGAGGTCATTGGGGCTGATGGCTGTTTGCGTTTCGTTGTTTTAAAGGAGCCATATGACAATTTCCATGGAGTTGAAGAGCACTGGCTCTCTCTCTGGGTACTTGTAGGAATGCTCTTTCAAGCTGCCTACAGCTAATTTTCACTATGGAATTAACCTATCACTTAATCCTCCTGTGACTTCCCTCTTAGGGGAGTGCCCAGAAGCCTGGTGGTTTGCCTGCTTTGGTGTTGAGAGGTTGGGCAGAGGTACCTGAAACAGCTTGCAATGTTGAGTGTTGGTTGAGCTGTCTGATGTCCCAGGTACACAGGCAGGAATCCCTGGCAAGAGTTGGGCAGAGTATCCCCTGGAGGGAAAGCAAAGTTTTCCCCAGGCCCGGGCTATTTACAGAGGGTGGAGCTCACCTAGCTGGGTGTCGTGCAGGTGTAAGTGCCCTTGGCTAAGGGGAATGGTCTGGAGGTTAGCAGTGGACTGTGAGAGAACAGAAAAGAGAAAAAGAGGAGAGAAACATTAAAAAATAAGACGCCTAGACTGAGTGGGGATATAGAGAAGAGAGGGAAACAAAAGGAACAATGTAGCTGTGTCCCGATCCTGGCCCATGTTACTTCAAGGGTTTAGTCCCTGCCCCGAGGCGGTGGTAGCAAGCAGAGGCTGAGCCAAAACTAGCCCCCGTGCAGCCCTCCAAGACCTCCTGATAGAGAGGAGAGATGGAAACAAAAGCAATGATGTAGCTGAATCCCAATCCCTGCCGGTGGAGCTGTGAGGGTTTAGTCTCCGCCCTGAAGTGGCGGTGGTAAACGGTGGCTGTGTTGACACCAAGCCCCCCTACAGGTCCAAATGGCCCTGGCTCTGGCAGAGACAGTGGCGGGGCGAAGGTCAAGGCCCAGCTGGCTTCCACTGAGGCAAGCCAAAAGCCCCTAGCCCCTTAAAACCCCGTGAGAGTGTATCTACTTATCTTTATGATGCTCCTACAACGTTCCAGCTGTGTTAAAGTTCCCTCTTAGCCATTCTCCTAGGCTGAATTCTGCAGAGTCCCTCTGGTATGTGTCACTCCGTTAGCATCTTCCTGGATGTCGCACTTGTGTTTATTGGCTATGCAAAGGCATTCAACTGTGTGGAGCATAAGAAACTCTAGATACCATTGAGAAGAACTGGAATTCCAGGGTACTTCTCTGTGGTCACATGGAAACTATGCATGTGTTAGAGCAGTTGCAGGAACAACACAAGAGAATACTATGTGGTTTAAAATCAGAAAAGGTGTGAGTCAGAATTGTATATTTTCACTATGCTTATTCAATCTGCATATGGAACAAAAGATCAGAGAAACTGGATTACACGAACAAGAACTTGATGTCAGGATTGGAAGAAGGCTCGTTGACAACCATTGATGTGCAGAAGACACAACCTTGCTTGCTGAATGTGAGTTCAATCAAGTCACACACTTGACGGGGTGGGGGTACATCAGAGCAATCAATCAGGTCACTCAACTGATGGTGCGCCCTTGTGAGTGTGGCCTTCTGATCAGGATGCTCCTGGGAGAGAGAAGGGCCCTTGTCCTCTGGCCTCCCTCTGCTCCCTGCTTGCTGGCCATCTTGAGAGCTGCTGGACTCCTGCCATGTCCCCACCGACCTTGAACCACACCCTCCGGCCTGTGATCTTCCTGCACTCTTCCTCTTTGTATGTGGCTGTGTGAATCTTAAGAAGGACCAACAGGCTAGTATTGGACTTATGGACTTGAGTTGAAATGGGCTAGGCTGTTTTGTCGCTATATCATTACTTCCTGAGATAAAGGTCTTTCTTATATGTATGTGAGTGCTATTGGATTTGTTTATCTAGTCACCTCGGACCAACACAATGGTGAGACTGTCTGATATACTGTGGGCATGTTATCAGTAGGGACCAGTCCCTGGAGACAGACAGCATGTTTGGGAATGTGAGGAGGGGGTGGCAAAATCCCACAAGTAAATGCATTGACACAGTGGATACACAAATGAGCCCAAGTTCAGGAACAGTTGTGACATAGAGGGACATGGGTTTGTGTTTTCCAGGCTCCTGTGCCGTATGGGGTCCAAGTACAGTGAGTGCCCTGGAGGGAGGCTCATTGTCTGTGCAGTGTCGTTATGATGAAATGTTGAAGACCAACAAGAAGTGGTGGTGTCGAGGGGCAGTTTGGAGTAGCTGCCGACTCTTCGTTGAAACCAGTGGTTCAGAGCAGGAGGTGAAGAAGGACCGAGTGTCCATCAAGGACAACCATAAAACCTTCACATTCACGGTGACCATGGAGAAGCTCAGGAAAGCTGATGCAGGTGTTTACTGGTGTGGGATTGACAGAACGGAAACTGATGTTGCAGTCTGGATGACAGTCTCAGTTGGCCCAGGTAAGAGTGAGTGCCTGTGAGGATGTGTCTTTCCAGGCCTGCTCAGTTCTGGTCCCTGAGGACTCTCTTCAGTGACTGAACTGTGGCCAGACCAGAGAGTGGCTGAGACCTGGAGTGTCACTGAACCCCACTCTTGGGGATTTGGGGAGGGGTCCCTGGGCTGATTGCAGTGTGGAACAAAGTTTTATGGGCTCATCGTGTCTGTGCAGCTTGGTCTCTTGCCCACAGAGTTCAGTCACACAGGTGATGTTGAATAAGACACATGGGAGAGGACCTCATCTGACGCACTCTCCCCTCTCAGACCCGACCCCAGTGTCCAGCCCTGTGACCTTCAGAATGACCACTGGACCTCCCATGTTCATGCCAGCGACCAGCAGGCCCAGAACAACTAGCAAGGAGACTCCGGATCCCGGATCACACTCACGGTAAGAGTCCATCATCTAGGACTTTACCACCAGGATGGCCTCACTAAGGGCAGAGCAGAATTCCTTCTCTGTCCTCCCTCACTTAATTACAAACCCCATACTGGAGTTTAGGTGCTACTGGTCCAGGGGCTCCCCAGGCATTGGGGAACAGTGGCAAAGATGCAGGTCCCACTGGGATTTGTCCATTCCTCGTACACCCCTCCCGCAGTCAGGCCCTTTGTCATGTCTCAAGTGCAAAGTGAGGGGTCTGGGAGAGCAGTCCTTCAAGTGAGGCTAAACTGTCCTTGAACTCTGACAGTGTTTGTCTTCATGTGGATTATTGTGGACACAGAACACTAGCTCATGGGCAGGGCAAAGCACATGCTCAGGGTCATCTCCTGGGGATGCAACTCACTGTCTGTCCCTGTGTCCCTCCAGGCCTCTGCTCAGCAGCGTGCACTTCCTGCTCCTGGTCTTCCTGAAGGTGCCCTTGTTCCTGATTTTGCTCAGTGCTGTCTTGTGGGTGAACAGACCTCAGAGGGTCCCTGGGACAGTGATGTCCCATCCCAACCAGGAGAGCCTCTAGAGCTGCCGCTCAGGATGCTCGGACCACAGGTGCCAGCGCTTATCTGGACTCAGAATGATCCTGTCAACAGTAACCCCTGTGTCACCGTCTGTGTTTACATTAAAGCATCCTGTTTGTTCATTTCTTAACTTTTTTACTTTCACGTGAGCCTCACACAAAAGCTAACAATAAAATATATCTTCTCTGCACAGAATGTGCCCCTTGAAAATGAGTACAGCACTTCCAAAGGAAAACACCACCTCATTAGTGCTTTGGGAGGAGCTCTGGGGGTGTGGTGTTTATGAGTTGGGCTGTGATCCGCATGGTGGGCAGTTCAAATCTTCCAGCAGCTCCATTGGAGAGACACTGGTCTGTCTCCTCTCTTAAGCAGCCATAGGCTCTGAGAGTTGCATGGTCTCTATCAGTCAGGACGGACTTGATGGTAGCAAGTCTCCTTTTTGGAATGCCTTAGAGGCCTGAGCTATTCCCCATGGTGTCTACGATTCTTCCACAAGGTGGTGTGGCCTGTGCCATTCACTGATTTTGCATGTGAGTCAGGCCCATGGCTTCCTCTTGGTTGCTCCTGCCCATTATCCCACATAGCAGAGCACTAGCAAGAATATTCTGCCATGGGCTGGGTATGGTCCATGGATGCTGAAACTTAGGACAAAGCAGTGATATATAAGGATCATTTGCTGGCGCTGCTCCACACTCAGTTGCAGGCTGAAGAAGCAGGAAGGAGCAGTGGAAAGCAGGAGATCACAGGCCAATGGTTGTACAGTCCAGTGGCTCCCATGTTGACAGGAACATGGCAGGATGCTGACAGCTCTCACAGTTGGGCCCCATGTGGGTCCCCACTCCTAGAGCCAGACATAGAACCAATCAGGAAGGTGAAGAGGGAGAAGGGAGGGAGACCAGTTCTCCAAGGCATCTCTTATAAAAGACCATGCTGCCAAGGGGGTATCGTCAGACTGTGACTTGATTGACAGGCTGCACTGCACTCCTCCCTTCACACAGGTGCATCAAGTTGACATAAAATCTATCCATCACAGTCAGTGTCCAAGCATACCTCGTTCTTCTGTTTCCAGCACAACTGACTAGTCTGCCTTGACCACGGGGTTTCTGCAACGAGAAAGCTGTAACTTGCTGAATGGTTGCTCACAGCTGGTCAATGACCCAGTGATGGTTCATAGGAGCCACTCAGTCACATCAGGACACATCTCATATCTGCCACGCCTTCGACACAGCCCCAAGTGTTGAGAACCCAGGTCAACCTCTCCCCTGAACCAGCACCAGGGCGACCGAGGTGCTAATTTTTCTTTGAAGAATGACTTGGGAGAGAGAGAGAGAAAGATTGACCAGAGGATCTTTTTGGTGGCTTGGGTGAGTGGCTTGGGAACTGGGTTGTATTTTTATATGTACGTGTGTGAGTGTGTGCGTGTGTGCATGCTTCTTTTTGTGGATCTCTCTTTGAGTTCTCACTGATCTGGTTCCTGATCCCTGGAGTCAACGCGACATATTTTCATCACTACAGCTTCTTAAAGAGCTTGATATATTACCCAAAGTGTTCTTTTATATCAAGTATGTCTTTGGAAATGGTGGACTTTCCTTCTTTGAAAGTTAAACTCAGTCAGTCGTTTTTTTTTTCAATAAAGAAGAAAAAACAACCCTTGAGATGTTTAATGCAGATATACCAAGTCCATCTTTATTATAATCAGTTATCCTATGAATGAACATAGCATAGAAGAAAAACATGTATTGCAACCAGCATCGTGCCGCATACGCCCACCAGTTTGTCCTGCTGCTGTGACTTGGTGTTGCTGTGCTGCTGACATTGATGTCACTGGTATTTCACACTCCAACAGGGGACCCCAGAGCCTACCAGTCTCAGCAGAGCTGTTAGACAAGCCGTTCTCGGTCTTTGTGCCGAAAGACCCTTTTACAGGGGTCGCCTGATTCCTCACAAGAGCAAAATGACAATGATGAAGCAGCAAGGAAAATACTTTGATGGTTGAGAGTGTCACCACAACATGAGGAACTGTACGAAAGGGTCGCGGCATCAGGAAGGCTGAGAACCCCTGCTCTAAACTAAGAGCGGGCTACAAAGAAGGACCAAACTATCCCCCTTTGAGCTACTCAACACCCAAAGCTTTATGGATACCGTGGAAATGTCCTCAGGTGTCCTGAGCATCTTGTGCGTATAGGGAAGCATGGTCAGATATAGAGAGCACTGAAGGAGGAGGATGCTTGGATCACTGAAAACATGACGGAGGAGGAGCTGCCTCTTCAAAGTGGACTCAAGCACAATGATGTCAGCAGAGGGACGCTTTCCCAGCCTGCCTTTGCTGATGAGCCACGACTCACCACACTCAACCTCAGTGACCACTCAGAATGTGGAATGCGTGCAGTGTGGATCCAGGACAATGGGAAGTGATCAATTATGAACTGGAATGCATAGAGCGAGGTGGGTCTCCTGGGTGTTCCTGAGCTGAGATGGATTGGTACAGACTGTCTGGGATCAGATGATCATCTGGTTACTGTTTGTGGAAGGAAACAGTGAAGAATGATGGGCTCGCATCATTTTCAAAAGAACGTTTCCAGCTGTGTCTTGCAGTGGACTGCTGTCTGTGGATGCACAATAGCTACACATGCACACAGACATCCAGACAACGCCTCACTCTTCATGTTCATCCTCCAACCACTTAAGGCTACTCCGTGTCTGTCTGTCTTACTGTGGTTTCTGTGCTGCTGGAAGCGATGTCAGTGGGGTTGCAGTGACACTAGTGTCCCCCACGGAGACCATGTCTCAGCGGAGCCTCCAGACTAAGGACAGAGGACAAGGAAGGACCTGACTCCCGTGCTCAGGAAGCAGCAGGGAGGAGGTGAAGGAGGAGCTGCAGTGGTAAGTTTGTTGCACAAGACGTCTTCGGAGGATAGAAAAGCAAGGAGGTGACTTTAGCACTAAGGTGTGCCTGTCCCACGCCATGGTATGTTCTATGGCCTCACATGCATGTGACGGCTGCACATGGAATAAAGGAGGCTGAGGAAGAATCGAGGCATTGAGCGGTGGTGCTGGGGACGAGTATTGAGGGTAAAGTTGACTAAGGCACATGTTGTTAGGTTAGAACATCATCGCATATCAGCTAATCTCCCTTTTAACCCATTCTAAAGGTCTCAGTAATTATTGTTGTCTGCTTTCTCTTTGATTGAGTTTGTTCTGTTTTGTCTTGTCATTGTTGTTGTTGGCTTGCTCCTGTCTGCCTTTTGTGTGATTTTCTGTACGTGACATCTGGACAGGTGGGTCTCTAGCGACAGGGACTGGATTGATCATTGCCTAGGGGCCTGGCAGGGGGAGATGGCGGAAGGGGGGCACAGGTGCCACTGAGGAAGGGAATAAAGGGCTCTTCAGTTCACTCTAGTGAGGATTGCACCAGTCTCCTTACCATGATGGATTGATCGAGCTGAATGGCATGGGAAGTAAATGTCAGTGAAACTTGATGACATCTAAAAAGGCCAGGGAAGGAGCGGGACAAGTTTGATCTGAGCACATGGAGCACATGAAGGGGGAGGAAGAGAGACAGGATCACATCCTGGCCCACCAAGCCGGACGATATTCTGGCTCAGAGAAGCCAATGCACAGAGAAGACCATAAGACCGGCCCCACTAAGAGACACGACATCCTCACTGACCAATAGTCCTACAGGGGACAGCACCGGAGACACAGTGTGGGAATTGCACCCAATCTGATCCCACTTCACCAAGGCAAAACACTAAGGGCCTGCAACACAACAGCATGGGAACAAAGCAATGAAATTTCCAGGGAATACCAAAAATAGACTTTGGGGCCAGGGAATGGCACCCCATGAGACTGGAATTGAAAACATTCCTACAGGTTAACAAGCAGACCTTGAACTAATTACAGGCTTTTATTTTCTTTTTGTTGTTGTTGTTTTGTTGCTTTGTTTTGCTCTGTCTTGTTTTTGTGCATATTATTATCTCTGCAAATCTATCTGGATAAGATAGGGTGAATAAACAGTTTGGAGGAGAAACCATGGGACCGATGGTTCCTGGGGGACATGGGAGAGGGGAAGGTGGAGGAAAGGTAGTGGTGTTAACAAGCTCAGGGACAGGGGAAAAGCTAATGATCCAAATTCAGTGTTGAGGAGGGTGTAAACGGCCTGGTAGGGTTGATTAAGGGCAATATAACCAAGAGGAATTACTGAAACCCAAATGAAGGCTGAGCATGATAGTGAGACAAGAAGAAAGTAAAAGGAATTATAAGAAAGAACGAGGATTCAAAGGACATTTATAGAGGTCTAAATACAGGCATGTACATCATAAATATATTTATATATGAGGAGGGGGAGATAGATCAATGTGCATATATTTATAGGTTTAGTATTAAGGTAGCAGATGGATATTGGGTGTCCACTCAAGTACTTCTTCAATGCAAGAACAATTTGTTCTATTAAACTGGCATTCCATGATGCTCCCCTTCCTGACAGGATAGCTGAAGACAACGTGGGTGCATAAGCAAATATGGTGAAGAAAGCTGATGGTGCCCAGCTATCAAAAGATATAGTGTCTTGGGTCTTAAAGGCTTGAAGGTAAACAAGCAGCCATCTAGCTGAGAAGCAACAAAGCCCACATGGAAGAAGCACACCAGCCTGTGTGATCAAGAGGTGTTGAAGGGATCAGGTATCAGGCATCAAAGAATCATCTCATTGTGATTGAGGGTGAGTGTGTAGGCAAATGGATATCCCCTTACAGATGGGTCGTGGGGAGGAGACGAGCAACTCGGGTACAGTGTATCAACGATGAATCATACAACCTTCCTCTAGTTCTTTAATGCTTCTTATCCCCCCCCCCCAACTATCATGATCCCAATTCTATCATACAAATCTGGCTAGACCAGAGCATGTACACTGGTACAGATAGGATGTAGAAACACAGGGAATCCAGGACAGATGAACCCATCAGGACCAGTGGTGAGATTGGCGATACAGGCAGGGTGGAGGAAGGTGGCGTGGAAAGGGGAAACCAATTACTATGATCTACATATAACCCCCTCCCTGTGGGATGGACAACAAAAAAGTGGGTGAAAGGAGACTTCGGACAGTTTAAGACATGATGAAATAATAATAATTTATAAATTATCAAGGGTCATGAGGGAGGGTGGGGGAGAGTGGGGGAAATGAGGAGCTGATACCAAGGCTCAGGTAGAAAGCAAATGTTTTGAGAATGATGATGGCAGCCAATGTAGAAATGTGCTTGACACAATGGATGCAAAAATGGATTGTGATAAGAGCTGTACGAATCCCCAAGAAAATGATTTTTAAAAACAAAATAATAAAAGGCCAGTGATACTGAAGGGAGAATTTCAAGCTTCATTAAAAGCTTTCGCAACACGCAGGGCTCCAGGAATTGATGTATTTTAAAAACCACGTGAAGCACCCCAGCAACTGCTGTTTGTCTGTCTTTTTTTTTTTTTGTGGCATGTTTTTTTTAAAAAAATTAAATACTCTCATTGGGAACTCTTTCATGTCCTATTAAAATCCATGCATTCATCCACTGTGTCAAGCACGTTTGTACATTTGTTGCCATTATCATTTTCAAAGCATTCTCTTCCCACTTGAGCATCTGATGTCAGCTCCCCATTTCTTCCGCCTCCTTCCCCTGCCAGCCCTCCCTCATGAACCCTTGATAAGTTAGAGATGATTATTTTCGCATCTTACATCGTCCTCTGTTACGTGTTACCCACCTTTCCACTGCTCACCCCCCTGGGAGGGGCTGATAAGTTGATCCTTGTTATCGATTCCCCCTTCCTCTCCCCACCCTCCTTCAATCATCCTGGTATCTCTACTCTCATTGTTGGCCCCGAGGGGTTTATCTATCCTGGATTCCTTGTGTTTTGGACTCTTCTCTGTAGCAGTGTTCACGTTCTGGTCCAATCCTAGTTGTGATGTAGAATTGAGGTCATGACAGTGAAGGGAAGGAAGCATCAAATAACTAGAGGAAATTTGTGTGTTTCATTGGTGCTACAGTGCACCCCGACTGGCTCATCCCCTCCCCATGACCCTTCCGTGAGGGGATGTCCAATTGTCTACAGGGCACCTGGTCTCCACTTCATTCCTCCCCCATTCACATTGGATATGATTTTGTTCTGGGTTTTAGATGCCTGATACGTGATCCCTTCGACACCTGATGACCACACAGTCTGCTTTGCTTCTTCCATGCGGGCTTTGTTGCTTCTCAGCTAGAAGGCTGCTTGTTTATCTTCAGGCCTTTGAGACCCCAGATTCTATATCTTTTGATAGCCAGGCACCATCAGCGTTCTTCACCACATTTGCTTATGCACCCATTTGTCTTCAGTGATGTGTCCGGAAGGTGAGCATCACAGAATGCAGGACTGTGAGAACAAAGTGTTCCTGCATTGAGGGGGTACTTGAATAGAGGCCCAATGTCCATCTGCAACCTTACTTCTTAACACATGATATGAGTACATAGTTCCCTTTCCCTCACAATACATATGTATATACATTTGCATATGTCCATGCCTGTATTTAGACCTCTATGAAGGGCCTTTGTCTCATGGGTCTTTCCTCTGCTTCCGTTTACTTTCCTCTTATCCCGACATCATGTTTGGCCTTCATTTGGGTTTAGTAATTCCTCGCTTCTACATTGCTCTTGATTATGACCCATTAGGCATCCTACGCCCTTCTCTTCATTGATTTTTAGTTCACTTGTTGTTCCCTTGTCCCTGGGTAGGTTTCCCCCTACTCCCTTCTGTTCTCCCACCCCCCCTTCTCTCGTACCCCCCAGGAGCCATTGGTCCTGTTCTATTCATTTCCCAATTATTTATCCCATCTATCGGATCAAGATGGACACACAGATACATGGACAAGTGCAAAAAGCAGTCAAAGCCAAACAAAACAACAAAGGAAGTCAAGACCATCAAAACAATAACCACAACAACAACACCAAAAAAGAAACAACAACAACAAAAGAAAGCCACTGACAAAAAAATGGAAAGGTCTATAAATAGTTCTAGGAGTGTTTGTTGTCCTTTATGAGTGCCTTTCAGTCGCGTCTGATGGGTCAAGTTGTGCACAATTGCAGCACTGTGTCTCTAGTGCTGTCCCGCAGAGCGATGGTGTAGTGAGGGTCATCGGGTCGCATAGTGGGGCGGCCCTATGGTCCTCCCTGTGCCTTGTCTGCTCTGAAAGGGAATATTGTATTTGGAGTTGGTGGGCCAGGAGGTCCTCCCCTCCCTCTCCATGCATTTTAGTTTCTCCTGTGTCCTCTCATCAGATGCACCCCTCTCCCCAAGCTGTCGCCCAGTGCTGTCCTCTGAAGTGCATGCTACGGAGGGGGTGGGTGTTCACACATCAACGGCTGTTTTTTATGAAAATAATGGTCTTTTGCACCTACTCTTCACGATTAAGGTAAAGCGGGTCTTGTCTCCCCGCCCATGACATGGAGTTCACTGACTCTTCAACCTGTCCCTGGATGTGTGACATGAACCTCACATGGATCCACGTGCACAGTGTGAAGAGCAAACCAACAAACAGGAGGAGGGAAGCTCCCATGACTTTCCTGACGTCTCAGCCTGACCCCCAGGTCTTGCTGAGATCTTGATGGGGGAATGGGAGAGTTAGGAATAGGCAAGGTTTTCAAGAAGAAGGACGGACATGAGATAGACAAAGGTGTGACGTCTTTCTTGCTTCAGCAAATACATTATTACAAAGCTGGGGGTTGAGTGAGTGGAAGGACTCGAGCTAGACCCTTCAATGTGAGCACCTAGTTCAGTTCCTTCAGGATCCAGGGTGACTTGGGTCGCTGGGGTCTCACCTGTGTGTTGGGCACAGCATTGAGTGAGTTCTTTGTATGGGGATCCACTTGTCCAGTGACCATCAGTCTGGGCAGCATCTCACTGCTCTCGCAGCCCCTTCTCTGTAGTCCAGCCGTTGATACTGTCTTAGGTTTCTCCCTCCCTCATTTCAAGCTCTGATTTAGAATCTGTCCTTTTGCGTTTGACCTTGACCACAAGCCTCCCACCATTCTGCGGAACTGACCATTGTAATTCTCTACTAGAATCAGGCTCCACTTGAAGTCCTAGGTCCTTGACACCCCCATGACCCCTCCTGTTGGAGGTAGCACCAATGACAGAGCCAGACCTGGGGAAAGAATTAGACAGGAACCGTCTAGGCCCAATGTATCTGCAGGCACCATCAAAGCAAGGAGCCATGCTGTGTAGACTCTACCCATCACAGTCCAAAGTTCAAGACCCCACCGCTTTGACCGTTTCACCTGTTACACCACCTTCCGCTTTTCGTTTAAGTGACCACAAGAGGAAGCCCAAGAGTAGGAGCGAGAGAGAAGGGAGAAGACTGAGGAGCTGCGTTGTCGTGTGTTCCTGCAGACAGACTCCTCCACGGGAGAGGGGCGAAGAGGACATGCCCCTGCTGCTGCTCCTCCCCCTGCTCTTCTGGCCTCCAGGTGAGTGGGGGGCCGGGGGCTCTACAAAGGGCGGAGCTCTTTCAACAAGGCAAGATAGAGGGGGAGGGGACTCATCACGATTACTACTGGCCAAATAGTTGAGCCTGTTTCTAAGTAGTTCTTCCTAATAACCTGAGAAGCCTTGTGTGATTCATCTATGCGCCATTCAAACCTATAGTCACCAATGCAAAAAACCAGGACCAGGCCTACCGCCTGACCACTTGGGGCTTCAGTTACTAAATGGTGGGACTGACCAGTGCTCTGGTCTGGGAAATGAGGAGCAGCCTGGTTACCCGAGAGGACGTGAGGGTCCCTGCTTCTGGGACCTTTGTTCATGGTCCTGGAGCTTTGTCATGATGTCCAAGCAAGGAAGGGCTTGCAGGAAGAGTTAGGGAGACAGAGGTGAATGCAGGCACCTGGGGCAGAAGGATCAGTGGAAGTTTCTGAGGGATCAGAAAAGCCAAGGAGAGGAGTCTTAGTGGGAGCAGAGGGCAGAGGAGGAGCTGAGATGTGGGAGGAGAAACAACTTGGAAGGATTCTTTAAGTTGAGGAGAAAAGGGGATTTCCTTAATTGGTATGCATTGGAAGCTCAGAGCTTGTTTGTTTGCTTGCTTTCTCTTTATCTTTTGATTCTCATTTCACTTCTCAGTCACTTTCTTGTGGACCCGTCATGTCTGTTGATTTAAAAGATCATCTCTACGTAGATGCCTCCCAGTTTTGTGTCCTTCGCGGGAGCATTCCTGTGGATTCCAGAATCGCATATCTAACTCAGCAGCTCCTCAGGGACACCCACTGTGCATACACACATGACCCGATCCGACCTCCCGTCCTCACCCTGTGTCCAGCCCCATTCCTCCCGTCTTCCCAGCGTCAGCTTTTAGCCTCACCGCCTTCCTACTTGCTCAGCCCAGAAACATGGGGTCATCCGTCTTCCTCTCTGACTCTCACTCTCCTAGAAAATGGGAAGCGTCTTTACTGGATGAGCAGAGAAATCGAATGGGCTATAGCTATGCATGCGACCATTATTCAGCTATGAAAGGAAAAAAATTCATGATACACGCTCCCACATGTATGAGCACTGAAAATGTGAAGTGGAATGAGTCATGTATTTCATAGGATTCTGTCACATAAAGTGTCAGATGGATATTTATTTATCTCTGTAGACTAGCACTGAGATTAGTGGTTTCCATGAGCTGGGGGTGTGCAGGGAGGGAGAGAGACTGCTAATGGACACCGAGTTACATTTCGGGGGCATGAAAATGTTCTCGGATTCTATAGAGGTAATGGAATCGCAACTTTGTGAGTATGTGAAAAAGCACCCACTTGCACTCCTGAAGCAGCTGGATTTCATGGTGTGTATTATTTCTTGAGGAAAACATGTTGAGAAGCGGGGATTTGAACGGCAGCAGTGTGTCCTGAAGACACGTTTCTGGCCCGTGTTTGGCATGCATGTGGATGCGAGGCTGTGGAAAGGGGTGGCCATGGCAACTAGGGAGCTCTTGATGGTTTTAACTCTTATGTGATGTCACGGATGGTCTAAAGCAGTGTCCCTCAACCTTCCTACTGCTGTGACACTTTCATACAGTTCCTCATGTTGTGGTGACCCCCAAACATAAAATAATTTCAGTTGCTTCTTCATAACTGTCATTTTGCTTCTACTATGAATCAGGCAACCCCTGTGTCCGAAGGGGCACCACTCACAGGTTGGGAACTGCTGGCCTAAAGGAAAAGGGGTGAATAAACAATGTCAAAGGACAGCTCAAGAAGACAGAGTGGAGTGCTATCATGAAAGCAGTCCAATGTGTATTTCATTGGGCAAGTCTACTGCACAGGACCTCTTGAAGGTGTTGAAGATCGGGATGCCACTTTGGGGATTAAGGTGCACTACTCCCAGACCACTGGTGCTAGTCTGGGTGACTAGAGAAAGAAATTCATAGACACACACATGTGTATAAGAAAGAGGCTTATATACAATAGCAATTGAATATTGAGGAAACATTCCAGCCCAGTCCTGATCGAGTCTGTAAATCTGATATCAGCCTATATCTCTGATAACAATATATAAAGTCCTCTTCAGACTCATGAAACATATGCAATGACACCGAATGCAGGAGGATCACAGGCCAGTGGGTGGGAAGTCTTGTGGTTCCAGTGGCAGTGGAAGCATCTCAGCCCTGGGAAAGCTCTCCTGTGGCTCCTCCAGCTCCCAGGGTTCTGGCTGCGTCAGGGTAGCTTCATGTGGCTTCTTGTCAGTAATGTCTCACAGCGAGTGAGCCTGGGTCCTGCTTCCAGTGAGCTATTTATCACCTTAGTGCCACCAAATGAGGTCATCAAGCTGTGACCTGATTGACAGGTAAACTCTACCCCTTCACTCGTAAATCACAAATTGACAACCAATTATGCAACCACCACCCTAGTGTATTTTCAGTCACCTCATCAGGATTGTGAAGGTTGTACGTTGAGAGATGAAGAGTGTAGAACAGTGGTTCTCAACCTGTGGGTCATGACCTCTTTGGGGGTCGAAGGACCATTTCACAGGGCTCGCCTGATTCCTAACAGTGGCAACATTACAATTATAAAGTAGTAATGAAAAAAATTTTATGATGGGGGGTTACCATCACCTGAGGAACTGTATGAATGGTCGGGGTATGAGGAAGTTTGAGAACCCTGTTCTAAGGACTCAGAGCAATGTGGCAACGTGTCTGAAGAACTCGGAAAAGGGTCCTGGTCTTTGCCCAATCAGTCTACTTCTCATAATCTATTCTGAGAAAGGGCATCATGCTGATAAAGTAGTGGGTCTGTGAAAATGAGGAAGACTCTCCATGAGATGGCCTGGCCAGGGGGCTGCAGTCATGGGTTCAAACCCAGCAGCAGCGTGAGGGCAGTGCAGGACCGGGCATCGGTTCCTTCTCCTGGGCCTCGGTCCCTGTGAGTCGGAACCAGCTCGATGGCACGTGACAACAAAGCAACAACACGCTAAGAGAATATTGGAACTGGGAACCCATGTAAGGGAAGCATGGAAAGATCCTAATTAACCACCAACAGCATGTCAGGGAACTATAGTAGGTGGGTATATGGCATGAGGGGAATCGTGGCAGACAGCAACATCAGTCAAACTTTAGCACGGTGCTTCTATAGAAGAAGCGATGGGTCTGAATTGTGGTGTTGGAGAAGAATACAGTTGTTGCTATGGAATGCCAGAAAAAACAAGCAAATCTGTCCAGAAAGAAGTACAGTCAGAAGGCACCTAAGAACCTAGGATGTTGGCACTTTATCTCATGTGAACACCTGTCTGGTATTGTCTGCTTTCAGCTAAGGTCCATCTGCCACCAGCAATGATACCTCTTGTTCCACGTCCTCTTCTGAATTGGCCGGAACCTCAGGCAGGTCCCTGTCAATGCAGTGCTACAACTGTAGGATGATCTGTAATAAAATTTTACTTGCGTGTGATATCACTGATAATGGTGTACCGTGTGAGCATTCTGTTGGGTCACCATTCTTTGGAATGGTCACCCATATGGATCTGCTCCTGTCAGCTGACCTAGTAGCTGACTTCCAAATTTCCTGGAATAGATGGGTGAGTCCTTCCAGTGCTTCATCAGCTGTTGAAATGTTTCAATTTATATTCCATTAATTTGTGGAGCTTTGTTTTTGACTAATGCTTTCAGTGCGGCTTGAACTTCTTCCTTTAGCGCCATTGGTTCTTGCTCATATGCCAGTTCTGTGGCTTCCTGGGCTTCCTGGCAAAAGAAAATTCTATGATTAAGAGCACATTTTAGTTTCTTCTAAGACCCACTTTGATCGTTTCTTTCCCCTCCTCCCCCTGTCTTTCAAGTTGCTTCCTCATGAATGATGTTGTTGATGGCCTCCTTCAGCTCATCGGTCTTCTGGCATGAGTGTTCAGTGGTGAGATCTATTCCTGAGATGCTCTGGAAATTCAGGTGGGATAGACTCAAGTTCATATTTGACTCTTACAAGAGTCATACTTGTTTCAATTTTCTTCAGCTTCATCCTGAACTGACATATGCGCAACTAATGGTCTGTTCCACAGTCAGTCCTGGCCTGGGCTTAGCTGCTATCTTCAGTCTCTCCATCTTCTCTTCCCAGGATGAGAATCTATGTATTCCACCTGGAGAAGTCCGTGGGTATAGTCACATTCTGTGTTGTTGGAAATAATTCTATTGTTCAATCTCTAGGTTCCTTTCTATCGCCAAATGCATACTATCCTTTCCTCTTTCTTTCCAACTTTTGCAATTCAATGACCAATAAGTATCAATGTACCTGATTGCATGCTTGATCAATTTCTGACTGCACTCATACCTCATCCGCATATGAAGACCCGGAAGCCTCCCCTCCTACAGGATTTATCTGCTCCCTGATGGACTCCTGTCAGGGGAAGCCAGCTCCTAACACATCATTACGGGTCCGGTAGGCTCAATTGTACAGCGATACTAAGTAAAGATCATAGTAAAGTTATAGAGAGCATGAGAGATAGAAGTGAAGTATTGAAGTAAATGGAGTCAGACAACGATTCATAGTAGCATGCTCACCTCAGCCCCACTTGATGGTCCACGTGGAGGGAGAGAGAGAGAAAGGGAGATCTTTAATGCTAGCCCAGGCTTTTTATCTTCTCTGGGGACATGCAAGCCCCCTAAGTACAGGTGAGGACATCCGTCACTGGAAGGGGCTGTCCTATAGCTAATACAGTAATGAGAGGTGGGTGGTCTAGGGACATACACGCAATAGGAAGAGGGATTGGTGGTAGACATGTGACAAGATGGGCGGGTCCTAGATTCAAGATGGCGACCTAACCTTGATCATCCTTGGGCGGGTTTGACCTCTCTGGGATCTCCTACAAGGAAACAGACAACTACTATCCTTATCAGAAGGGAGTGGGCCCTACTTGTTGTGGGATAAACAGTGGTGACTGCTTGTTCTAGATGTCTGATAGCTCCCAGGGAGAATAACCCCTGATCTACTTATGATGACCTCCAAGTATAGTTATTCCCAAGCAGCTGTCTGGCATATATTTGGGGGAGACAGCTTGGGAGGAATCCTTCTGTATCCCACAGACTCCACTCAGAACTCATCTCCTCCTCTCTCACATTTCCAACTCTCTTCAACTGGGGTGGCCTGACCTGCAACACTGTTTCAGACGATGTTTGTTTCCATTCATTAGGCTTTCAGCAGTTGACAGTGTTTCAAAGTTATGCATGAGGTTTCCAGCATCTCCTTCCTGCCAGAGGGTAGCCCACCCCTCCCTCAGTGTCTGTCCTTTGTCTGGAAGCTCCTCGGACACCTGAGCACTTAGGGTGCCCGCATGGCACTGAGGTACCTGTGACACGGCTGCTAGCGTCCCAGCAACGCACAGGCCACCACAGTAGGACAGACTGACAGACGAGTGGAGGTGTTTGGTACAGGTGCCCCTAGTGGTGTGAGGAATGCCTCTTCTGTCTCTAACTTGTAGCGAGTGTTTATCGGGAATGAGTGGTGGGTATCATCATATTCTGCGTCTGCGAGGATCAATATGACCACATGGTTGTTTTCCTTGCTTTCTTCTGTGGTGGATTCTGTTCTCTTTTTCTGTGTTGAATCAACCTCACACACTTGCGATGTGCCTTGATGGTCATGAGAGGATTTTGTTGAGCATTTTCACATCTGTGTTCGTGAGGGGATCGATCTATAATTTTCTCATTTAGTGATGCCTTTGTCCGGTTTGGGATCAAAGTTATATTCACTTCATAGCACACATTTGGGAGCATGCGGTCCTTTTCCATGTTTGGGAATGTTTTGAGTAGCATTCGCGTTATCGTTGTTCTGAATTCCTCAACGCAGGACTGTGCAGTGTTTCATTCTCTTGTGCACGGGGTCGCCATGGGCTGGACCTACTCGATGACAGCTGACAACAATAATGACGTGCCTGCATATTTGGCTGGATTCCACTGTGAAGAAGTCTCTGTTAGTCCATGTTGAGGATAGAAACAAATTCATAGACACGCATAAGTGTATAAGAAAGAGCTTTATATGAAAGCGCAACTCTATATTGAGAACACATTTCAGCCTAGTCCTAATCAAGCCCATCAGTCAGATATTAGCCCATATGTCCGATACTGGCCCACCGACTCCTCTTAGGCTGACAGAGCACATGTAGTAATGTCAGAGCAGGAAGAACACAGGTCTGTGGGTAGAAGTTCTTGTGGATCCCGTGGCACAAAATTGAAGCATCTCAACGCAGGTGTGGGTCTCCATATGAATCCCCAGCTCTCTGCGCATCTCAATAGCAGGTGGGGAGGCAGAGAGACTGGGTCTGTCCTCCAGTGAGCTCTATCTGTCTGTCTCGCACCTCCACATGTGATCATCAAGCTGTGACCCGGCTGACAGGGTGGTCTACACCCTTTCGCTAAAGTTGACAGGAGATTCGGTAACTGCCACATGACTCAGTCCAGATTGCTGTTTGTGAGAGACTTTAATGACCTGATCAGTTCCCTTTATTATGGTTCGTTCTAATGATCAACCTCACTGGGTATTCGTTTAGTTAGGAAATGTGTTCCAGCTCTTTCTCCACGTGTCCTAGGTTCACACGTGTGTGGGACTGTTCTTCACAGCACTCTGGGAATCTCCTTTGATTACAGGGGCTCCTCTTGTGACATCATCCATTGCTCTTCTCATTCATGTTGCTTGCACCTTCTCCTTGTGCTTTGTTAGATTTATTAGTGACCTGCCCATTTTACTCCTCTTTCCTCTTTTATTACGCATTTTTTTCGGGGACTCTTACAGATCTTATGACAATCCATAATTCAAATGTACCAACCACACTTGTCCTGATGTTGCCATCCTGATTTCCAAAACATTTCCCTTCTACTTGAGCCCTTGGTATCAGCTCCTCTTTTTTCCTCTCCCTCCCCCACCCTACCACCTTCCCATCCTCATCAATTAGATATTGGTATTGTTATTTCACACCATGCACTGTCCGTTGTCTGTCTTTACTCACCTTTCTATTATTGGTCCTGCTCGGGTGGTGTGCGGTGTAGTTCTACATCCCACCTTGGGACCAGTTCTCCCTCCCCCACTTCCCTCTCTCGTTCTTCCTCCCCTCTTTCTATAGCTACTCGCCCTGCTGTTCTTGAGGGGTTTATCTGTCCTGGATTCTCTGTGTTGAGACCTCTCATCTGCACCCATGTGCATGTTCTGGTCTAGTCGGATTTGTAAGGTAGAACACTCTCATGGGTGCTTATCCCCCATTTTGCCTGCAATGATCATTTGTGTGGGGGTTGGCTGGGAGGGGGGAGTATTAAAGAACTAGAGGAATGTTATGGATTTTGTCGTTGCTATGCTGTATCCTGGCTGGCGTGTGCCTTCTTTGTGACCCTTCTGTGAGGCTATATCCAGGTGTCTACTGATGGACTTGGGTCTCTACTCTGACCCCCCTCGTTTTCATAGATCTGATTTATTGTATTGGATCTTTTGATACCTGGTCCCTGATCCTGTTGACACCTCATGATCACACAGGCTGTGTGCTACTCTCCATCCCTGATAGATGGCCGCTAATTTAACTTCAAGACTTTAAGCCCCAGACGCTACATCTTTAAGAAAACAAAACAAAACCCAAACCTTTTCTTGCTTGCTCTTACAGCTCTTGGAACATTCTACGCATCAATTGTATCAGGCACATTTGTACATATGTTGTCCTCAGTATTTTCTAGACATTTATTTTCTGTTGAGCCCTTGGCGTCAGCTCCTCTCCCCACCCCACAACGTTCTTGGCCCCTTGATCAATTCTAGATTATTAAGTTCATATCTTGCACCAGCGGCTGTCTCCGTCCTGTGACAGTTTCTGTTGCTTGGCCCCCTGGAGGGGGTGGTGTGGCTGTGTGTCCATCATAGTGATAGGCTCCCCCTTATTCCCCTCTTATCCCCTGCCTTCCCCCTCCCCTCCTAATATCGATACTCTTTCCTGTTCCTGGATTCTGTGGTGTGCCCTGAGCTCTATGTTTTATGTGTACCTGTGCACATGCTCTGTTCTATCCCCCAGTGAAAGTCAGTAGTAAGGTCAGGCCAGTTTGGGGGTGGGGGGTGGGGGTGGGAGTTGCAGAAGCCTCCAGGAACCAGAGGAGCATTGTGAAGTTCATCATGCTTACTTCACCCTGATTGATTCAACCCTTCCCTGTGACCCTTCTGTGAGGGGAACTCGCATTTTGTATAGGTGGGCTGTGGGCCCCTGCTCTGACCCCACTCATTCTCAATAATATGCTTAGTTAGTTTGTTTGTTTTGGATCTTCTGATGCATGTTTGCCAGTGCCACCAACACATCATGATCACACAGGCTGGTTTGCTTCTTCCATGTTGATTTTTGTTGCTTCTCAGCTAGATGGCCGCTTGTTTAACTTCAGGCCTTTAACACCCCAGACACTATGTTGTTTTAGAGATGGGCACCATCTGTTTTCTTCACCACATTTCCTATGCACCCACTTTGTCTCAGGAACTGTGTTCAGGAGGGGAGTATCAAAGAGTGCCAGGTCATTAGAACAAAGTGTTCTTGTGTTTAAGGAAGCCTTGAGTAGAAGCCAAAAGTCTGCCAGCTATCTCAGTATTTAACATAATATAATTGTAAATCAATATATTTACATACATACACACCTATATCATCTATACCTCTATAAATAGCCTTTGCCTCCTAGTTCTTTCCTCTATTTCATTTTGCTTTCTTCCTGCCCCACTATCATGCTCGCTCTCCATTCATCTCTGTGGACTTCCTCTTGGATACATTGCACTTGAGCAAACCCCACCAGGCCTTCTATGCCCTCGTGACATCAATTTTAGGTATCTTGCTGTTCCCTTGTCCCTGAGATTTTGGCTACCTGCTCTCTCTCCTCACCCTATCATTTCCCATGCCCCCCCCCCTGCCTCCGGGACCTCTGGTCCCATGGTTTTCTCCTCAGGATTGTTTATCCTGAATATCTTATATAGCTAGAAAGGCAAAACAAAACAAAATGAAAGGATATAAATAGCTCCAGGTTTGTCTGCTGACCCTTATGAATGTTCCCCACTTGGTCTGATGAACTGCCAATCCCTGCCCTTGAGTAAGGAGTCCATTTTTGGGGGTTCCCTGGGGACTTTGCTTCTTTGCTCTCCCTGCTGTCCTGCTGCATTCCCTGTGTGTTATGCTCGGCGGTGTGAATGGCAGACCAGGAAAATTGTCCTCACTGTGTGCCCAGTGCTGTCCTCTGCAGCATAGTGGGTCAGTGAGGGGATACCCTGTCTCATGGTGGGGCCGCCCTACGGTCCTCTCTGTGCATTGGCTGCTCTGAGGAGGGATGGTGTGCTCAGGGCCTGGTGGGCCATGATGAGGTCCACCACCCCCCCTCTCTTTCCCTCTTAGTTTGCTCCCCTGTGCTCTGGACACACCTGGCCACTCTCGCTGGGCTGTATGTTCAGTGCTGTCCTCTGCATCACCTTCTCCTTGGGAGGGATCAACATAGCTCAGCTTGTATTGATCTTTTCTGAGAAACAATTTTTATCATTATTGCTTCTTTCTCTGCTTCTGTTTCCTTTCTGAGGAACACGTTTTCCATAAGCTTGTTGAAGTCCCTTCATGTTTGTCTAAAGAACAAACACAAAAAACCTAAAAAGCAAGGGATGCCCAATGAGGACTTAGGAGCATCTGACCCCAATCGTGGTATTTTCTGTCGTGTCCTGTGCATGTGAAAGTTGGATGGTGAATCAGGAAGATCAAAGAAGAGTGGGTGTAGTTGACTCGTGGTGCTAGAGAAGAATACAGAAAATACCAGGGATTGCTACAGCACAAACGGGTGTGTCGTGGAAGAAGGATGGACAGAGTGCTCCTTAGAAGCAGGGTCGTCTGTGGAGGTTACTTATATCTCTGTCAACCAGACGCTCCTGGCTAGGGGTGCGTCAGAACCCATCCATCAGTTCACCTAGCCTGATGGGTGTTGTGTGTGTCAGACCCATCCATCAGGTCACACAGCTGATGGGTGTTGTGTGTGTCAGACCCATCCATCAGGTCACACAGCTGATGGGTGTTGTGTGTGTCAGACCCATCCATCAGGTCACACAGCTGATGGGTGTTGTGTGTGTCAGACCCATCCATCAGGTCACACAGCTGATGTTGCTTCCTTGTGCGTGTGGCCTTCCCATCGGGATGTTCCTGGGAGAGAGAAGGGCCCCTGTCCCCTCTGTCCTCCTTCTCCCGTCTGCTTGCTGGCCTCCCTGAGAACTGCCGGAGTCCTGCCATGTTTCCACCCATCTCGATCCGCACAATCTGCGCCCGCCGGCCTGTGACCCTCCGGCACTCTGCCTCTCTGTATGTGGCGGCGTGAGTCTGAAGAGGGACTGACGGGCTTGTATTGGACTTATGGACATGAGTTGAACTGGGCTGGGCTGCGTTGTTCCTATGTGACTACTTCCTGAGATAAAGCTCTTTCTTTTTTTTTTACACATTTTATTAGGGGCTCATACAACTCTTATCACAATGCATACATATACATACCTCAATTGATAAAGCACATCTGTACATTCTTTGCCCTACTCATTTTCTTTCTTTCTTTTTTTTTTACATTTTATTAGGGGCTCATACAACTCTTATCACAATCCATACATATACATATATCAATTGTATAAAGCACATCCGTACATTCTTTTCCCTAATCATTTTCAAAACATTTGCTTTCCACTTAAGCCCTTTGCATCAGGTCCTCTTTTTTTCCCCTCCCTCCCCATTCCTCCCTCCCTCATGAGCCCTTGATAATTTATACATTGTTATTTTGTCATATCTTGCCCTATCCAGAGTCTCCCTTCCCCCCCTTCTCTGCCATCCATCTCCCAGGGAGGAGGTCACATGTGGATCCTTGTAATCGGTTCCCCCTTTCCACCCCACTCACCCTCCACTCTCCCAGCATCGCCCCTTACACCTCTGGTCTTGAAGGTATCATGCACCCTGGATTCCCTGTGCCTCCAGCTCCCATATGCACCAGTGTACAACCTCTGCCCTATCCAGTCCTGCAAGGTAGAATTAGGATCATGGTAATTGGGGGGAGGAAGCATCCAGAATCTGGGGGAAAGTCGTGTTCTTCATTGGTACTACATCGCACCCTGACTGACCCATCTCCTCTCCTAAACCCCTCTGTGATGTATCCCATGCTCTTGGATTGGAAGACTTAATATAGTTAAGATGTCAGTTCTTATAAACTGCTCTATGATCTATCTTTCTTATACGTATGCGGGTGATACTGCCTTGTTTCTCTAGTCACCTCCGCCCAACACAATGGTGAGACTTTGTCTGACATACTTTGGGCATGTTATCAGGAGGGACCTGTCCCTGGAGACAGACAGTGTGTTTGGGAATGTGAAGAACTGGCGTCAAAGTCCCTTAAGGATATGGATTGACACAAGGATATGGATTGACACAGTGGATACACGAATGGGCCCATGCATGGGAACAATTGTGACATAGAGGGACATGGGTTTGTGTTTTCCAGGCTCCTCTGCCATATGGGGTCCAAGTGCAGTGAGTGGCCCACAGGGAGGCTCGCTGTCTGTGCAGTGTCGTTATGACACAACCTACAAGACCTACAAGAAGTGGTGGTGTCGAGGGGCATCTTGGAATAGCTGCCAAATCCTCATTGAAACCACTGGCTCAGAGCAGGAGGTGAAGAAGGACCGAGTGTCCATCAGGGACAATCATAAAAACTTCACATTCATGGTGACCATGGAGAAGCTGAGGGAAGATGATGCAGGTGTTTACTGGTGTGGGATCGAGAGACCAGGAACTGATGATGGGATCCAAATGAGAGTCTCAATTGACCCAGGTAAGACTGAGTGCTTGTGTGTGGATGTGTCTCTCAGTGTCTGTCAGTCCCGGTCCATGAGGAGTCTCTTGGGTGAACAGTAGACATGCCAAAGGGTGGCTAAGCCTTGGGGTGTCACTGAACCCCACTTTTGGGTTATATTGGGGAGGGGCTTCTGGCGTTCCTGCAATGTAGAACAAGGTTGTATGGGTGCATCTTCTCGGTGCAACTCGGTCTCTTGCCCACAGAGGTCAGTCACAGAGGTGATGTTGAATAAGACACTTGGGAGAGGACCTCACCTGACATGCTCTTCACCTTCAGCCCCCAGCACAGTGTCCAGCCCTGTGACCTTCAGAATGACCCCTGGGCCTCGCATGTCCATGCCAGCTACCAGCAGTTCCAGCACAAATAAGTCGGAGACCCTGGATCCTGGACAAGACTCCAGGTAAGAATCCATCATCTCCCACTTTACCACCCGGATGGACTCACTAAGGGTGGAGCAGAATCCCTTTTTTGGCCTCCCTCACTGAATTACAACTCTATCCTGGAGTTTAGGTTTTATTCGTCCCCAGGCTCTCCTGGCATTGGGGAACAGTGGCAAAGATGCAGGTCCCACTGGGATTCCTCCATTCCTCGTAAACCCCTCCCGCAGTCAGGCCTTTTGTCATGTCTCATGTGCAAAGTGAGGGGTCTGGGAGAGCAGTCCTTCGAGTGAGGCTAAACTGTCCTTGAACTCTGCCAGTGTTGGTCTTCATGTGGATTATTATGGACACAGAACACAAGCTCATGGGCAGGGCAAAGAGCAAGCTCAGGGTCATCTCCTGGGGATGCAGCCCACTGTCTGTCCCTGTGTCCCTCCAGGCTTCAGCTCAGCAGCGTGCACTTCCTGATCCTGGTCTTCCTGAAGGTGCCCTTGTTCCTGATTATGCTCAGTGCTGTCTTCTGGGTGAACAGACCTCAGAGGGTCCCTGGGACAATGCTGGTCCACCCCAACCAGGAGAAGATGTAGCTTTGATGCTCAGGATGCCCTGACCACAGGTGCCAGCGCTTATCTGGACTCAGAACGATCCTGTCGACAGTAACCCGTGTGTCACTGTCTGTGTTTACACTGAATCGGTCTCCTTGTTCATTTCTTAACATTTGCACTTTCACGTGAGCCTCACACAAAAACCAACAATAAAATATATCTTCTCTGAAATAAATAAGCCCCTTGAAAATGAGTACAGCACCTCTCAGTGAAAACACCACCTCACTAGTGCTTTGGAAAGGAGCCCCGGTGGTGTCATGATTACACGTTGGGCTGCGAACCGCATGGTCAGCAGTTCGAAACCAGGAGCAGCTCTTCGGGAGAAAGACTGGTTTTTTTCCTCCCTTAAAGAGTTACAGTCTCAGAAACCCAGACTGCGTTCCTATGGGTCGGGAGGGACTTGATGGCAGTGGGTTTCCTTTGTGGAATACTTTGGACACCTCAGCAGCTCTCCCTGGTGTCTGCAATCTCTCTGGAGAGTGGCGTGGCTTTGGGTTCATGCTCTCTCTATGCATGTGTCAGCTCCATGGCTTCTACTTGGTCTTTCCTCCCCTGCTTGTCCACATGGTGTGGATCTGGTATCGGGGGGGGGAGGGGTTCTTCATGTGGCTTAATATGGTTATTCAATCGTGTGTTCTGGAACTCAGGAGAGAACAGAGCTGTTGAAATGTCCACTAGGCTTCCGAGGAGATATACCTTTGTAAAAACCCTCTCGATTCCCAGCCTCCACGAGCCTCCACACCTACTTGTGTCCCCAAGGGTCAGCTGATCTCTAGGAAGTGGAGTCAGTTGAGTGCCAGTGTCCAGGATTCCATTCATGGTCATGTTGTGTTTTTCTACATGGATAGTCAACTGGGTTGGTGACTCTCTGACACTTTGGGGATATACACCTTTCCTTCCACTTTCCTAGGGGACGTGACCCCTCTTCCTTCAAGCGTCTGGGTTGGTGAGCCGGTGTATTGGACAGGGTTCTCTAGAGAGACAAACCAGATTGCTAGTAATTATATATAAATATATTTATAAAGATAGATATATAATTCAAGAAATAAACCATTACATTATATACAGATAGATAATACAAGAAATTGACAGCTAAATTATAAAGCAGTGAGACACTAGCAGTCCTTCAAGTTTTGAGAGCTGCCAGTTGCCAGTCCCCTTCTGTAGAGAGAGTTGGGCTATATATACCCAGGCAGCAAACAGCAAGGCAAGTCCCCAACTGTCATCAACTGTCAGTCCCCAGCTCCAGAGATGAACATTCCAATCGTGTGGGCTTAAAGGGACCTCAACTTACAGCGACACAGTCCACAGGCTAGGCATCCCACAGGTAGTGTACCCCTTTAAACTGAGGCACAGAACAACCAAGATGAGGCTCACCGAGCCATTTATCCCTCTGCCCTTCAGTTAATCCTACTTGTGTTTATCGGCCAGGGTGGCACAATAAACTATAGCAATCCACCCCTTGCCAGCCTGGCACCTGCACACAATTCTTTACCCATACATACTTATATAATTTCCAGATATTAATGAAATCACACTTATACTTATCATCTATCATACATATAAATGAAAACACACTGAGTCAAATTATATCTGATATAACATACTTGAACAAAGGAAATATACGCAATAATCACATACAAAGAAAATACATTGACAATTACAAGCCTCGCTTTTGCAATTGATCACGTGGTCGTAATTGATAGGTAGAACTACCTTCTACTGCTACCCATTCTGTATTACCTTTGCCCTCAGCAAGCACCTCAGCTGGCTGTGGTTTTTGGCCTGGCGGGGTGACCCAGACCTTCATTCCTGAGGGGTCTGGGTCACTATAAGTCCTGTTAGGATTGGGTTGCTGCAACTTACCATTTACTTTAATCACAGGGCATGGTAACACTAAGAGTCGGCCTATGGGATCTCCTGGATTCCAGACATATTCTTCTTTACCTCCATTATGTAGTGCCAGTCCAATTTCTCCTTGGTAATCAGGATCAATCACACCACTTAGTACGGTGACACTCTTTCTGACCTGTTGATCCAAAGGCATGAGAAGTCCAAAGTGCCCAGGGGGCATTCTCAGCTGCCAGTTCAGTGGAATCCGTGCTGTGTTTCCAGGTGGGAGAGTTCCTTTCTTCGGGACCAGGACCTCCAGGCCTGAGGAACACAGGGTTGCTGGGACAGGAAGCAAAAATGCTGCAAGGGGATCACTAGGAGTAATAGTGAGTGGTGCCACTCCAGCTTCCACCCCTTGGATCCTGTCACCTTGCATTGCTTGAATTCGATACCCTATCTGGGCATGCTTTGCTAAACTCCTGAGCTGCTGACTACTGGTGGCCTGCCCTGCTGTTTGCTGCCTGTGGGCAGACTCTGCCTGCATTGCCCGCGGGAAGACTGAGCTATGTGCTTCCTTGACCTTGGACCCAGCAGCCCTCGTGAGTTGAAGGACTTCCAGTAATTTTAACTGTTCCATAAAAGTGAGTTGAACTGTGCCCTCTGCACTGCTGTGTGGACTAATTAGCTATTACACTCCTTTGTGCTGTATAACCCTATCCTCTTATAGATATGTAATCATAAGTGTCCCGGTTTTGTTTCTCTAGAGAACCCTGCCTAACGCAATAACTCACTGTCTTTCTTCAAGACCCATTTGTTTAATTTTTGTTTTTTCAAACAGGCCAAATAGCTCACTTAAACGTATTGCCATCGATTCGATGCTGACTCTGTAGGATAGGGTAGAACCGCCCCTGTGGTTTTCCAAGACTGTAGTTCTTTAAGGAAGTAGAAAGACTCATCTTTCTCTCATGGAGTCACTGGTGGTTCAGAACTGCCAACCTTATGGTTAACAACCCCGTGGCTAACCACTATTTCACCAGGCCAAATAGCCGAGTTAAACAGAGAGGTGCATCCTCCAAGTCCTTGATGGTGGTAGTAATCTCTGTAGTATCTCTAGGAATTCACCAGTAATTGCATTTGGTGTAATAATTTCCTAGGAAGTGACATTTCTAATGACTTTGACTTATTTTTTCCTACCACAGCACTCCCGACTCCATGCGTTAGGTCCAATGTGGGACCTCTGCTCATTGCTGGGTGTGTCTATTCCAATTAGGCATTCTGGAGTCAGGAAGATCACTCCAGGATGGGTCTAAGTTCCCACTGTGAGAAGAACCTGACCTAAGAGCCCCTAATAATCGGATTCCAATATGCTCCTACTCTGGTTGGTGGGCCACAGCGATGTTCGGCATTTCCGAGAATACGTATCAGTTCAGAGTCCATTCAGTAATATCCAGAAGGTCTGATTCATTTCTTCTCCCTTTGGGGAGAACCGAGAAAAAGATGAACCGTATACATTTTGGCAGTATCGTGGGGTCATTTCTTAAGAGAACCCAGCCTCTTTTTCATTCAAAGGATTGTGAGCCTGTAAAATGGTTCAAGTCCGGCCATTGATTAGTGGGTCATGATTCCACTCTGGCCATCCAAGTAAGTGTTTCTGATCTCCAGTCTGTTTTTGTCATACGGACAGGATACCTACGTAGCCACGGCCATAATTCCATCTGAGTCAGACTGTTCTGACTACTTCTTGGACTCTGCTGTCCATTACGGGAACGGAGACCACCTTGACTTTGTTGGCACTTACCACAAGGGGGCCCCATTGTTGCTAGGGTCTTGATTCAATTGTAGACGTTCCTATCTGACTTACATTATATGGCAATCACAGCAATATTCCATGCTATCGGGCATCCTTTCACCAAGGTGTTCATCACTGCAGCAAAGGTATAGCCTCTGGCCATTCCATGTGTGGGTCCAACCTGCTAAAGCCACCCGAATCCACCCATTTCCCCACGCCACCGGGTACTTGTTCTACAGTCTGCCAAGGCAGCTACGGCACTTTAATGAACCAACCCGATCACTACTAGATTCACTTCCAACCTCTTGAGCTGAAACATTGGTGAAGAATCGGTGCACAGTGAGTCCCTGTGTTAGTCTGTGTACTTTTGAGAAACAAATCCACAGAAACTCATGTACAAGAGAGAGTTTTATATAAAGGGTAAGTGCACATCAAGAAAACATCCCAACCCAGTGCTGCCCAAGCCCACAAGTACAATATTAACCCATTAACCCATATGCCCAACACCAATCCACAAAGTCCTCTCCAGCTCACAAAACAGACACAATGATGCCAACTGCAGGAGGAAAGCCGAGTCAGTGAATGTGTAAACATCTCAGCACTGACAGGGGTCTCCACACAGATGCTTCAGCACCCAGGGCTGCACTGGGGTAGATCCATGTGGCTTCTCCTCAGCGATGTCTTCCAGGAAGTGAGTCTTGCAAGCTGAAGCAGGGAACTGGCTAAGGCAGCTGCACCCTGGTCCGATCATCAGAGAGCAAGAGACCCAAGAACTAGAAAGGCGAGGCTCATAGAGCCATTTATCTCTCTGCCCTTCAATTAACCCCACGTGTGTTTATCAGCCAGGTTGGCACAATAAACTAACTACCTCAGTCCATATAAATAAGCTCAGGTAGATCCTACCCCATTCTTCTGTACCTTAATCACTCCCAACCATATTGGTCAGGTTCCTACTCACATGCATACATAGGATGAAACGCAATCCATCTTGTAGCGTGTAGAGGACTTCTTCCTGGGCCACATTTTTTACTTCAGCTTTTGGGCTGGTAACGACAAAGAATAACGTAGCATCCAAGAAACCACATTCTAGAGATTGCAGCCTTTTTTATTAACAGAACTTCCTTTAATCGGCATTAACATGATAAGACACGAGTCCACTGCCGTCATACTAAAAACACCCAACTCACTGCCACCCAGTCAATGCCCATCTCATAGAGACCCTATCAGGAAGGGTACAACTGCCTCTGTGAATTTGTGAGACGGTAATGCTTTCCGAGAGTAGAAAGCTTCATCTTTCTCCAGAGGAGTGCCTGGTTGGCTTAAACTGCTGACCTTGTGGTTTGTGTAAGTGCTACACTACCAGGACTCCACTGCCATCATACTAGCTCTGTATATTTACAGCGCCTGAAACTGGCAATCCTTATGGGAGCAGATGGTTACATGTTCCTCCCACAGGAGGCTGGCAGGTGTGAACCTCTGACTTGGCAGTTAGCTGTCCAATGCTTACAGGACAGTTCCACATGGACAAACGTGAGAATTCATAACAATTAGGATAATTACGTCATGTCGATCAAGGGAGGACAATTACACGAAATTGATACTCATGGTCCAGCCAAGTTGACACATTTTTTAGGAGGAAATAATTCGACACCTAACATTCCACTCGTTGGCATGCCCAGATTGATTTCCTTGCCACACACAGAACACATGTACCCATTTATATCAAGCCCCAAAATGTGGATCAACTCCGGGTCCAAAATCTCCTGGTATGAAACCCCTCTTCCTCTGTGAAATCTAGAATAAGTCATGTTTCCAAAGTACAAAGGTGGAGCAGGCACAAGGTAGCCCCTTTCACGAAGATTAGAGAAATCGTAGGCACCAAGGAAGTTCAAATCCCAGGAAACCCTTTCTCTGAGACCATCGGGGCAGTACCCATGCCCATGAGACTCTGGTGCTGACCACATTCTCAGTATTGTGGGTGGAGGGCGCTGGATGCTGGGCCTCATCCTTGCCTTGCAGGCCCCCTGAGATAGCAACTCTGCTTCCTCAGCTTTGGGTTCTTCTAGTTCCTCTTAATGGAGACCCTCCGGCCTTAGCCTTGACAGGTCTCATTCTCCCTCTCCTTCTCCATGCCCCATGGCCCTGCCACTCACGAACGGTGGAGCTCTGACTCTTTGAAATTGAAGAGGCCGAAGTTCCGCCTATCGAGATTTCGGAAGTCATGGCCCTACCCTTTACGAATGAAGAAGCTCTGCTTCTCTTGCTGCTTGTCTCTCTAGCTCTGCTTTCTAGTCCCTTGGTCCCATGCTCTTTCAGTCTCTTGGCCTGGCCCTGCCTCTGCTCTGCTCTGCTCTGCTCGGGCAGTGTGACAATGCTCCACTTTCACCTTTAAGGGCCTGGCGGTATCCACTTAACCAGTAAGCCTGGGCCTGAAGACCCGCGGTGCTCTGGCTTCATGGATTGGCTCTCACACCAGTCTCCTGGTTTTGTTCCCGTTTATTTCGCTACCATTGCCTCTCCCACCTGCACTGTCTCAGGTGTTACAGTCTCCTCATTTCCTTCTGAGCCCTCCTGGACTTGCCTCCAACACATCTCAGGCCATCAGGAGTCTGATCTTCCAGCCAATCTTGGCTTCACTTCTTAAGCACCCTAAAACTCTTGCAGCCTCTTCCCTCATGAAGAAATCACGGCCAATATGGGTGCTGTAGCAAAGTGTGGGGGGCAAACCACATGTCATTGGACTGCTGAGAAGACAGATAAGCATGTCTTGGAAGGAGTACAGTCAGCGTGCTCCTTAGAAGTCAGGACGTCCAGAGTTCATCTTGCATACGTTGGACATGTCGCCAGGAGAGACCAGTCCCTGGAGGAGGACGTCGTGCTTGGTAAAGCAGAGGGGCAGCGAGAAAGAGGAAGGCCCTCAATGAGATGGATGGACACAGTGGCTGCAGCCATGGGCTCAAGAGTAAGAACAATTATGAGGAAGGGGAGGGAGCAGGGAGTCTTTCCTTTGGTTGTGCACAGGGTCGCTATGAGCTGGGACACGCTGGCACTGAACAATGACAAACAGGATGACAGTGGGAACCCACGAGCCATTCCTCACATAGCTCCCGTCTCCCGTACGCTCCCTCTGATCAGAGTTCCGGGCCCTGGATGTCCGTGTTACCAGAACGTGAACTTGTGAAGTCGATCATGATAATGCAGTTAATCAGTCGACCTTATCATTGACCTCCTTTCTGACCTCTTTTATTTTATTTATTTCAACAGTTTTAATTCATAGATCACGCAATTCATTGGTTCAATCATATTAAGAGTTGTGTAATCAGCACCAACAATCCATTTCAGAACATTTTCCTCTGTCTTGCACTCATGATCACTATTCCCCGTTTCTCCCCAAAACTCCCACTTCCCAAGAAACCATTAATCCAGTCACTCTCTCTCTCGATTTAGCTCTCCTGGATTTCATACACAGACAAACACACGGAAACAAAACAAGAACCGAAGCACAACCACGAGGTAAAACAGAGAAGAACCCCGGTTGAAAAGAAAACAGACAATATAAGAAAGCAGAACAAGTTTTAAATGGGTCTGAACGGGGTCAAACGTTGACCAGCAGCATCCTGCCACCATCCGCTTTCCACTGCGCTCGGCATGACTGCAAGCCTTTGGACCCACTTGAAAGTTCTTTCCATTTTAAATATTTTCTGCTTTCTATTTCCGATGTTTGGTCTCATCATTGCTGTTGGCTTTGCGAGTTTTCTTTAGATGACCTTGCATGGTGGTGTACTGTTTGGTGTGATTTCCTGTCTACGAAATCCAGGCGAGGTCACCCTGTGGAGACAGTAACTGGCTCCGGGCAGGAAGGGGCGGAGGGGAGGCCATGGAGAGCTAACCACGCGTAGCAGAAGGAAATGTTCTGAAATTGATGGTGCTGATGATGGCATACAACGTTTTAATACGACACAATTAAATGGCACTCTACGCGACCGAAAGACTACTGCGAGCTGTCCCTTCACAGCTACTAATGAAGGGCACAGACAATAACAAGTGTTGACCAAAATGCGGAGAACTTGGAACCCTTTTCCACGGACGTTGTGTGTGTAAATTGATGTCAAACGGCTTCTGGCAACATCCCCGAAAGGTAGATACACACCTTCCAACAGAGGGGTTTCTGTTGTTATTGATTTTGCTTATTGGGTTGTTGGTGTTTTCCTCTATATGAACACTCCAGGGTAGGTAAAGCTATAGAGATAGGAGCCTTTTAGTAGTTTTTTGGGGTTTGAGGGAAGTGGGGAGCTAATAACAATGAGAACAAGAAACAAGAAAATGTCCCCCAATCGCTTGTCAAGATGAGCACACGGCCCTTCAATACATTTAAACTATGGTCCGATGTGTGAGTTATGTGCCAACATGTCAATAAAACTGTTCAAACTAAACCAAAAAGTCCTCGCAGCCTCTATTCATTACCCAGTTTTAAAACGACGTCCACAACCTCAGGGTCTGTTAGAACAGTACCCCTTCTAGTACCAAACGTCCTGGCCTCTGTCCTCCGGGCTTGGCAGCAATGGCTCTCTTGACCATTTATTTGTGTATCTCTTGGAGAAATGTCTACGCAAGTCGTTTAGCTGTTGTGCGTGTGTGGTTGTTTGCTGCCCACTTGAAAATTGGAGTGTGGATTTTCATTGTCAGTTGTTCCAGATTAGATTTTATTACCAGCCGTTTACGGAGTGACTACGAGCCTTGCTCAAGGTCAGGCAGATGGTGCATGGGACAGGCTTCCGGAGAAGCTAGCCTCCTGCCGTGCTGTCTGGTGCCTTCTTCTCCCAAACTTGGTGCTGAAGATTGTAGCCATGCTTCTTTTGGACCGGACTGCACTGGAAACTGTACGTCTCTGGGAAAACACTGTAAGTACGAGACCAAGGAAAGCAACTCATATGAACCATCTCATACATTTTAAAATAATTTTTTGTATTTATCTAAAAATGTGATAATCCAAAGGAAAAACCATACTATATTTTTATATCGTATGATAGAGAAATTCTTGGTTTTATATAGATATTTGATATCGGAATTCCTCCAGAGTCAACCAAACTCTGCCCTTGGACTCTTCCAGCAAGAAAACCAGCCGTTCTCCTTCATTTCCCAGCGTTTCCCTGGGGAGGCACTCGTGTGTGTGGAAAGAAGCAGGTGAGTGCAAATCCCAGTGGGGAAATCAAGGAGGCAGAAAGGAAGCAGGTTCTTGGGACTTCACACCTGGAGCAGGGTCCCCTATGGACGGGCACTGGAAGTTTGATAGCTGCATGTTCTCAGGGATGCATTGCACCGTGAGACCATGGCTCTGTATCCTCGTGTGACCCCTCCGTGCAGGCCAAACACGCTTGTAACAGGGAATGCGTGTGGGTGTTTAGCAGGTGAACTTCATGTGCATCTGGCGGGAGATGGATCCAGGCACGTTGGTAGGGTCCCTGCTTTGGGCCCCGCTGGTGCAGTGGGGGCGCCTCAGGAAAGAAGGCCCCAGTCTGAGGAGCTTCTAGTCAACTCGCGGACACATGCTGAAGGCAAGAACATGTGTAGAAACTCTGGGGTCACAGAGCCCTGAGGTCTGTGTGAGAGGTCAGGCCAAGAGTTGACAGCCTCCTGGAGGTGGGGGAAGCTTTCCGCCGAATGTTAAAAGTAGCACCAAGGGCCGAGGAAGGATGCTTGGCCTTGTTCCTCCTCACAGAGCTGGCTGTCATGACCACAGGGAAGTGAAGGAAGAAATGGTTATTGGTCGTGACCAGAAGGAAACCACCCCTCCTGGGCTGGAAGTATTGGGGCTGTGGTGTGTGTGTGTGTGTGTGTGTGTGTGTGTGTGTGTGTGTGTGATAGAGAGAAAGAGAGAGAGAGAGAGGTTATGAGAGCCAGATGGATGAAGATGGTGAGTGCTAAGGCCAGGGAGAGGGATTTTGGCTGGAAATGGGCATGGCTCCTCTATTCAACCAGGATTAAATAGGAGAACACACCATTCAAAGTGGCCTCTCTCGTGAGGTCCTCGCCCTAGAGGGCAGCCCTGGAGATATAGTTCAGGGACAGCAGCCCTCTGACCCACCCACATGGGGGCAAACTGAGAGGGGAGTGCACCAGACCAGCGACGGGAGCAAAGCCACGGAGTCCCTGAGGAATCCTGATGGTAGACTTCTGACTTGGGGGGTGGTGCTTGGCACCCCATTTGAATTGATTGGGGGAGACTCACAAGGGGATCACACTGAAAGTCTAAAGACATAATGGGAGCCAGGGTGGGGGACATTAGACCACTCCATCCCTGACTGCAGGAATAACAACGAGCACTTTTAGGCTACGTGCCTTTCGGGCATGAATGCTGAAGATGGAGACAGGGTGTGTGTTGTTGGGGAAGCAGGTCCTGGGATATGTGGGCTGGGCTGATGGCTTATAATGTGTCCTTCACTCTATTTAACGAGATAGTCATCTGCTCTGTCAGGATCCCTGTTAGACTTGTGACTATCTGTATGCCATATATATATATTTGCCTTTATCTATACAAGATAGGCAATCTTACGGAGACAGTGACTGGACTGGTGGTTGGTGGTGGGGGGAGGGTGACAGGAATAGGAGGGAGGGAGGGAGGGGAGGTGTGCAGTGAGTCAATAGTGGCGTGTTCAGGGGGAATAACAAGTGTTCTAAAGTTGATGGTGAGGAGGATGCAGCTTCTCTGGTTGTGTTTGACCATTCAAATTGTATCTGAGAGGAATTGCTGAGAGGTGAATGATGGGTAAACATGATAGTGGGGTAGGAGGAAAAGGGAAAATGGAAGAGGAAAATTGTATATTTTTAAATATATTTGTAGATCTACATACAAATGCAACAAAGAAGAAGGTGGACTTGGGGGCCTCTACTTAAATCTTACCTCAGCACAAGACGGTTTGTTCTAACAATGTATTAGATAAGTATGATAATCACCTTCCTGAACCAATCGCTGAAGACAAATGGGTGCATAAGCAAACGTTGTGAAGAAAGCTGATGGTGGCCAGCTATTAAAAGACATAGTGTCTGGGGTCTTGAAGTTAAACAAGCGGCCATCTAACAGGGAAGCAGCGAACCCACATGGAAGAAGCACACCAGCCTGTGGGATCATGAGGTGTAATGAGAAGAGGTATCAGAAGTTCAAAAACAAGCAACCAAATCAATGTGAAGGGGTGTGGATGTGTTAGATCTCTCTGGAGATAGACTTAAACCTCGGTCCTAGGCTCCTCATGAGAAAGAATTCACGCCGAAGCCTGGCTCGTGATCCAAGTGAGTTTAATGAGAGTTAGAAGAAGTTTCAGATTTTACACGGCACCCATAGGATTCCTCCCGACCATGCAGCCTGGCAGAGACTGCTCGGCGTCACACAAAGATTTCTTTTCCCGCGACTCTGTTATATCTCTCCCAAGTTCTCCTCCAAAGTTCTCTCTCCCTCCCTCTGGGCTCCTGCCTTTTCAAGGATTCCAGGGAGAGGCGTGTGGACAACCCCAGATCGATCCCATTGGCTGAATTGAATTCATCTGGCCCAGGTGGGCCGATCCAGGATTAGCGCCCACCCATGCCCACCAGCGGGAAAACCTAGGCCTCTGAGCATGTGCAGTGCACCGCCCTTTGTTCTCGTGCTTGGCTCTCTGGCATGCGTTAATGGAAATCCCCATCTCTGCTTATCTGCCTAACATTTCCCCCTGAAGAGATACAGACCCAAATCTTTGGGGAACTGGACGACAACATCTCTAGCTACTTCCTGCTGGCAAAGGGGGCGAAGTGGGGTTTTGGGTCCATACCCTTCCTACTCTGTTAGAAGGGGTTGTCTATTTAGAGCCCAGGATGGATAAGGTCGAGGTGGGTTTAGGAGATGGTGGTCCTGGAGCTGACACACTTGGTTTAGAGGCCTTGGTAACCTGAGAACTGGAAAACAAACAACAGGTGAACAGCTTACGTGAGACATGGGTAAGATTGTAAGGTGGCAGTGCCCTTGAAGTTAGGTTAGTGTCACAGAGTTTGGTCATTGTAAACACAGGAACAGAGGAAAGGTATTCACTGGCCTAAAGGCTGTGAGGGGTCTGAGGTAGAATCATCCGTGTAGCCCCCATCTGTCCTGGCGTGGTGTTGAAATATCATCCTAAGACTGTCCAGTGGCTCACAGGAGTATTTGTCTGTTCCCACGGTTCCTGTGGGGGAATCTGAGGCTCCTCCACTGTGAGGAACAACGGGGAAGCTGTAGAGGGACCTGGGTGAGGCCCGATGACTATGCAGGTGTGCAGCTTGTATGGGAGGTCTTGGCCTAAGAGAGGAGCTGGATATTCAGGTATCACTAGGAAGCTATGAGAAATATAGAAGTTATTTCAAAGACCTCTGAGAGGTTCAGTAAAATGTTTAACTACAGGTTTTCCTGACACTTTCAGGATGGAGCAGGTGCGGGGTGCCAGGGGTCCAGGGAAAGAAATAAGGACAGAAGTGGCTCCAGAATTAAAAGGAAGTTCACTGACCTTCCTGCCATGTCAATGTCCACCCTAGGTTCCAGACCAGTAACAGTTACCTCTTGCTGCTGGGCTGTCCAGACCGGGAGCCTTCAATCCTCCTCCTCCATTACCAGCTGCATGTTGGCCTGTGAGTGCCTCCCCTCCAGGTTTTGGACCTTAGGACAGAGGCCAGTCCAGTGGCCAGTCTGCTTGCAATGGACGCATGGCATCTGAGGAGGCTTGTTTCGGTCAGGGCAGTTCCTAGCCCAATGACCCGGTCCCTGGCACATGTAGCACTTGGTACCTGGTTTAAAAGTCTGGGTAACCTTGGAGACATTTGATGGGCATCTGCTATTGAATGCAGCCAATATCTGGGCATGCCTAATGTCCTTTCTTTCCTCCTTCTCCCGGGCTTGAGCCTCGCCTTCCTGGTCCCTATTGTAAAAAGCTGTATTGGCACAAGCCACCATCTCCTCCAGGGTAGCTCCCTCAGGCTTTTGCACTAGTTTTTGGACTTTCTTGCAAATGCCCTGTGTGGCCTGTGTGAGAAACTTGTCCCTGAGCAAGACTTGTCCCTCATAGGATTCTATATCTACAGCAGTATGATTCTTTAGGGCTTCCTTTAACCACTCTAGAAGGCTTACAGGAGACTCTGTAGGTTCCTGGTGAATCGCTGTCTTCTTGGCATAATTAATGGCCTTTTGCCTACCTGCCTTTAGTCCACTCGTAATGCACACCAGGAAATGTTCCCATGCCCACCTGTCCTTAGGCTCACTATGACTCCAAGCAGGGTCTGTTAAAGGTACAGCAGTTTCTCCTACAGGGTACTTTTCATTCATCACATGTAACCCCTCTGCAAACTTCCTAACACCTTTGAGCACACACTCTTTCTCAAAATCCATCGTGGTCTGTCCCAGTATGATCATTACATCTTTCCAGGTTAAATCAGAGGCTTGGGTGAGGTGCTGGATGTGTCCTATGTACTGTTGGGTTTGTTAGAGTAACTGCTCAAGTCACTTTTAATTTGCTTGAGTTCAATCAGAATGAAAGGCTTATAAATTGCTTGGGGACCAAATTCCCCTGCTGCCTCTACTACAGGTAGAATACTCTGGGCTGCTTCAGGGTTGGGGTAATAGTTGCCCTCTAGTCCAGGGTCCCTCAGAGGGTCCTGGGTGCACTGGGAATAAAGATCTTTGTTCTTCCTCAAAAGTAAGAATGCTCTAATATACGGCATCTCCCACCACCTCTCCATTGTTCCATAGAAATGTTCTAGCTGTTGCAAGGTTGGAAGGGAAAGTGTACCATTGACTGGCCATGATTCCCCTTCCTCTAAAACATACTGAGGCCAAATGGAATTGCAGAGCATAATCAGCTTCTGTTTTTTCAGCTTTTCCGGATAAAATCTTTCCCAATTGAACAGGATGCATCCGAGAGGCAATTCCTGGGTATCGAGTTGGTCTTTCCCATCTAGAAAGCAAAGACACGAAGGTTATCAAGAGCTCGATGCCTCAAGGTTAGATAACTACAGATTCCGTGCCCATGTCTGGGGTGTCATGAATCTGAAGCCTTAGGCAGGTCCCCCTGCCCAAGGGAGGAGGAGTTGGAGACCAGTCACGACATTTTGGTCCGGCCGCTTTCTAGATCACAAGCTATGAGGGTTACTCTGTGGCGTGACCCTGCGGTCTTCAAAGATGCCTGCTGGCAGGAGCAGACTCTCACATCTCTGAAGGGAAGGGACGTCTATCTGGCAGCTCGGGGAACCTTTAAAGAATCGGAATTTCTGGCTGGAGCATCCTGGCGGCAGAGCTGTATTAAGAGCTGTCCCAGAAAGTTCCAGAGGCAGCATCACTGGAAGGCAAAAGTTAACAGTTACTCTGGCTCAGCTTCCGAATGACTTTGGCCTAGGCCTGGGCAATGGAAGACCAGCCGGTATCAAGTAACAAATCCACACAGATAGAACACCAAAGCAGCTTGTTTGAAAGACCAAGGGAAGCTAAAAATGAATGGGGGGAAAGGGGGAACATTTGGCTCTGGGACTAGAGCAGGGGCTAGCTCCCGGGACCAGAGGAGGGGCTAGCTAACTAGGCACTGCCCCTCCATGCAGTTGGAGCAGTGGGTGCCATCTTGTCTGGGTCACGTGCTCCGTTGACCCGTAGCCAAAATGGCAGACACCAGGGGGTGCCATGCTGCCAGGGCGTGGTGACTCACATGGTCCGGAAAATGGTGGCCGCCACTTGTGGCCTAGATGGAAGCCAGCATGGGGCAATTGAGATGCAAAGAGGCTTTCTAAATGGCCTTCAGCCCACAGTGTCCCAGCCCCCTCCCAGGAATCCAGCCTGGGGAAGACATGCAAATTCCCAAGAAGGCAAGCACAGAGAGAAAGACGTAAAATCCCGAACATTAAGAGGATGGGGGTACGGCGGTACATTACGAATTTCTTTCTGAGCTGCTTCGGGGAACCATCCATCTCCCAGACGTTGCCGGAGCAGTTCAGCCTGACTCCTTTCCAGCTACGCGCCATCTCCCGGGAGTGGTGAGGTGAAAAGAGTCCAGAAAGTGCCCGAAACCAGTGAGACCAGGATGGGAGGGAGGGGAGCCCTTGGAGGCTGCTTTACCTTGGATATCCGAGTCACGGCACCACTTAATGTTAGATCTCTCTGGAGATAGACTTACACCTCAGTCCTTGGCTCCTCACGAGAAAGAATTCACGTTGAGGCCTGGCTCATGATCCAAGTGAGTTTAATGAGAGTTAGAAGAAGTTCCAGGTTTTACGCAGCACCCATAGGATTCCTCCCGACCATGCAGCCTGGCAGAGACTGCTTGGCGTCACACAAAGATCTCTTTTCCTGCAACTCTCTGTTAGATCTCTCTCCCAAGTTCTCCTCCAAAATAAGACCTTGCTCCCTCTGGGCGCCTGCCTTTTCAAGGATTCCAGGGGGGAGGTGTGGTGGACGACCCCAGATTGATCCCATTGGCTGAATTGAATTCACCTGGCCTAGTTGGGCCGATCCAGGATTAGTGCCCACCCATGCCCACCGGCAAGAAAACCAAGGCCTCGGAGCATGTGCAGTGCACCGCCCTTTATTCTTGTGCTTGGCTCTCTGGGCAAGGCCCAACAGACACCCCGTCCCTGTGCTTATCTGCCTAACAGATGTAGCAGAGACCCAAATCCACTCCTGAGATAATTGGACAGCCCTTCACAAAAGGGATGATAATTTCAGGGTGTGGTGTAGCACTGATGCAACATTTAACTATCCGCTAGTTCTTTACTATTTTCTCCCTTTACTATTATGGTTTTTTGCTTTACCTCATTAGTCATGTTAGATTTGCATACGTTCATTTGTATATTTAAGATGGATGGGTGCATGGGAAAGCCAAGATAGATAACCCTTCAGAAGCAGTAGCAAGAGCAATGCTTCGCTGAAGATACAGGAAGAGAAGAGGGGAAGGGGTGATAGGGAGCTGAAAGCAGTGATGACTGTATAATCCCACTCGATGGGAGCTGAGATCAAGGAGTTCAGGAAGGAAGACAATGGTGTGAAAGTGACTGGGGTAGCAATTGTACAGCACTGCTTCATGTGGTTGAACTGTGGAGTGTTATGATCTCTGTACGAACTCCCAAGGAAAATGATGTTAAAAACAACAAAAACCCAAAAGTGGCACCTCTGCAGCCACGGGCCACTCTGCTCCCTCAGTGTCCTCTCTGTCTGAGCGGCTCCGGGAGAGCGGCCCGGAAAGCAGAAGCAGCGTGCGCACAGAGAAAAGCAGAAGTGTGCTTCCTGGAGGTCTGGCCCTCCCCGCTTGAGCAGGGATGAGGCTTGGCGTCCAGCTGGGACCCGGGCTGTGTCAGGTGGCCCCTTCGATGGAGACATGACCCAGCGGGACTGGGCCCTGTGGCTGCCTCCAGCCCTGCTGCTGCTCTGGCTCCCAGGTGAGGGGAATTCCTGGGCAGAAACTGTTTCCTGGGAGGGTGGGGGCAGGGAGGGCCACATTAGGTACCCTGGATCTGAACTCGGACAGAATCCTATGCATGACACGAAGGAGTGTATGCTGGGAAGGGAGAGGTGAGGGCCTGTCCCTCTTGCAACTACTTGGGTGGACCTTGTGGGGCATAAGTCACGGGTAGGTAGAGAGAAGGGAGTCTCTGGGAAATTCCCAGAGGAAATTTTATAGAAAGAAGAAAAGCGAGTGGGATACTGGCTTCAGCTGGGGCTGCCTGGGGGGCACGAATCGGATGGAGGCATCTGCCAGTGTTCCTTCTATGCTGGGTGTGTAGGAAACACAGGGTCTGAGGGTAAGCGAGCTGTGGGCTCAGGGACCCAGGGGCATCTGGGGCAGTGCAGGGGCTGCCTGGAGCCTGAACAGATAGGAGTCCTGATCCATGTCTACTGGTGACAGCCGCAACATAGACCTGAGAGCTAGGGCTCCATGTCTCTAAAGGGGGCGATGGGGATGGAGGGAGAGGGAGGGGAAAGAAGCAAGACAGTGGGAAGAGAAGGGAATCTTTCTCTGGTGAGAACTCACAGGGTGTCTTCCTTCTCGGGGATCTGGCTTCTGGGCCCCCAGAGACCAGAGCTGTCCTCACACGGGCCCCGTGAAGTGCGTGCTGGGTTTATCCCGAGGATATTGCGAATCCTTCGACTGCTGTCTCATAACTGGATTTTTCTTCTGTTTGATTTGTGAACGAGGCAGGGACAAAGTATGGGTGAGCACTAGGTGTCGTTCTGAGGAGACACATTCCCGGGGGTAGAGAGAGAGAGAGAGAGGATTTGAGAGAGGAGCAGGTCAAGGACAGCCCAAGAGAATCCGTTTAAGCCCTCAGAGCCAGGGCAGCGCTGGTTTCCAGATTCCACACTCACAGGAGTAGAATTCCAGGGGACAATACATGTGCAACGAAAACAGAAGAAAGATCCAATGTGTCTATTTACAAAGGGTTTTTAAAAACCTGCCACAAATGTAAGGAAACGAGGGATGTTTTTCCCTTCTGTGACGTCCTTCCCAGCTCTAAAGTAGAAGGACATCACATTACTTCGGGGAGTCCTGCTGATATGTTTCCCCCCAAGATTTTAGGCACAGCATCTCCTCAAATAGGGGGCTTCGTTCTGTTGCTTCTAAGAAGAGAACCATTAAGCCAGAGAGAAAAAGAGAAGAAGCGGAGAGAAGTCAGACCCTGGGGGTGGAGCAGGAGACAGGGTGCTGTGCGCAGGGCCAGTGGGTCCCCGGCTCAGGCAGAGAGGGAACACCAGCGCAGGAGACTGTCCATGGTGGACGTCTGGGCTGGGACACAGGGACCAGAAGGACATCTTGTTGAAGGGGGGCTGGCATCTGACGTGGATTTATTGATCACTGAGCACACGTCCGCTTGAATAACTTGTGTGTGTCTGTGTGTGGTCCCCGAGAAGACCACCCTGCCCCGGGGCTGGAAGTCTATCTGTAGAGAATCTCTGTGTAGATGATTTGGAGATTCTCTGTCCTCGGGGTTTATTGTCACTTATGTTCCTCCTGTTATGTGTTTGTGCTTTTCTCCTTTTTCCTCATTTGTCTGGTCGGTAGGTTGTTAATTTTCAAGAGATTAGATCATGTGATATTGTTTTCGTTAAAAAAAAACAACTTACCTGAAAGAGGGAACCGATCACAATGATCAATGTCCAATCCCCTCCCAAACCCCCCAGGAGGACAAACAGCAGAAATGTGGGTGAAGGGAGACAGAGGCCGGTGTAAAATATGAAAATAAAAATAATTTATAAATTATCAAGGGTTCACGAAGGTAGGAGGGAGGGGGAAAAAGAGGAACTGCAAACAAGGGCTCAGATAGAAAGAAAATGTTTTGAGAATGATGATGGCAACAAATGTGCTCGACACAATGAATGGATGGATGGATTGGGATAAGAATTGTACGAGCCTCCAATGACATGATTTCAAAAAAGAATTTAAAAAGTCTTCAAGTGAAGCATCTGAACAAGCAAATCAAACTTTAGGAACAGAGAACAAGCCACTTGGGGACCCCAAGTTACCAGGGAAGCAGTCCTGGGCCTGGGGCAGAGCCAGCGTCCCCTCCCTGGAGGGCCAGCATCAGCCTCACACACATCACCTTACTTTTTGGGCTTCGTACCTGAGAGCGACTGGGTCCTCACTGCTGGTGATAGTGCCATTGAATCAGTCCTAACTCTAAACAAAATCAGACTTACTGCCTTCAAGTTGGTTTGGACCCATCGGGCTCCTACAGGACAGGGTGGGGCTGCCCCTGTGGGATTCGGGGACTGTCACGCTTCCTGGGAGGAGAGAGCCTCGTCTTCCTCTTGGGCCTGACTGGTGGTCTCCAAGGGCTCTCCTTTGAGTTGGTCTCCCAGTGCTTAAGCACGATGCCACCAGGCATAAATCTTGGAAGCAAAAACACGAGCTTCCTGGGAAGTTAAGACTGCAACTGCGGAGTAAACTAGAGTAGTGTCCACTGGGTGGAATGGAGGCCACCCGTGACCAGCAGTCTGTCTGTGAATGCCGGTCGTCCTGGGTGACGCCTGGGGCCCAGCTCAGCCACTCTCTGCTGAGGTTCCTGCATGAGACGCTGGGTCTCTCTCGCCTGCCCCTCCCTGTGTGAGCAGCAACTCCGCCTCTGGCATGCATGTATGTTTACCAATCTTCCTGTTGTCAAAGGGGCCCTGTGCTGGAATGGTTTCCTGTCGGACTCCTAACCCTGAGGTGAGCGGTTCAAAGCCACCAGCCGCTCTGTGGGAGGGTGAGAAGACTTTCTACTCCCACGAAGAGTTTAATTGTCTCACAAACCCACAGGGACCGTTTTACTCTGTCCTATGGGGTCGCTATAGACTTGATGGCAGTGAGTTTGGCTTTGGCTTTTGTGTTATCAGATGGATCCAGCAGTTTTGCAGAAATGACCCAGCAGCCGTCTCCAGCCCTGGATTCTGTCCCTTGCTGGGGCAGAGGGCATGTGAGAGGCCGGGCTGCTCTCTGACCTGGAGAGGTCTCTCTGCAGAGGCCAGGTGCTGGGGGAGGGGCTCTCACGGTCCTGGTCAGTTGGGAGTCAGAGCGTCTGAGGAAGGGGGGAGGGCAGCAGGAAGGAGACTGGGGCCTGCAGGAAGAGGCTGTATTGAGGAACTTCTTGGGGTGGACAGAGTGGGAGGGGAGGGCACTCAGTGTGTGACTAGGGGGCTGGGGTGATGAAGCTTCGCTTCAGGAGGACTGCCCCCACCCCCACCCCCACCCCCGGCACTGCTGACCCAACCTGTGCAGGTAAAGAGTCGGACTCCGCTTGTGTTTTCCAGGCTCCATGGCGCTGAGGGGCCCTGAGACGGTGGCGGGGACGGAGGGGGGCTCTCTGGACGTGTGCTGTCGGTACGAGGAGAAATTCAAAGGACACAGCAAATACTGGTGCAGAGCACCGCATATCAGACCGTGTCAGAAGTTGGTGATGACCGCAGGAGACGGACGCGAGGAGAGGAGCGGCCGAGTGTCCATCAGGGACGAGCCCGCCCAGCTCAGCTTCACAGTGACCCTGAGCAACCTCACCGCGGACGACCAAGGCACATACTGGTGTGGGATTGATGTCACACTTTGGAAAGATGGAAGAGTGTTGGATCTCACCTTCCAGGTGATGGTGTCTGTGTTCCCAGGTGAGCCCCTCCCCCACAGGAGCCCCAGGGCTGTCCGACCAAGCTCAGGTCAGCACAGCTGGGGTGAGTCTGGTCAGAGAGTGACGTAAGGAGACACTAGGCGTGTGAGACAGACAGACACCAAGCCCTAGCGCAGTCCTCCCTGCCCCGGACTTCGTGGTCACCTCAGAGGACCTCGGAGACGTGGAGGGAAGTGGGAGGTGAGTGAGGAGGAGCAGAGCTTGAGCCCCCAGGAAACGGGGCCCTTACACCTCGGCTGCTGCTGGGGAGGGTGGGAGCAGCAGCTGCAAAAGAAGGAGGGGCCAGCCCCCCAGGACCTGAGAGCAGGTGTTGGGGGGCGAGGGGTGGCACTGAGAGCCGAGCACAGGGCAGGAGGGCCGGGTGGGCAGAGGCTGGGCTCAGAGGACTTGAACACTTGACACGACAGCTGTGCCCTCTGGATGCTGCATGGCTGAGCTTGGGGGCAAGAGACTGGGTGGGAGGGGTCAGGGGCTCTCAGTGACCGGCCTGTGTCACAGGAGGAAACGGGGACAGCTGGGCGCCTGTGTCCTGCTGGCAGTGCTCCCGGGGCCCAGGGGCTCCTGGGAGACTCTGGCCCCAGGCTTCTCTGTGCTGCCCTTTCCTCAGTGCGCTGTGCTCCAGCCAACCAGGGGGACTGGTGAGTGGGCAGGATCTGGGGAGGGCTCCTGAGTCTGACCTGTGTTTCTCTCACCAGCAAGTACCACTCTCACCACGACCTCCACTCTCACAACGGAAGGTCTGCCTGTGTCCTCCACCCCGCTGCCCACAGAGGCTGTCACCCACAGCCAGAGCAGCCTGGACAACCCCAGCCAGAGCCAGCCCCTGGGGTAAGATACCCAAATCCTCAAGACCTGGAAGGAGACCTTCTGGGCCTGGGCCTTCTCCACAGACAAGGGCAGGTTCACACACTGGTGGCTGGGACTCTGGGCTCCCTCGCCCCAGCCCAGGTTGGAGGCCCTAGTGTGGGTCAGGAGGCTGTGTTTCCCAGGCGGGGCCTGCCCTGGACTTGGAGAAAATGGAGTAGGTGAAAGGAGGTGGCCTGGAGGGAGAGCTGATGGGGTTTGATGGGAATGTTTTCCTGTGTTCCTCACGGCCACCTGCCCGGTGACTGTCCTCTCGCTACAGATGGGTAAACCGAGGCTAGGTGATGGTGTACAGCTACAGGAGGGAGGGCTGGGCTTCCAACCCAGGTACCCGTGCCCTGAGGTGTGGGCACGTCCCTCTAAACGGCTGCTGTTGGATGTCATCGAGTTCCCTCCTGCTAGTGACCCTGTGCTCAGAGTGGGAGTGGACTCCACAGGGGGTCCAGCTCTGTCTTCGCTGCTGTTCTTAGATGCCATCGGGACCGTTTAGACTCGCCCCGACCCGTGCCCGACAGAAGGAGACCCTCCCTGCTCCTGGGCACCCTCCTGCTCTCATGTGTGAGCCCATCGCGGCGGACACGGCGTCAATCCACCTGGTAGAAGGCCGTCCTCTCTTCCCCTGTCCCACTGCTTTACCAAGCATGAGGCCCCCCTCCAGGGACTGGTGTCTCCCGACAATGTGTCCAAAGTCCGTGAGATGAAGTCGGGCCGTCCTTGCCTCTGAGGAGCATTCTGGCTGCCCTTCGTCCAAGACACCTTGGTGTGTTCTTTGGCAGCCTTCGTGTTTTCCAGTCTTCCACAGCAGTGACTTAAACGCAATGATTCTTGTTGAGGCTTGCTTGGTCAATGTCCAACTTTCACATCCGGTGGCTCAGGTCAGGCGCACTTTCATCCTGAAAGTCACACCCTTGCTCTCCGACACGAAAGGGGTGCTGTGCAGTGATTTACCCAACGCAACGCGTTGTTTGATCGCTGGGCTGTTGCGTTCGTGAGTTTTGTTTTCCGAATCCCAGCAAATGAAATCCTTGGCGCCTTCAGGCTTGTCTCCCCTGACCTTGATGTTCCTTATCGGTCCACGTGGGAGGGTTTGGCATTCTTCTTCTTTTTAAATCATTTTATTGGGGACGTACAATTCTTATCACAATCCATACATCCATCCATTGTGTCAAGTACCTTTGTACATTTGTTGCCATCATCATTCTCAAAACATTTGCCTTCTACTTGAGCCCTTAATATCGACTGCTCATTTTCCTCCTCCCTCCCCACTCGCACCTCCCTCATGAAACCTTGATAATTTATAAATTATTATTATTTTGTTACATGTTACACTGTCCGATGTCTCTCCCCGCCCTCTTCCCTGCTGTCCCTCCCCCGGGGAGGAGGCTATATGTAGATTCTTGTAATCAGTTCCCCCTTTCCACCCCACCCTCCAGGCATTGCCACTCTCACCACTGGTCCTGAAGGAGTCCTCTGTCCTGGATTCCCTGTGTTTCCAGTTGCTATGGGTTTGGCCTTCTTTACGTTGAGCTGTGGTCCACGCTGAAGTCTGTAATCCGTGTCCTTCTTCAGCAAGTACTTCCCGCCCTCCTCACTCTCTGCCGGCGGGACGTGTGCTCTGCAGTGTTCCCAAGCCTTCCTGCAATCCTGATGCTGCGCTCTTCTTCTCTGACCAGCTTCTCTGGTGATTTGCTCTGCATTCAGATTGAATAAGTACAGCGAGAGGATACAACCCTGACACGTGACTTTCCTGTTCCCTTGTTCTGCTCATACAACTGCTTCTTGATCCATGTGCAGTTTCCACACGCGCACCATGAAGTGTTGTGGAATTTCCATTCTTTTCCAAATGATCCATAATTTATTATGGTCGCCACAGGTCGATAAAACACAGAGAAGCATCTTCCTGGTCTTCTCTGCTTTCGGGCATCCATCTGGCAGCAGCAGCAGCGGTATCCCTTGTTCTACGTCCACTTCTGGATCCAGCCTGAACCTCTGGCCACTCCCTGTCAATGTCTTGCTACCACCATCATTGCATGATCTTCAGTAACATTTTACTTGCCTGTGATATCAATGATATTTTTCCGTGACTTCAGCATTCTGTTGGGTCCCCTGTATCTCGAATGGGTACAGATATGGTCTTTTAAAGTCAGTTGGTCATGTAGCTATCCTCCGATTTCTTGGCTTCCAGTGCATTATAAGCTTGCTGAAACATTTCGATTGATAATCCATCTATTCCTGGAGTCATGTTCTTGGCTAATGCGTTCGTTGTAGCTTTAACTTTTCCCGTCAGCACCACTGGTTCTTGATCATGTGCTACCTCTTGACATAGTTGAAGACTGACCCATTCTGTGGTGACTCTGTAGTCTTTCCATCTTCTTTGGATTCTTCCTGCATCATCACTCAATATTTTGTCCATAGACCCTTTCAACTTTATAACTCTTGGCTTGAATTTTTTTCTTGAGTTGTTTCTGTTTAAGATACCCTGAGCATGTTATGTCTTTTTAGTTTTCTAACTCTAGGTCTTTGCACTGTTCGTTCTAATATTTGACTTAGTCTTCTTGAGTGGCCCTTCAAAATTTCTTGTTGCGCTCTTCGACTTCATCATTTCTTCCATGTGCCTTAACTACACTGTAATTGAGGACGCGTTTGAGTCACTTCTGACATCTACTTTGATCTTTTCTTCTGTTCCTCTATTAAATGACCGCTTGCTTTTCCATGGATGATGTTTTTGATGTCTTCCCACAGTTCATCGGGTCTCCTGTCATTGGTGCTCAAAGTGTCAAACCTGTTCTTGAGACTCAGGTGGGATGGATTCCAGGTCGAATCTTGGTGCTGTGAGCTTGTTTTGTCTTCAGCTTTAGCCTGACATACATATGAGCAATTGGTGGTCTATGCCACAGTCAGCCCCTGTCCTGGTTTTAGCTGATGAGATTGAGCTTCTCCATCATCTATTTTCACAGATGTAATTGATCGTCATTCCCCGTCTGGAGGATTCCACGTGCAGCACAGTCATTGTTTATGTGGTTAAAAGAAAAGGTTTTGCAATGAAGAAGTCGTTCATCTTGCAAAATTCTGTCAGGTGCTCGGCAGCTTCGTTTCTATCACCAAGACCGTGTTCTCCAACTACTGTTCCTTCCTCTTTGTTTCCAACTTTTCCATTCCAATCACCAATAATTATCAATGCATCTTGATTGCGTGTTTGATCGATTTCCAACTAAAGATGTTGGCAGATTTCTTCAACTTCTTTTTTAAAGTCCATTTTAATTTTTCTGTCTCTTCAACTTCTTATCACCAAATTTTGTGGTAGGCGCATTAACTTGAATAGTAGTTGTATTACTATATCTCCTTCTATGTGGATAATATTATTCTATCACAGACAGCCTTGTATTTCAAGATAGATCTTGAAATGTCCTTTTTTTAAATTAAAAAAAATTTTTGGAATGTCCTTTTTGATGATGAATGCGATACCATTTCTCTTAAATCAGTGATCCCCAGCACCGCAAGCATACGAGGTTCCGATTCAAAATGGCCAGGACCAGTCCACTGCAGCTCCCTATCACCTAGAACAGAAGTCAGCAAGCTTTTGCGATGCAAGAGTCCATCCCGGCTCTCACAACGATTTTAAAATGATCTAAGAGTCATGAATATGCTTTACTAACAAATGAAACCACCATTATCTGAATTGTAGCTTTATCTTCACTTTCCTTCAGAGCCACATGGAAATATCAAAAAAGTTGCTGTGACTCTCCAACCCCAGTTTGCGGACCCCTGACCTAGAATATCGAGCAATACTCCTTTTTTGGTAGTCTGTCCGTAGTCTGGAAGCTTAGCTGAAATCTGTTCGCTTCGGATATTTGAGATGCTGGTGACAAAGCTTCCAGCACCACAGTAACCCACAGGCCACCGCAATACGGCAAACTGGCAGACAAGTGGTTAAAAAGAAGGCACAATCTTAATAGCAGACTGGGTGAGATGCAGGCCCCCAGGCAAAGGGCTGTCAGAAGCTGGCCTTGTAAGCATCCACACACAAGAAACCTTAGGTTTAATGGGGACTGAATCCTATTCAATCGAGGGGGGCATCTTTAATAATAAAAAAAGACATTAGAAAATAATGGATATAAACTTAGGTACAAAAGAGAGGACCCTAGCAGATACATTGCTCACAAACAAAGAAGCTTCAGTTTCAAAACATAAGACAAAACTAAACTAAGGAGAAAACCCCAAAGTTGTTACCACGGAGTTGGTTCTCACTCAGGAAGAGCCCACGTGTGGCAGGGCAGACACGCTCCCCAGAGTGCTCTTGGGTGTCGTTTCACAGATGCAGGTGGAGAGGAAGGCCTCTCTTCCCTGGCTCTGCTTGGTGGGTTTGAACTGCCACCCTTGGGGCTAAGAGACAATTGTGCATCAGCTGTACCACACAGAGACCCCCCTATGTTTCATTCGCTTCACCGTAAATCACCGCTTCCCACCGAGTGTGAAGCAATCAAGGGTTAAATAATGCTTGGAATAAGAAGGGGTTGGACAGAAATGGTGACTGAATGGCTAAATTGAGTATGGTACAATGCATGCAACAGCATCTTACTCAGCTGTGGAAAAGAGCAAGCGACTTCTTTATGCCCATGGGAGCGTTCCAAGATGCATAGTTACAACGTTAAACCAGGATATAGGTGATACACAGCTCATTATGGGGCTCCATTCGGACCGCTCTGCTGTAAATTGGGTCCGATGTAAGTCAAATACATGCGCACGTGTGTGTGTGTGTGTGTGTGTGTGTGTGTGTGTGTGTGTGTGGCGTATAAAGAAGACGGTGACATGAGTGGAGGCAGTCAGCACTAACCTGCAGCAAGCAGACGCTACCACCTTGCTTGCTGAAAGCAAGGGTAGTTTGAAGCACTTGATGACAAGCTTCAGGGATTGTAGCTTTTGGTGTGGAGGGTGACTTAATGTAACGAAAACCAGAATCCTCAAAACATCATGGCAAAGAGAGAAAATGCAGAAGTTGTCAGGGATTTCCTTTTCCTTGGACCCCCACTCAATGCTCGTGACATCAAATGCTGCATGGCGTTGGGCACATCTGCTGCATGAGATTGAAGGGCAACGAGGAGTGAGGTATCCTGGACTCGGGCGCTGCTGTTTTTAATGGCCTCAAATGCGCGTGAAGGTTGGACATTGGAAAAGGAAGACCAAAGAGGAACGGATGCACTTGCATGACGGTGCTCAGGAAGAAGATGGATGGCACCATGGACGGCCAGCAGAACAAACACATCCGTCTTGGAAGAAGGGCAGCAGGATTCTCCTTGGAATCGAGGATGGCAAGACTTTGTCTCGTGTCCTTTGGGCATGTTATCAGGAGACCAGCCCTGGAGAAGGGCATCATGCTTGGTAAGCAGGAGGTCTGGAAAAGACAGAAAGGCCCTCCAAGAGATGGATTATCACATGGTAGCAACAACGAGCTCAAATATAACGTCAGCTGCAAGGAAGGCACGGGACCGGGGAAGGTGCCCTTCTTCGCCAGAAGGGTGCTGTGAGCTGGCATCTGCTCGACGGCGCCTGAGAAACCAAAATATAGAGCTCTGTTGTGTTTGCCTTGTATTGACTTTCTCTTTAGAAGTCGACTCGGTATCAGTCTTTGGGGGCTGGAAGCATTACATATAGACTTAGCAACATGTTTTAAAATATACATACAGACGTATTGCAAAGATAAGATGCAGTGTATGTGTGTGGGGAGGGTAATTGCATACGAAGCTCCTCATAACTTGAAAGGATCATCAGGCTACCTGTACGATGTATAGTATACCTGTGTGGGAAAAAATGCATATATCGGTGTATTTGATATAAAAAGTCACCAGGTGGTGCAATTCCACACCTAATCATTCAGGTCCTACCTGGTGTCAGGGCTCTCCAGGTATAGGGGTATGGAGCAAAGAAGGATTCACATGAATCCCTTCACATCAATCCCACAGTCAGCCCTAAGACCTAAGTCCTAAGTCATGGCCCCAGTCCTAAGTTAATGGTTGGGACAATAGTCTTTTGAGTGTTGGGGTATCCTGTTCCTAGACTCTCCCAAGGTCGGTGCTGATGTGGGTCACTGTGGATCATGGAACAGGACCTGGGCTCAGGGGTGGGTGCAGAGGAAGCTCAGGATTCCTCCCCGAGAGGCAGCTCATTGTCTGTCCCTGTGTCTCCACAGCATCCCTTTCCTGCTGCTGGTCTTCCTGAAGGTGCCCCTGTTCCTGAGCATGCTCAGTGCTGTCTTCTGGGTGAGCAGGCCTCAGAGGGCCCCTCGGGGGAGGTTGGATCAGTCCATGTAAACCAGTAATCTTGGGGCCAAGGATGCCTGCCCAGCAATGCCGACCTTCAGATGCACTCAGAATGACCTTCTCCACAATAAAACCTGTGTCAGCATCCAGGAGCCTATTAGAAAATCCTTACCCGTAGGAAACTTTGTTCATGAAATATATCATGACCATAAATAAAACAGCTAATAAGTGTACCATGAACAAAGACTATTCGTCGACACCTGTTGCCCACATAACGGTTTGAGAAAGAGATCACATTTGTTTGTCTTTCTGTGCGTGGGGAGGTCAGATGCTAACAGATACCCTCCCTGAAGGCAGTCACTGCCAGACTGCTGTCTCCCCACACAGGGGTGGGCCTGCTCCCTGCTGCTAGAGACAATGGATTCATGGTCTCTATCAGTTGAGCCAGGGAACAGGCCAAACCAGACCTGTGACATCCAAAGTTGCTGCCATCCTGTATCTAGGATCCGCACATCTTGCCACATGTATACTCCCAATCCCTCCTCTTCCTATTGCGTGTATGTCCCTAGACCACCCCCTCTCATTACGGTATTACCTATAGCACAGTCCCTTCCTGTGATGTATGTCCTCACCTGTAATTAGAGGGCTTGCATGTCCCCAGAGAATATAAAAACCTTGGTGAGCATTAAAGATGGCTCCCTCCCTCCACGCGGACCACCAAGCGGGACTGAGGTGAGCATGCTACCATGAGATGTGTCTGACTCCATTATTTCAACCTCTCTTCTACCTTTCATGCTCTCTATGACTTTACTATAATTTTTACTTATTATCGCTGTACAGTTGCGCCTACCGGACCCGTAATGATGTGTTAGAGGCTGGCTGCCCCTGGCATTTCTGGGCCTCTTTTGAGTAAGAATCCACCCTCCTTTCTCTATAGAGATAAGCACTCCCCACACTTAGTGTCAATCCCCTGGCATCCCCAGAGATCTACTGTGAAACTGCTGGCAGATCTCGATGTCTGTGTTCCTGGAAATCCCTCTGAATGTAACTGGTCTCTTCCTTTCCATTGGAACCAACATAATGATAATGGGATTTTAATAACCAGCTTTTTAGTAAGTCTTGGTAATCCGATGTGACCATATCGATTGTTCTTTTACATCAGGCATGTCTTTCCAAATCTTGAATTTAGCGTTAGCCGATTAAGTTTCTAAAAAATGAATTTTTAAAATTCCGATTTTAAGTGCAGCCATGTAAAATCCATCCTTATGATAATAAATTTCACTATGAGTGAACCCAGCGGAAGAGTAAGCGGTCTACGTGTTGCTACCAGGGTGCCTCACTGCTTGTCTGTCAGGGTGCCCTGTTGTGGTGGCAGACCTGTCGCTGTGAGGCTGACAGATATGGTGATGACATTCCAGCAGGGCCACCAAGGTAGACAGGTTTCAGCAGAGCTTCCAGACTAAGAATCAACTGTCCATTTCTGCAGAATTCACCACGGAAAACCCAGGAACAGCAGCAAAACAATGTTGGCTTTGCTGAAAATCTTACAAATAGTAACAGAACATTGTCAGCTATTGTGCTGGAAAATAGGACCCTCAGGTTAGGAGGCAGTCCAAATATGACTGGGAAAGTGCCCCCCCCCTTTAAAGCAGAATTGACCCTAATGGTGTGGATGGAAGAAAGCCTTACCAACCTCAATAAGGCATGACTCAAAACAGGAAGAAACAGCTGCACGCATCCTTTAAAATCAGAATATGTCAGGTGTGACGTATGAATCAAAGAAAATTGGAAGTTATCAAAAATGAAATGCATATCGATAGATATCTTAGGGATTAATTGTCTGATATGGACTGGCATTGGCCATTTTGAATCAATCATATGGCTTTCTATGCTGGGAATAACACATTGAAGAGGAATAATGTTGCATTAATAATCAAATATAACATTTCAAGATCCATCTTGTAGTACAATCCTGTCTGTGAAAAGATAATATCTAGTTACCTGCCAGGAAACTGAGTCAATACAACTATGATTCAAATTTATACACTCACCACTAAAGCTAGAGAATGAAGAACTCTATTCCGTTCCTTCAGTCTGAAATTGACCAAACATGTGAGATTGTGTTAGTCTGGGTACTTTGAAGAAATAAATCCACAGCAACTAGTGTATAAGAGAGTTTTATGTGAAGGTTAAATGCGCATCAAGAAAACATCCCAACCCAGTGCTGCCCAAGCCCACAAGTCCAACATTAACCCATATTTCCAACACCAATCCACAAAGTCCTCCTCCATCTCACAACACAGGCACAACGATGCCGACTGCAGGAGGAAAGCCAAGTCAGTGAATGTGTAAGCATCTCAGCACTGGCAGGGTCTCCACACGGCTGCTCCAGCACCCAGGGCTGCATCGGGGTAGGTCCATGTGGCTTCTCCTTGGGGATGTCTTGCAGGAAGTGAGCCTTGCCAGCTGAAGCAGGGAACTGGCTAAGGCAGCTGCACCCTGGTGCGACCATCACAAAGCAAGAGACCTGATAACTAGAAAGGTGAGGCTCACTGAGCCATTTATCTCTCTGTCCTTCAATTAATCTCACCTGTGTTTATCAGCCAGGTTGGCCCAATAAACTAACTCAGAGATGAAGATGCGTCAATAATTGTTGATGGTTGGAATGCAAAATCTGGAAACAAAGAGGAGGAAAGAGTAGGAGGAATGTGGCTTTGGTGTAGAAACCAAGCTGCAGATCCCATGAAGAATTTTGCAAGACCAACAACTTCTTCATTGAAAATATCTGTTTTTTTCCCCAACAATTTAAATGACAACTCTACAGATAGAACACTCACCATATGGAATACGCAGAAGCCAGACAGACTACATCTGTGGGAAGAGACAATGAGAAATTCAATCTTACCAGCCAAAACGAGGTCAGGGGCTGACTGTGGAACAGACCACCAATTGCTCATATGTAAGTTCAATTGAAGATGAAGAAAAGCAAATCTAGCTCAGGAGAGCTAAAAATGACCTTGAATCTATCTCGTCTGAATATCGAGAGCATCTCAAGAACATGTTTGATACACTGAACACTAATGACAGACAGCCGGAACAGCTGGGGGATGACAGCGAGGTCATCATTTAGGAAGAAAACTAAAGTTATTTAAAAGACAAAAAAGAAAGAAAAGGTCAAAGTGGGTAGCAGAAAAGACTGAAACGTGCTCTTGAACCTAGAGTAGTTAAAGGAAAAGGAAGGAAACGAGCTAAACAGAAATTTCAAAAGTCAACTCAACAAGACAATGTAGAGCATTAAAATGGAAACAAAAACGTGCGATACAAAGATTCCGGTTGACAAAAGATACTGGAAATAACCCCAAAAGGAGACACGAGAAACAACCCAAAAAGGGAAGTGATAGAGTGAAAGTGTTGGCAACAAGTTTGCCACTGCTCAGAGCCACGTGGAGACAACCCTGCTCTGGATTCAAGAGCATCCTACCAGCCTGGGGTGGGTGCAGGATCAGGGGGCTGGCACCCCAGCAGGGCTTCTAGAAGCTTAGAGGCAGCTCCCTTCGTGCTGCCCACCCCTACGAAGGAGGGGTTACCCCATGACCTTCCAAGCACTGTCCCCTCTCTTCCTGGGCAGTCATCTCCTGATGGCTCTCTCATCTTAGCAGGTCGTCACCTCTTCCTGTTTACAGATAGCCTCTCTCAGTGTAAGTGGCATCTCTCAGGGGTCTGTGCACAGGACATGTGGGAAGAGCAGTGGGGGGAAGGGAGGGACCACCCACCCCATCACTAGTCTCATTTGATGGCTGGACAGACGTGAAATGAGAGTCCATCTGCCTCACACCACGGAACACAACCGCCTTGGCAGTTGCGATTTTTCTGTGTAGACAGCCCCCCTCCATATCGCCTTGGTCCAGATTAGAGAGAGGCAGGTCTTATCCCGCAGCCCGTGGAGCTCACTGACTCCTCGCGATGACTCAGGGCGCACCCCGAGCCCCCGTTATTGGTGTCAACAGTGTACAAATCTGTGTCATTCCTGTGTTGCAGTCTGGAGCGGGCTTATGTTTGCATAGTTTCCTGTTCTCAACAATGTTTTGCATTCTATCGCATTGGCTGTGTTAACGGCATGATCAGTAGAATTGCCTTGTGCCCCAAAGGGAGAGAATATAATGTTCTCTATCATAGAATGACACCTGTAACGTGAATCATAGGTAAACCAAAGATATCAAAATGCATTTTGGGTTCCCACATAACACTAGCCCCCATCAGTTCATCTGATTTGACCCTGGTTCATGCTCACCCTCTATGGCGGCTACAGCCCAGTGTGGTGAAGAAACCAGCTGGCACCTGGCTGTCAGAAAGAACACTGCCTGGGGACATAACGGCTTGCCCTCAAACAAGCAGAATCTAAGTGAGGCATCAACTAAGTCCACAGGGAATAAACCCACCTGCCTGTGTGATCCAAGGATTGTAAATAATAAAATCCTAATCTGAAGAAGGAACTCATATCACGTGGGGAGAGGTCAGACGCTTACAGACATCCTCCCCAGGGCAGTTAGTCACCAGACTACAGGGTAGGCCTCTAGGGCAGTTAGTCACCAGACTATATGGCAGGCCTCACTCCCTGCTACTGGGGACAATAAACTATTCCTCCCTGAGGCCTGCAACCAAGCGTTCTCACCCTACCAATAATAATCTCCATCAGTTGAGTCAGGGAACAGGCCAACAGACCAGACGTGATCCCTATTTGGCCACCATTCCAAAGGAAGCTGCCCCGACAGAATGTGCGAATTGTAGCATGATCACATCCGTGCCACATGCAAGTGAAATTTTGTTGAACCTCATTCAACAACACTTGCAGAAATGCATCAATGGGAAGCTTCCAGAAATCCAAGCTGGATTCAGAGGAGGGCATGGGACTAGGATGCCAACATGGACATCAGCTAGAACTTGGCTGGAATCAGAGAATACCAGGAAGATGCTTAGATGTGTTTTATTGACTCTGCCAAGACATTCCACAGGGTGGCTCATAGGAAGCCATGGAGAGCACTGGGAAGAACGGGAATTTCGTAGCACTTATTTGTCCTTATGTGACACTTATACGTGGACCAAGAGGCAGTCATTCAAACAGAACAAGGGAATCCTGCATGGCTTAAAATCAGGACTGGTGTGGGCCAGGGCTGTCTCCTTTACGATACTTACTCACTTTGTAGGCTGAGCAAATAAATAATCCAGAGGAGCAGAGTGTGTGTGCGTATGCATATACGCATATATGTGCACATACATGAAGAAGAACACGTCCTCGGGGCTGGAGGAAGGCTTACTAACAACTTTCTTTTTTTTTCATTCTAAAAACAGTTTTATTGGTGTGTAATTCATATATCATACAATTCAGTGTTCAATAATAATAAGAAGAGTTATACAATCATTACCACAGTCAAATTTAGAATTGGTTCTTCTTTCTTTTTTTTTCTTTTTTAAAAAAAATAATTTTATTGGGAACTCATACAATTCTTATCATAATCCGCACATACATCCATTGTGTCAAGCACATTTGTACATTTGTTGCCATCATCATTCTTAAAACATTTACTTTCTTGCTTTTTTTAACATTTTATTAGGGACTCATACAACTCTTATCACAATCCACACATACATCAATTGTGTAAAGCACATCTGTACATTCTTGGTCCTCATCATTTTCAAAGCATTTGCTCTCCACTTAAACCCTTTGCATCAGGTCCTCTTTTTTCCCCTCCCTTCCTGCTCCCCCCTCCCTCATGAGCCCTTGATAATTTATAAATTATTATTTTGTCATATCTTGCCCTGTCTGACATCTCCCTTCACCCCCTTTTCTGTTGTCTGTCCCCCAGGGAGGAGGTCACATGTAGATCCTTGTAATCGGTCCCTCTTTCCAACCCACTCACCCTCTACTCTCCCAGTATCGCCCCTCACACCCCTGGTCCTGAAGGTATCATCCGCCCTGGATTCCCTGTGCCTCCAGCTCCTATATGCACCAGTGTACATCCTCTGCTCTATCCAGACTTGCAAGGTAGAATTCGGATCATGGTAGTTGGGGGGGAGGGGGGGGATGAAGCATTTAGGAACTGGAGGAAAGCTGTATTCTTCATTGTTGCTACATCGCACCTTGACTGGCTCGTCTCCTCCCCTAGACCCCTCTGCGAGGGGATTTCCAGTGGCCGACAAATGGGCTTTGGGGCTCCACTCTGCACTAACAACTTTCCCCAGCTTTCTGAAAGCAAGGAGGATGTAAAGCCCGTGCTGATGAAGATCACGGACTGCTCCCTTCAGTGAGGACTGCCACCCAGCGTAGAGAAAACGACGTCTTCGAGGAAAAACTGACGCTGCCAAGGATTCCACCTTCCCTGGGTCCACGATCAGTCCTTAGGGAACCAGCAGCCAGGAATTCCAGCCACATGCTGCACTGAGCAAACGTGCTGCGCAAGATTTCTTTCAAGCGGCAACAAATGTACAAATGTGCTGGACACAATGGATGGATGGATGGATGGATGGATGGATGGATGGATGGATGGATGGATGATGATGAGAGTTGTATGAGCCCCCAATAAAATGATTTTTTTAAAAAGATTTCATTAAAGCATCGAAGAGCCAGGATGTCACTCTGAGGGGTAAGATGCACCTGACCTAAGCCATGGTATTTTCCACCGCCTCACATGCGTGTGAAAATCGGCATTGAGGAAGGAAGGCAAGAGAAGAAGGGAGGCGTTTGACTTGTAGTGCTGGTGAAGAATGCCGAAGATACTGTGGGCTCCCAGAACAAACAAACCTGTCTTGGAAGATGCACAACCATAAGGCTCCTGAGAAGCCAGAACGTTGAGATGTCATCTCCTGTGCTTTGGGCTTGTTAAGAGAGAACAATCGTAGGGAAAGAAGATTCTTGGTGACACAGCTTGACACCGTGTGGCCACGATGGTCTTAAACGTAATAACGGTGAGGATGGCACAGGACTGGCGGTGTTTCCCTCTGCTGCACACGGCACACTGTGAGTTGGAGCCGACTTGACAGCACCTAACAGCCCAGCAATGGCTTAATTAAAAGCATCGCCACCAACTTCAGTACACCACGGACCACACCACCCCCTCCCGCTGGCCACAGCTGCTGTGAGGGATAGGCTCCACATCTGTATCCACAAGTCAGGTTCCTTTCTGTCTGTGCCTGTATGTTTCCTTCGTCAAGGTTTAATATGAAAGATAGACGTTTCACAAAAAGGAATTTGCTAGATATCTCGCTTTCTTATCCCCCCCAAACATAGGAAATTATTTTTGTTTCCTTTTAAAATTTACCAGTAAACTCAGGCAGCAGAATGTTTTCAAGCAATTTTTAAAGTTCTTTAATCACCTTAAGCTTTCCCCAAGATTATTACTGTAGTCAGGAGGTTTGCTTGTTACTGAATCAACTTTGTTGTTGTTGTGTGTTTACCCAAGAAGATGATCTATTGTACAGGATGTATGTTAGCATAAAGTTCTACAACTTCAAAGTACCCTTTTGTATTAAGTGGTATACATCTGGATTTACTTATGTTGATTACATATGCTTTTGATGGCCTCTGCTAGGCTCTTGGGGTAGTTTCATAATTTCGTGTCAACTTGAAGTGCAGGGGTGGAGTCAAGCTTGTCCATCAGGTCACTGCCTGAGGGGGCATCCTGTGGACATGACCTCCTCATAAGGAGGGTCCTGGGAAGCTCCCCTTCTCTCTCTGCCCTATATTCCTGTGGAAGATCCATGCTGAGACCTGCATGAGCCCTGGAAATTTGTCTGCTGCCATTGGGTCCATGCGACTTCGCACCCACGGGCCGGTGTTGCTCCTGCATTCTGCATCATTGCATGGGGCTCAGTGAGTCTGAAGAGGGACTGATGGACTAGTATTGGACAAATGGACTTGATTTGCACTGGGCTGGGATGTTTCCTTGACACATAATGACTTCTTGATATAAAGCCCTTTCTTACACATAGATGAGTGTCACTTGATTGCTTCTCTAGTCAACCCGGGCTAGCGCATGTTTTTCCCTTTTACTGTATTAATAAACCAGGTGAGGGTTACAGAATTAATCCGTTTTCCATCCAACAATTCATTCATATGAATTTATGGGAGCTAGAGTTAAGTGGGATCCCCAAATCCATTTAGATATCTTTGGTTTACCTATGATTCACATTACAGATGTCATTCTATGATAGAGAACATTATATTCCCTCCCCTTGGGGCACAGGCAATTCTACTGATCATGCCGTTAACACAGCCAATGCGATAGAATGTAAAACATTGTTGAGAACAGGAAACTATGCAAACATAAGCCCGCTCCAGACTGCAACACACGAATGACACAGATTTGTACACTGTTGACACCAATAACGGGGTTTCGGGATGCACCCTGGGTCATCTCGAGGAGCCAGTGAGCTCCACGGGCTGTGAGGTAAGGCCTGCCTCTCTCTAATCAGGACCAAGGCGATATGAAGGGGGGCTGTCTGCACAGAAAAATCGCAACTGCCAAGGCGGTTGTGTTCCGTGGTGTGAGGCAGATGGACTCTCATTTCACGTCTGTCCAGCATCAAATGAGACTAGTGATGGGGCGGGTGGTCTCTCCCTCACCCCCACTGCTCTTCCCGCACGTCCTGTGCACAGACCCCTGAGAGATGCCACTTACACTCAGAGAGGCCATCTGTAAACAGGAAGAGGTGACCACCTGCTAAGATGAGAGAGCCATCAGGAGATGACTGCCCAGAAAGAGAGGAGACAGTGCTTGGAAGGTCATGGGGTAACCCTTCCTTCGTAGGGGTGGGCAGCCCGGAGGGGGCTGCCTCTAAGCTTCTAGAAGCCCTGCTGGGGTGCCAGCCCCCTGATCCTGCACCCACCCCAGGCTGGTCGGATGCTCTTGAATCCAGAGCAGGGTTGTCTCCACGTGGCGCTGAGCAGTGGCAAACTTGTTACCGACACTTTCACTCTATCACTTCCCTTTTCGGGTTGTTTCTCGTGTCTTCTTTTGGGGTTATTTCCAGTATCTTTTGTCAACTGGAATCTTTGATTCGCACGTTTTTATTTGCATGCAGTAGATCGATCGACCTTTTCTCGGTGCCTCTGGTTACGCGGGTCCTTCAGGGTCATGCTGGTCATCGTTGTCAGGTGCTGTCACGTCAGCCCCAAATCCCAGCACCCCTTTGTGCAACACAATGAAATGCTGCCTGCTTCTGCGCCACGCAGACGAGGCCACTGAGAACCCAGGGCTTGGGCAGGCCCACCTTCCCCTCCAGGTGGCAGTTTGGCATTTGGACACTGGGAAGAGGACTTTTGCAGGTGGTTTGCCCTACGCAACACCTCATTTGACTTACAGCCTGCGGCTCCCCTGGCCCCGGTTTGTGAATTCAAGTGAAACGACGTCCTTGATGGCTTCAATGGTTTGTCCACTAATCATGATGCTCGTCGATCCAGCTGTGAGCATTTTCGTTTGCGTTACATCAACGTCGGACCCATCCTGCAGGCTGTAGCCTCTCGTCTTCATGAGTAAATGACACAAGTCATCTTCACTGGTAGCAGCCAGGGCGAGCCACCGACAGGCCCCAGGTTGGACATGGGTTGTCCTTCAATAATTGAGGCCTCATTCTTCTTGATATGTTCCAGCGTTTGGATCAGTTCTTCGACACGATGGATTCTTGTGGTCCAATCCCTTCATTTGAAACTCTGTTGTTTCCACTAATGACTGTCCCAGTGAGTCAGAGTCTGGCACCCTCCCCTCGGCAGAGCAGAACCAGCTCCAATCTCGAGCCCTGTCTGCCTGGGAGCACGGGGGTGGGTTCAAAGCAGTTTTCAGTTAGTAGCCCAGGGCTTAATGATTTGTACCACTCAAGAATTCCTAATTATCGCGTGACTTCTGCTTCTTGAATGAACCCAAACTTGACCGTGATAAGAGGCTGGATGAGGAGAAAGCTACAATTCTGAAGTGAATCCATTTAATCACAATGCTTAAAAATACTCAAGAGTAGAAACCAATCCAAGAAGAAAGTAACTATCTTTTGGAAGTTCCTCACAAATTTCTCCCTGTAAATGACCTATCAAGCAAAGAAAAAAAAATTAGTATGCGTATAGAGAACTTGAGTAACCCCCTAAGCAAGCTGACCTAACTGAACACATGGGAGACTGCTCCAGACCGCCAGAGAATCACAATCTCTGAAGCAGAATTTATAAAAAGCTTCTGAAGGCCATAGAATAAGAGCTAGCAAATTAAAAAAATTAATAATATATAAATGATAATGTCTGATATCCAGAAACAGTATAAAATATATATAAATTTAAAACATTATTCTTCAGAAAATAAATTTCAAATAAACTCATATCTAAGAAGAAATCACAGTAGATATAAGAACACATATGACTGAATGGTTATGAAAATATCATATGTAAAAATGTACAGAATTCAGTAAAATTGGAATGTAGAGGACAACTGTTAGTCCTAAATGCTTATACTAGAAAACAATAAAATCTAAAATATAATGAGTAAAACCAACTTAAGTAGTTAATACAAACCCAAAGAAAGTAAAAAGAAAAAAATTAATGACGATGGCAGAATTTAATGAGAAAATTTAAATGATAACACTGGAAATTAAAATGAAAAGATATGCAAAATGCTGTTTCTTTGATAAGACTTACACAATTAATAAATATCTGCCAAATTAACCAAGATAAAATGAGCAATACTGCTAATAAAATAAAAGAAGCAGTAAGTGGAGAGCAAATGCCTTGAGAATGATTGGGGCAGGGAATGTATGGATGTGCTTTATACAATTGATGTATGTATATGTATGGATTGTGGTAAGAGTTGTATGAGTCCATAATAAAATGTAAAAAAAGAAAAGAGAAAAGGTGATTGGGGCAAAGACTGTACAGATGTGCTTTGTACAGTTGATGTATGTATATGTATGAGCTGTGAGGGGAATTGTATGAGCCCCAATAAATTGTTAAAATAAAAAATAAATAAATAAAAGAAGCAGAATTATATTTATACTTATTATAGTAATGACATAGAAATATTATATTTATAATTATTATAAATTTTGGTTAAAATTTGGAAACAGGCAAATGGAAAAATTCAGAAAAAGAACTCTAAAGCACAAAAGAGATTCAAGAAGAAAAAGAAACTACAAATGGGTTCAGAACCAATAAATCTTTCCATAAAGAAGCAAAAGCAGCAGATTCAGATTATTTTAGTGGAAAATTACACTGAGATTTAAGGACTAGATCTTTTTAATGTTAAAGAATGTCTTTCCAAGAAGGAAAATGTAGAAGAAACTGCGAGTCATTTTCTCTCTTTTTGTTCTAATCATTTTATTGGGGGCTCATACAACTCTTATCACAATCCATACAGACATCAATTGTGTAAAGCACATTTGTACATTCATTGCCCTCATCATTCTCAAAACATTGGCTCTCCACCTAAGCCCCTGGCATCCGCTCCTCATTTTTTCCCCTCCCTCCCCGCTCCCTCCTCCCTCGTGAACCCTTGATAATTTATAAATTATTATTTTGTCACATCTTGCACTGTCCGACATCTCCTTTCACCCACTTTTTTGTGGTCCATCCCCAAGGGAAAAGGTTGTATGTAGATCCTTCGGTTCCCACTTTCCAACCCACCCTCCCACCGCCCTCCCAGTATTGCCACTCACACCACTGGTCCTGAAGGGATTATCTCCCCTGGATTCCCTGTGTTTCCAATTCCTACCTGTACCAGTGTACATCCTCTGGTCTAGCCAGATTTGTAAGGCAGAATTGGGGTCATGATAGTGGAGGAGGGGGGAAAGGAGCATTTATGAACTAGAGGAAAGTTGTATGTTTCATCATTGCTACATCGCACCCTGACTGCCTCGTCTCCTCCCCAAGACCCTCCTGTAAGGGGTTGTCCAGTGGCCTACAGATGGGCTTTGGGTCTCCACTCCCCCCACCATTCGCAATGATATGATTTTTCTTCTTTGATGCCTGATAACTGTTCCCTTTGGCACCTCGTGATCACGCAGGCTAGTGTGCTTCTTCCATGTGGGCTTTGTTGCTTCTGAGCTAGATGACCACTTGTTTACCTTCAGGCCTTTAAGACCCAGATACTATCTTTGGATAGCCAGGCACCATCAGTTTTCTTCACCACATTTGCTTCTTCACCCGCTTTGTCTTCAGCGATTGTATCGGGAAGGAGCATCATACAATGTCAGTTTAATATAACAAAGTGTTCTTGCATTGAGGGAGTATCTGAGTGGAGGCCCAATGTCCACCTACTACCGTAATACTAAACCTATAAATATGTGCACATTGATCTATTTCCCCATCCTCCTATATAAATATATTTGCATTTATACATGCCTTTATTTAGACCTCTATAAATTCCCTTTGCCTCCTAGCTCTTTCCTCTATTTCTTTTGACTTTCCTCTTGTCCCACTTTCATGCTCAGTCTTCATTTGGGTTTCAGTAATTCTAGAGTCATTTTCTAAAGCCAAAATAACTCTGATGCAAAAGCAAACAAGTACATATAAAAGGAAAAAGAAAATTATAAACCAAACTAATTCAAGTATATCCTACTGGAATTTAGAGACCATCTCAAGAGCAGATTGGACACTTGGAACACTGCTGACTAAAGGCCAGACACATTGTGAGAGACATCAAGTACATCATGCTGGAAGAATTGACGTGGGGGTGATTGTACAATTCTCCTTGATATGATTGAATGATTGGGCTAATAAATTATACAATATGTAAATTGCATCCCAATAAAACTGTTGAAAAAAATAAAGAAAACAAAACCGACCTCCATAGAGTGAATGGTGACTCATGGAGACCGACCAGGACAGAGGAGGATTGACCTTTGAGTTTCTGAGTCTGTGAATCTTTATGGGAACAGAAAGCCTCATTTTGTTTCCATGAAGAAAATAAAAGTTACGGAGAAAAAAGGAAAGAAAGAAAAGGCAGAAATCCATATCCGAAGCGAATGTAAAACTTGCTCTTGAATGCAGAGTAGCTGAAGTGAATGCAAGAAGTGATAGATAAAGAACTGAACAGAACAGCTGACAAGGCGACACTAGATCAAGTTTTATAATGAAACATACAAAGACCTGGAGTAAGAACACCAAAATGGAAGAAAGTGCTTGACATTTCATTGAAATTCAAGCCTTGAGTTGCAATAGGGAAGTATTCATGGCATGTTAGCCCAGGTAGGCTAGAGAAGCAAATCCATGGAAACTCGTATGTGTATAATGGAGAGTTTTATATAAAGGGCAATTGGACATTAAGAAAGCATCCCAGCCCAGTCCAGATCAAGACCGTAAGTCCGAGATTAGCCCATATGTCTGATACCAATATACAAAGTCCTCTTCAGACTCACAAAACATATGCAATGACGCCAAATGCAGGACGCTCATAGGCCAGTGGGTAGAAAGTCCTTGAATCCAGTGGCTTTGTAAGCATCTTAGTGCTGGCAGTGATCTCCACGTGGCTTCTCCAGGTCTAGGGTTCTGACTGCATCAGGTTAGGGAGGCCCATGTGGCTTCTCCAGCTCTGGGCACTAGCCTAGTCCCAAGTGTCTTGTCAGCTGCAATGTCTCCCAGGGTGTGAGCAGAGAGGGAGAGGTGTCTCCCACATCCAAGGAGGAAATACTGGATTTCCCAGCATCCTTAGGGGAAGGCCATGCCTACACAGAGGCCTCATTGGCTATGACCCCATTGACTCCACCCCTTCACTCTTAATCCTCTCAAGTCCCAAATTGACACCAGATGATGTAATACCACCCATGGGCAAGTTGTTGACCAACTCATGAAGCAACAATAGAAGGTGGAAGCAATGCAGTCATTGCACCAAAAATGATCAAGAAGTGATGGCACAGAAGGAATACAACATATGCTGAAGGTGTTGAAGAAAATCAAGACTCCGGGAGTGTGTTAGTCTGGGTACTTTAGAGAAACAAATCCACAGAAAGTCATGTATCAGAGAGAGTTTTATATAAAGGGTAAGTGCGCATCAAGAAAACATTGCAACCCAGTGCTGCCCAAGCCTACAAGTCCAACATTAACCCATATGTCCAACACCAATCCAAAAAATCCTCCTCCATCTCACAAAACAGACACAACAATGCCGACTGCAGGAGAAAAGCCGAGTCAGTGAATGTGTAAGTATATCAGTGCTGGCAGGGGTCTCCACACAGCTGCTCCAGCACCCAGGGCTGCATCGGGGTAGGTCCATGCGGCTTCTCCTCAGGGATGTCTTGCAGGAAGTGAGCCTTGCCAGCTGAAGCAGGGAATACTAAGGCAGCTGCACCCTGGTCCAACCATCACAAAGCAAGAGACCGAAAACTTGAAAGGTGACGCTTATGGAGCCATTTATCCCTCCTCCCTTCAATTAATCCCACATGTGTTTATCGACCAGGTTGGCACAATAAACTAACTCACCCACCCAGGGGGAGAGTATTGGTTGTATCCCCACAGAACTGGAATATGCATGCAGAACCCACCATGACGCGCCAAACCAGAGGGGCACCGTAACATAGGGAAGAATCCATAAAAAGATTGGACTATAGGGCTGACCCCAACCAGAATCAGCCTGACCCCACCATGGAAGGGTGTGCCACAGAGTATGACAACAGACCTTCTGGTGAGGGAGAGGAACCAACCCACCATACCCAGACGGAAGCGGAAACAAATGAAGGGGGAGGAAGGGAGTGGAGCACACCCTGGCCCACCAAGCTCAGAGGACAATAGCCCCGCTCAGAGCAGCCAATGCACAGAGAGGACCATGTGGCCAGCCCCACTATGAGATGCGGGCAACATCCTACACTGGCCCATAGCCCTACATGGGACCACACTGGAGACACAGTGCGGGATGTGCGACCAACCTGACCCCACCACACCGAGGCCAAACACTAAAGGCGTGGAACAGAACAGCAAGGGGAACAGAGCAACGAGGTCCCCAGGGAATCCCAAAAATAGACTTTGGGGCCAGGGTTTGGCGCCCCATCAGACTTGACCAGAAAACACTCCTAAAGGCCAACAAATAGTCGTTGAACTAACTACAAGCTCTTCTGTCTTTTTTCCTTCTTCTAGATTCTGTATGTCATTGGCTTTTTTGTTGTTGTTGCTGCCATCCTCGCTTTGTTTTTCTGTGTCACTTTGTTTGGTGCTGTTGAGGTTTTATGTGCACATTATTATCTCTGCATATCTATCTAGATAAGATAGGATGGATAAACAGTGTGGAGAAGAAAACAACGGGACCAATGGTTCTGGGGGGACATGGGAGAGTGGGAGTCGGGGGAAGGGAAAAGGTGTTAACCAACCCAGGGACAAGGGAACAGCAAGTGATTCGAAACCAGTGGCAAGGAGGGGTTCTGGCGGGAGGACTGGTAGGGAGTGATCAAAGGCAACCCAGAGGAATTACTGAAACCCAAATGAAGGCTGAGCATGATGGTGGGACAAAGGGAAGTAAAAGGAAATAGAGGAAAGAAGTAGGAGGCAACGGGCATACATATAGGCCTAAATACAGGTATGTCCATATGTAAATATATTTATATATGATGATGTGGAAATAGATCTATATGCATACATGTATAGATTTAGTAGTAAGGTAGCAGATGGACATTGGGCCTCCACTCAAGTACTCCCTCAATGCAAGAACACTCTGCTCGATTAATCAGACATTCCATGATACCCATCTTCCTGACACGATCGCTGAAGACAAAGTGGGTGCATAAGCAAATGTGGTGAAGAAAGCTGATGGTGCCCAGCTATCAAAAAATAAAGCATCTGGGGTCTTAAAGGCTTGAAGGTAAACAAGCAGCCATCTAGCTCAGAAGCAACAAAGCCCACAGGGAAGAAGCACACCAGCCTGTGTGATCACAAGGTGTAGAAGGGATCAGGTAGCAGATACCAAAGAACAAGAATCATCATTGTGTGCTCACATTCCCCAAACAAACGCTGAAGACAAATGTGTGTGTAAGTAAGCATGGTCAAGAAGGCTGATGGTGCCTGACTATCGAGAGATATAGCATCTGGGTCTTAAAGGCTTGAAGGTAAACAACCGGTCATCTAGCCCAGAAGCAACAAAACTCACATGGAAGAAGCACACCAGCCTGGGTGATCACGAGTGGCCAAAGGGACCAGGTATCAAGCACCAAAGAACAAAAATTCATATCGTGAATGAGGAGGAGTGGGGGTGGGGACCCAATGCCCATCTGTAGGCAACTAGACATCCATTTGCAGAGGGGTAGTGGGGAGGAGACGAGTCATTCAGGGTGCAGTGTAGCATCGATGAAACACACAACTTTCCTCTAATTCTTAAACGCTTCCTCCCCCCCCCCCCCACTATCATGATCCAAATTCTACCTTACAAACCTGGTTAGACCAGAGGATGCACAGTGGTGCAGATAGGAACTGGAAACACAGGGAATCCAGGACTTATGAACCCCTCAGGACCAGTGGTGAGAGTGGTGATACCAGGTGGGTGGAGGTAGGGTGAGGTAGAAAGGGGTAACCGATTACAAGGATCTACATATAACCTCCTCCCTGGGGGATGGGCAACAGAAAAGTGGGTGAAGGGAGACGTTGGACAGGGTAAGACATGATAAATAATAATAATTTATAAATTATTGAGGGTTCATGAGGGAGGTGGGGAGGGAGGGAAAATGGAAAATGAGGAGCTGATTCCAAGAGCCCAGGTGGAAAGCAAATGTTTTGAGAATGATGAGAGTGATGAATATACAAATGTGCTTTACACAATTGATGTGTATGTGGATTGTGATAAGAGTTGTAAGAGCTCCCAATAAAATAATTAAATAAAATAAAAAGACAGACATGTCCCCACTCCTCTGGGCGTAAGTCCCATGGGAATTCACTGATCCCCTGTATAGGAGTGTCTATTAATGGGGGCCATCACTTGTCCGTCAGTTTGTCATACTGCGGTGGCTGCTAGGTTGCCATGATGGTGGGTGCAAAGTCCCCGGTCATCAAAGGGAATAGATCTCAGCATTGCTGCCAGACGAAGAACAGATTGACTATAGAGAAGGGCTCAGCTGTCCGGTTCTGAGGAGTTACCACTGAAAGCCTTGGGGACAGACCTGAAACCTTTGTGAGATACTGAAAACTCACCTGGCGCTCCTGGGAAACCTGTCCATGGATCGAGAGGCAGTTGTGAATGTAGAACAGGGGCATGCCAACACACCATGGAGTCCATGCCCCTATAGGACAGGATAGAACTGCCCTTGTGAGGGTCTGAGACTGTAATGCTTTACGGGAGTAGAAAGCCCTGTCTGCCTCCCTGGGAACGGCCGATGGTTTAGAACTGCTGACTTGTGAATTGCAGCTCAACGTGGAACCACTGTGTCCTCAGGGCTCCCAACGGCATACAACAACAACAAAAACAACAGCAGCAACAGCAAGGAAGACCCCTGCCACCCCCGAGACCTCAGCATCCCTGCCCCAGCAAGGAAGGAAGGCCCCAGTGCCCCCGCATCCCAGCAAGGAAGGCCCCTGCCACCCCCGAGACCTCAGCATCCCTGCCCCAGCAAGGAAGGAAGGCCCCAGTGCCCCCGCATCCCAGCAAGGAAGGCCCCTGCCACCCCCGAGACCTCAGCACCCCTGCCCCAGCAAGGAAGGAAGGCCCCAGTGCCCCTGCATCCCAGCAAGGAAGCCCCTGACATGCCAGCAAGCTCTTAGAATGGTTGATTTTGGCCCAGTGACTCTGTGTTATTTCCATCTTCTTTTGATGCTGCCTGCACCATCCCGTGTTTTGCCCAAAGAATCCTTTAGTACTACACCCGGGCTTGACTTCTCCTTCAGCTCTTTCGGTCGGAGGTGTGCGGAGCGTGTTCTTCCGTTGTGGTTTCTTCGCCCTGGGTCTGTGCACACTTGGTATATTTGATCTTGTCTTCTCAGACTGCCCTTGGGATTTCTTGTTCCACTCTTGTCCTTCACCATTGCTTCCATTTGCCCTTGCTACTCTACAATTGAGAGCAGGTTCCAGAGTCTCCTCTGACATCCACTTTGATCTTGTCTTTCTTTCCTGTCTTTTTGAACGACTTTTTGTTTCTTTGTGTATGATGTCTCAGTGTCACCCCACAGCTCAGCAGGTCTTCTGTCCTTAGTGCTCGGTGTGTGAAATCTGCTCTAGAAATGTTCTGGAAAGTCAGGTGACATAGACTCACGGTCACGTTTGGGTTCTCAGGTACTTGTTTTAATTTTTTGCAGCTTCAACCTGAATTTATGTATTGTGCTTGTCTGGGTGGACTGGAGAAACAAATTCACAGACACTCATATGTGTATAAGAAACAGCTTTACATGCAGAGTAATTGTATATTAAGCAAACATCCCGGCCCAGTGCAGATCAAATCCATAAGCTTGATATAAGCCCATATGTCTGGTACCAGTCTATAAATTCCTCTTCACACTCATGCAACATTTGCAAGTATTCTGAGTGCAGCAAGATCACAGGCCAGTGGGTGGAAAGTCTTGTGGATCCAGTAGCGGTGGAAGCATCTCAGCGCTGGCGTGGGTCTCCACGTGACGTCTCCAGCTCCAAGGCTCTGGTCATCAGCGTAGCTCCATGAGGCTTGTCAACAGGAATGGCGGGAAGGAAGGGAAGAGGAGTGTGTATCCGGCTTCCAGTCAGTTATTTATTTCCTCTGTGCCTCCAAATGAGGTCATCGAGCTGCAGGCTGATTGACAGACTAGACTCCACCCCATCGCAAGTTGACAGAGATTATATAACTGACATCCATATGAACAACTGGCGGTCTGCCTTACAGTCAGGCCTTGGTCTGGTTTTAGCTCTGATTTCGGTGTTCCCCAGTGTCTCCTCCCACAGAGGCAGCCAGTTTGATCCTGTGGATTCCACCCGGAGAAGCCCATGCGTCGAGTTGCCTTTGTGATGTTGAATAGAAGGTCCTTGTGTGTAGGGTGATTTCCCATTTCTTCACCATGGTCTTAGGGAATGGAGAGGGTGAAAACCCTATCCTAACCGGCCTAATGGGTAAAAAGAGTGGGACTTCACTTTTAGTTAAAAAGTTCACTTGGGGTTAAATGAACTATAAATGAACTTTGGTATTTAGAAAAATAACTTGGCTTCTTGGAACTGCTAAGATATGTTAGAACAAACTATTTTGCTTAACCTTGACTTACAAGAAAGTGTCTGCAAAATCCAGGTGTCTTTGTTTATGGACTTGGCTGTTATGCCAGAAGGATGTTAGAAGCCAAGAAATGGGGTATAAAAAGAAACTCAGCTTTTAATAAAGTGCCATTGCATACATTCACGCTTGAGACTGTTTCTTTGGTCCTCCTGAACCCTCCTTTTTCTATAGTCTCCTTTCTTTCAAGACCACTCACCCGACTTCAGCGTTCTGTTAGGAACATTCCGGAGCCAGTCTTTGGCAGGTGGCGCCCAAACAGGGACTTATCTGAAGATACGGGACAACTTGAGCAGGTCGCCGCTACCAAGGGCGCGCAGTTGAGTAAGTAACAGAGTTTAATTTTTGATGGAGCGGGAAGAGTTGTTTAATTCAGGAGTAAAACTATGGGGCATTCTAATAGTAAAGAGATGTTTGCTCATATGTTGCAGGATGCTTTAAATAAGCGAGGAGTTAAAATACCTCGCCACCAAATAATGAATTTTTTACAGTACATACATCAGATATGTCCTTGGTTTCCCGTGGAAGGGACTGTAAATATTCAGACTTGGAAGGATGTTGGTAATGCTTTATCTGAACATTATGATAAACATGGTCCTGAAATTTTAACTTTAGAAAAGCCAATACCTAAAATATATCCTAGTTTAACTGCTGTTCATGAAGGACTGGATGATGGGGACTGGGACGATTTGGAAGAGCAGGCCGCTAAATATCATGAGGATGAGGATAGGGATCATGATGATAGAGTGGGAGAATATGTAGTTTCTCAAAACAAGAATAACGACTCTGAGACGAATATTAAACAGTCGCGGCAAGATGTACAATCTATAATGAAACTTTTGCAGAATATAGCTACAGGTAATGTAATGAATGATGGCAGATCTGCTATTCCTGATTTGCAGACTGAAAATGTACATGCTTATCCAATCACGCTTCCTGTAAGTAAAAAGTTGGGACAAATCGCTATGAATCCGGTAAAATCAGATGTTACAGAAAAAATATCTCCTTTGCAAATGGGTTTGAAGGAAGGTTTTCGGGACGGGGAAGATATTAGTGGATTTTAAGCATTTCCTGTAGTGCAGGATGCTCAAGGACAGAGACAATATGAAGCTATACCAATTAAGCACCTAAAAGAGTTAAAAGCAGCTTGCTCTCAATATGCTCCTTTTACTGAGGCTGTGTTGCAAGGGTTTTCTTCCATGCCTTTACCGCCGCATGATTGGAAGTCAGTGGCTAAAGCTTGTCTAACTGGGGGAGAATATCTGTTGTGGAAATCTGAATTTTCTGACTATTGTAATATGCATGCACATCGCAACCGAAACCAGCCCAATGTAGATCAACAAAATATCACCTTTGATATGTTAACTGGTAATGGCCCATATACGGATGTTGTGCATCAGCTTGGTTACCCTATGATGGCATACGAACAGATAAGAGACAGTGCTATTGCCACGTGGAAAACGTTACCTAAGTCAGGCACTAAGAGGGAAGAGTTATCGAAAATCAGACAGGGACCAGATGAGTTATTTCAGGACTTTGTTTCTCGCTTGCTTACTGCATCAGCTAAATTAGTGGGTGATGTCGAAGCCGGCACTGTACTGGGCAACAGTGAGCTTCTGCAAATGCTAAATCTGTGTGCCAGTCCATTCTTAGACCATGGAGCATAAAGCTACCTTGAATGACGTGGTGAAATTATGCGCTGACGTTGGACCAGGTTACGTTCAAGGTTTCTCTGTGGCAGCTGCTTTGAAAGGAAAAACAGTAACTGAGATGTTAGCCACTCAGCAGAAACGGGTTTCGGGACCCCATGGCAGCTGTTTTTCTTGTGGTCAAATGGGACATTTAGCAAGAAATTGTCCTAAGAATCAAGTCGAGACGTCAAAAAGTCCTGGGTTATGCCCTCGATGTCATCGTGGTAATCATTGGGCAAAAGAATGTAGGTCGAGGTATGACAGAGAAGGAAATTCATTGAATCAGGGAAACTTCAAGCGGGGCCAGCCTCGGGCCCCGAAACAAATTTTCGAGGCAACAGTAAAGGAGAATCCCAATGCAAATCCATTGTTGATCTCCAGCGAGCAACAGCAAAAAGTGCCGGATTGGACCTCAGTACCTCCACCCATATCGTATTAACCCCTGATATGGGATTTCAAGCTGTGCCCACTGGCATTTATGGGCCTTTACCTAATGGCGTTATGGGTTTAATAGTTGGAAGAAGTAGCCTCACCATGAAAAGGCTAACTGTTGCTCCAGGAGTTATTGATGCTGATTACACCGGAGAAATCAAGGTTATGGTTAAGACAGAAAAGGTGATCACAAATTTGCTACCAAAAACTAGAATTGTACAAATATTATTACCTTATGTAGAAACAAAAAACGAAGTGCAAACTAACAAGCCAAGGGCTACCCGAGGCTTTGGATCCTCTGATGTCTACTGGATTCAAGAGATCAAGAAAGACAGGCCAGAATTAAAGTTAAAAATTCATGGAAAAGATTTTGTGGGATTATTAGATACTGGTGCTGACATATCTGTTATATCTTATAATCATTGGCCCAGCCATTGGCCACTTCAAGATATCATCACTTCTCTCCAGGGTATAGGTCAAAGTCAGACTCCATTTCAGAGTTCACAATTATTGAGATGGGAAGATGAGGAAGGGGGATTTGGAGAATTTCAACCTTTTATTGTAATGGGCCTGCCTGTAAAATTATGGGGGAGAGGGTATGTTGGTGTTTTTCCTACAGATGAAGAAAACCCTCGGTGGATTCCGGAATGGTGTGTGAGACATGCCAAAAACTCAGAAGCTGAAGAAGCTGCATGTGATGACCAGATCCAGTCAGCACCGAAAGAAGGAGAATGCTAAATATGTCTTTGTCCCAATGCAACTGATAACTGTCATGTGGTTGTTGAGCAGAACTGGAGGTGCTGGAATGGATCGATTTTGAGCCTTTGTACCTAACCCTCCTTTTCTGCACCCTGCTATCTGGGAGGATGACAAAATACCGGTTTATGTGAATGATACTAAAGCTTTGGGCTTAATGTCCAGCAGCCATAGAGCACCAGTTATTGCTCATAATTTTTTCCTATTATGGATATAGTATGCATACTCCTATCTGTTTTTCTGTCACTAACGATTCAAATTGTGAAATGGTTACTAGAACGCAAGATATTGATGCTAACTTTACAGTTCCTGGCGGCCATTGGGAGTTTGATGGACTACACATAAATCATAAAAATTTTACAAAAGGATCTGGAGGTTTTCCTGAAGGCATTAAGGCTTGTGGACGAATTCAGAAAACTACTCCTGACATTGGACTAATGTGGAGATCTTGTCATGCCAATGAAACCACTTGTTCTCAGTCTATTTGTGACTGGGCTGAGACTAACGATCAAGGGAGACCAAAGAAGCTGAAAACTTTATTAATCATTTGCGAATGTCTTTTCCAAGCCTTTCTGATATGACATATATGATTGTAATGATTATTGGTTTAGCTGTATTTATTTTAATGCTTTGTCTATGCTTGCCGTGTATTATGTGATGTTTTATTTGGCAAATCAAGAATATTCAAAGCCAAATGATGAAAATGAAATTAGAACATAAAAATGAAAGGTCATATATAAATAAAAAGGGGGAATTGTAGGGTGATTTCCCATTTCTTCACCATGGTCTTAAGGAATGGAGAGGGTGAAAACCCTATCCTAACCGGCCTAATGGGTAAAAAGAGTGGGACTTCACTTTTAGTTAAAAAGTTCACTTGGGGTTAAATGAACTATAAATGAACTTTGGTATTTAGAAAAATAACTTGGCTTCTTGGAACTGCTAAGATATGTTAGAACAAACTATTTTGCTTAACCTTGACTTACAAGAAAGTGTCTGCAAAATCCAGGTGTCTTTGTTTATGGACTTGGCTGTTATGCCAGAAGGATGTAAGAAGCCAAGAAATGGGGTATAAAAAGAAACTCAGCTTTTAATAAAGTGCCATTGCATACATTCACGCTTGAGACTGTTTCTTTGGTCCTCCTGAACCCTCCTTTTTCTATAGTCTCCTTTCTTTCAAGACCACTCACCCGACTTCAGCGTTCTGTTAGGAACACTCCGGAGTCGGTCTTCGGCACTTGTGATGAAGAGATTGTTGGCCTAGCAAGCGTCTCTCATGCTAGCTCCAGCTTCCCTTCTGTCACCATGACCATGAATTCTAGCGACTGTCCTGGCCTCTTGGTTTCCAACCTTGGCATTCCAAGTGCTGATCATGATCAACGCTTCTTGATGCCATGATCGATCAACTTCAGGCTGAAGACATTTGTAAAATTCTTCCATTTCTTCATGACTCCCTAGCTGGGTCCAGTGTGTGTGTGTGTGTGTGTGTGTGTGTGTGTGTGTGTGTGTGTGTGTGTGTGTGTGTGTGGTGGGGGTTGGGGTGGGAAGCTATGCAGGAAGCATATGAGGACACGAGGACCTTCTGGTCAAGGTGAGGACATGTATCAAAGACAGGAATCCATTCAAAAACTGTGCAGCCACAGCACCAACAAGGGAGTGGAGACCGAGAGCTGGGGTTGAGGAAGGTTTCATGGTGGGTCTCATCAAAGGCCACGGTAGGACCCCCGGCCCCGCTGCTTCCTACACATTAGCTTATCATCCCCATGGGGAAGTGAAGAAGGAGCAACAGACGGAGCCACCCGACTTGACTCTGTCCTCTTGGGGTGCCAGTGCCAGTGGTGACTCATGGGGAGGGGTGGCCTGAGGGGAAGTAGGAGTGGGTTTCACAGGAGGACACAGTGAGAAGTGGCCTCTCTACAAGCAAGGACCACTCTACCCCTCAGCGACCCCCGCCGTCCGACCAGCTGTAGGAGAAAGGTCCTGGGAAAGGAAGCAGCTTCGAGACACACAGAAAAGCAGAAGTGTGCTTCCTGGAGGTCTGGCCCGCCCCTCTTGAGGAGGACAGAAGACTAGGGTCCAGCTAGAACGTGGCCTGTTTGGGGTGACCTCTTTGATGCAGAAATGACCCAGCGGGGCTGGGCCCTGTGGCTGCCTCCAGTTCTGCTGCTGCTCTGGCTCCCAGGTGAGGGGACTTCCCAGACTGAAGCTCTTCCCTGGATGGACAGCGAGGCCGATGTGTGATAGGAAGGGAGGCAGAGAGGGATCACGGGAGGCACTCTGCATGGGAACGTGGACAGCACTCTGTCCATCCCTGCAGAATGACCCCCTGGGAGGGAGGCAGGAGGCAGGCCTCTCCGTCTGCACCCAGAAGTGGACTGAGCATCTGAGCATGAGGCCCAGCGAAGAGTGTGAGGGGGGCTTGTGAGCCAGCTCTCAGAGGAATCTTTAAGGGAAGGAGGGAGACCAGCAGGTCGCCCACTGAGTGCATGGGAGAGTGGCCTCAGCAGGGGAGTCTGAGGGGCTGGAGAGATGGGGGAAGACCCTCTAAGTGGGTCTCCTCCTGTGGTGAGTGTGCAGGAAGCCTGGGCCTGGGAAGGACTGGGCCAGGGACTCAGGAACACAGAGGGACATCTGGGGCAGCGCAGGGACTGCCTGGGGCCAGAACAGGGAGGAGGCTGGTCCAGGTGTGGTGGTGACAGTCCCCACGTGGGTCTGGGCCAGGGCTCCTTGTCCCTAAACGGAGGGATGGGCACAGAGGGAGAGGGAAGGGGTGGGAAGGGAGGGGAGAGAAGCGAGACTGCGGGCAGAGAAGGGGAACCTTTCTCTGGTGAGAACTCACAGGGTGTCTTCCTTCTCCGGGATCCGGCTTCCGTGCCCTAGAGACCCGAGCTGAACTCCCACAGGCCCTGTGAAGTGTGTGTTGGGTTTATCTCTAGGATATTGAGAATCCTTGACTGCTGTTCTCATAAATTGGCTCTTTCTTCTGGCTGATTTGTAAGGCAGTTGGCTGCCGGATCTCTTCTCATGTGAGTGTGGGGATGTGAATCCCAGTGCCGCTCCTGCTCGGAGGCTGTCCATGGCTCTCCTGGGCTGGCCCCGGCCTGCACGCTCTGACAGCTGGCTGCTTCTCTCTCTCTCTCTCTCTCTCTCTCTCTCTCTCTCTCTCTCTCTCTCTCTCTCTCGGGACGTGTCTCCCCAGGATGACCCTGAGTGACTGTGGAGACAGCGCTCCTCCACGCCTTGTCCCCAACTCAGGGGCCAGTGGCCAGTGTTCCCCACAAAGCCAACTCCTGCTAAATCGGAGGAGGGTGACCCTTTTTGTCTACTTATGAAGGGCCGGTGCCTTCTCAGTATCTATGGAAAAGAGGGATTTTTATCTTCTGTGACATCCTTGCGATCTCCAAGTATAAGAACATCGTCACAGAACGAGACAGTACTTCAGGGAGCCCTGCTGATAGTTTCACCCCCAAGATTTCAGGTGCAGCATCTCCACAAAACTGGGTACTGCTTGTGGGAAGGAAGAAGTGATTCAGGAAAGAAAGAGAGACCAACCCAGGACACGTCAGACCCTGGAGACAGAGCGGAGGGAGACAGGGTGCTGTGTGCAGGTCCAAGGGCTCACTGGCTCAGGCAGAGAGGCCAACACCAGGCAGGGACAGAGCAGCACCATGGACTTTGCAGGAGAGGTGGGGTCAGGGCTGGGGCACCGGGACCAGAGGACATGTTGTTGAAGGGGGCTGGGGCCCAACATTGATTTACTAATCACCGGAAGCATCAGTGTGTGTGTGTGTGTGTGTGTGTGTGTGTGTGTGTGTGTGTTTATTAAAGGATCATTAGTTGGGGCTCTTACAAGTCTTATAACAGCCCATATATCAATTAAATCAAGGATATTTGTGCATCTGTTGCCATCATTTTTTTCTAGATGTTTGCTTTCTATTGAGCCCTTGGTACCGGCTCCTCTTACCACCCCCACCCTTGTGACCCCATCATAAATTATAAATTATTAATATTTTCATATCCCACACTGACCACTCTCTCCCTTCTGCCACAGTTTCTGTTGTCCGTCCCTCTGGAGGGTAGGTGTGTGGTCATGTGTCGATCCTTGCGATTGGTTCCCCCTTCGTCCAATCCTCTCCCCACCTTCCCCCTCCCCTTTTGATATCACAATTCCCATTAATTTTCCTGGATATCATGTATCCTGAGTTCTTATCTCTTATCTGTACTTGTGCGTAAGCTCTGGATTGGTCCAAAGTGAGAGGCAACACTGGGGTGATGACAGTGGGGGGTGAGGAAACCTCAGGAATGAGAAGGTTATTTTGTGTTTCATCCCATGTTGTGCTTTGTCCCATCGTCTACGGATGGGTTTTGGGACTTTGCTCCACTCCCAAACATTCTGAAGAATATGGGGGGATGTTGTTCACACGTCAGTTGTAATAGCTTGTGTTCTCTTTTCCCGAGAAAACCACCCCTTTGCAGGGGGCGAGGGTGTGTTTGTGGAGAATTTCTGTGTAGATTCTTCGACTTTCCTTTGTCACCGTGGTTAGTTTCCCCTTTGTTTGCGGTGTTTCGCTTCTCTTCTTTTTCCTCTTTTGACTCAGTGGTGTGTTGGGGATTGGTCGTAGATTGTACCGGGTCATCTCCGGGGGGCGTGGATTTGGAGGGTTTAGAAGACCAGTGAACACTGGCAGTGTGAGCACCGGCAGTCTCAGAACCCTTCGAGGCTCAGAATGGACCCCAGGACAGTGCGAGGCCTACGCACGTCCAGGAAGACAAAGATTAGCTTCCTGGAAAATGAAGGCCACACCTCGGTGTTCCTTGATGCTCACCTCCCCGACATGACCATTGAAGACAGAGCGGGTGCATAAGCAATGTGGTGAAGAAAGCTGATGGTGCCCGGCTATCAAAAGATATAGCGTCTGGGGTCTTAAAGGCTTGAAGGCAAACAAGTGGCCATCTAACTGAGAAGCAACAAAGCCCACATGGAAGAAGCTCACCAGCCTGTGTGATCATGAGGTGTTGATGGGATCAGGTATCAGGCATCAAAGAACAAAAAAATCATATCATGGTGAATGAGGGGGAGTGCAGAGTGGGACCCAAGCCCATCTGTAGACAATTGGACATCCCCTTTCTGAAGGGTTGCAGGGAGGAGTGAGCCAATCATGGTGCAGTGTAGTACCAATGAAATATACAACTTTCCTCTAGGTCTTTAATATTCCTTCCCTCACTGTCATGGCCCCAATTCTACCTTACAAATCCAGAGCGTGTCCAGGAGTACAGATAGGATCTGTAAACACAGGGAATCCAGGATAGATAAATCCCCCAGGACCAATACTTAGAGTAGCCATACCAGGAGCAGAAGGGGAAAATGGGGGGTGGGGTGGGACTGATCACAATGATCTACCTATAACCCCCTCGCAAGGGGATGGACAACAAAAAAGTGGGTGAAGGTAGACATCGATTGGTGTAAGACATGACACAAGAATAATAATTTACAAATAATCAAGGATTCATGAGAGAGAGGGAAAACTGAGAAGCTCATAGCAAGGTCTCAAGTAGACAGAAAATGTTTTGAAAATGATGATGGCAACAAATATACAAAGGTTCTTGACACAATGGATACATGGATGGATTGTGATGAGTTATATGAGCCCCCAATAAAAGTGATTGATTAAAAAAAAAGAAACTTAAGGCTACAAAAGCTGAGTAAACTAGAGGAGGCTCCAGGTGATGTGAAGACCATTGCCCGTCCACCTTCCCAGATGGGCCCATTGCTCTGTGTGTCACACCTGTGGGTCCAGCTTGCCCTCTCTCTGTTGAGAGCTCTTCCTGGGACACTGTGTGAGAGTGGGGAGACAGCTTTTCAGACTGAGCCATTTGGGAAACTATGTAAAGGTTTGCGTGTATGTGTGTGTCTGTGTATGTGTTCCTGTGTGCGCTTGTGTGTGTGTATCTTTTTTAATCCACTTGTGTTGTCATTGCATCCAGCAGTTTGCAGAAATGATCCAGCAGCCATCTCCAGCCCTGGATTCTGTCCCTTGCTGGGGCAGAGGGCATGTGAGAGGCTGGGCTGCTCTCTGACCTGCAGAGACCTCTCTGCAGAGGCGGGTACTGGGGAGGGGCTCTCACGGTCCTGGTCAGTTGGGAGTCAGAGAGTCTGTGGTCAGTGAGGAAGGGAGAGGACAGCAGGAAGGAGACTGGGGTCTGCAGGTTGGGGCTGAAGTGAGGGGCTTCTTGGGATGGACAGCGGGGGAGGGGCGGGCACTCAGTGTGACTGGGGTCCTTGTGTGGGGTGTGGGATGAGCTTCAGGACTGACCCCAGGCCACTGCTCACCGACCCAGTCCAGGTGAAGAGTCGGGACTTGGTTTGTGTTTTCCAGGCTCCATGGAACTGACGGGACCCGAGACTGTGTCGGGCACCCAGGGGGAGACTCTGAGCGTGCGCTGTGGGTATGAGGAGAAATACAAAAGACATGACAAATATTGGTGCAGAGGATCGATTTGGACAACATGTATGAAGATTGTGAGGACTGGAGGGTCAACGACCGAGGAGAGGAGCGGCCGAGTGTCCATCAAGGACGAGCCCACCCAGCTCAACTTCACAGTGACCGTGAGCAACCTCACCGTGGACGACCAAGACGCATACTGGTGTGGGATTCATGTCACATTTTGGGGAGATGGAAGAGTGTTGGATCCTATCTTCAAGGTGGTGGTGTCTGTGTCCCCAGGTGAGCCCCTCCCCCACAGAAGCCCCAGGTCTGCTAGACCAAGCTCAGGTCAGCATATGTAGAGGGAGCAGTGGGGAGTGTCTGGTCAGAGAGTTGGGGAAAACTGTGTGTATATGTATGTAAAAGTCACACACACAGAGAGACAGAGAGACAGACAGGGCGAGCAGAAGCGCAGTCTGTCCCATCCTGACTTGTCAACTTCTCTGAGGGTTGGGGAAACACCAGGGCTGGTGGGAGGGTGAGTGAGCAGGACCTGAGTCTGAGCCCAAAGGAAGGAGACCCTCACACATCCTGCCCCTCCGGAGCCCTGTGGACCAGCCCATTCTGCAGGCTCTACCCAGGATTCCCAGGGCCAGAGGGGACACTGTGATGGCTCAGCCCCAGCCCAACCCTGTGTCCTAATTGCTCTCTGATCCTCAAGCCAGGCCCCTCCCTCCCAGACTCTGCATCACCTGCCCCTCCCACCACCTGTTGTAGCTCCCCCTCTCTGGCTGCCCAGCCAAAGCCTGTTTCCTGAGACTTTGTTCTAACTGTGGCCATGAAGGGTCTGCTCATCCCTGACCCGCTTGGGGAGCTCTCCATCTTGAGGTGTCCCCTCCAGAGCACCCCTGCCTCTCTCCTTATTCTGGGAGCCTCCCTCCCCGGCCCTCCCAGCAGCAGATTGCTAGTCCATCGGACAGTCACCCAGCAGCCCGACTCTGCGGGGCTACTTTCTGCCAGGTGCGGAGAAGCCAGGTGATGAAGACAGTGGCCAAGAGGGTCAGGGAGGCGGTGGCCTGTGTCCTCAGACAGAGAGATTCCCGAAGCACAGACAGCAGGTCTATGGGGTCAGAGAGGGCTTCCTGAGGAGATGATCTCTCTGCTCAGTCCTGACATGGGGGAGGGGGATGAGGCCAGCTCCTGAAAAAGAGAGGGGCAGCCCCCCAGGACCTGGGAGAAGGTGGGGGTCCTGAGAGCCGAGTAGAGGACAGGAGGGCTGGGTGGACAGAGGCTGAGCTCAGGGGGCTTAGACACTTGACACGACTGCAGTGCCCTCTGGACGCTGCATGGCTGAACTTGGGGGGAAGAGACTGGGTGGGGAGGGGTCAGAGGCTCTCAGTGACTGGCCTGTGTCACAGGAGGGAACGGGAACAGCTGGGCTCCTGTGTCCTGCTGGAAGTGCTCCCTGGGCCCAGGGGCTCCTGGAAGACTCTGGTCCAGGATCCTCTGTCTTGGCCTTCCCTTGGTGCTCTGTGCTCCAGCCAACCAGGGGGACCAGCAAGTGGGCAGGAAAGGGAAGGGCTCTTGATTCTGACTTGTGTTTTTCCCACCAGCACCAATGTCAAGCATTTCTCTAAGTACCACGACCTCCACCCCCACAATGGAACATCTGTCTGTGTCCTCCAGCCTGTTGCCCACAGAGGTTGTCACCGCCAGCCAGAGCAGCCCCAAGGGTAAGACGCCCAAGTCGCCATGACCTGGAAGGAGGGCTTCTGGGCCTGGGACTTCTCCACAGCCAGTGGTCCAGACAATGACGCAGCCCACACACTGGTGGCTGGACTCTGGGCTCCCTTGGCCCCAGCCCAGGTTGGAGGCCCCATTGTGGGCATCCCATGTCGGGAGGCTGTGTGTCCTGGGCTTGGAGAGGCTGCAGTGGGTGGAAGAATATGGTCTGGAGGGAGAGCTGATGGTGCCCCACAGAAATGTTCTCCTGTGACAGGAATGTTCTCCGGCGAGCCTCACAGCCACAGGCCCCATCACTGTCCTCTCTTAGTCATGAGAGAGCTTGTTGGCCTAGCAAACTTCTCTCATGCTAGCTCCAGCTTCCCTTCTGTCACCATGACCATGAATTCCAGCGAGTGTTCTGGCCTCTTGGTTTCCAACCTTGGCATTCCAAGTGCTGATCATGATCAACGCTTCTGGATTCCATGATCGATCAACTTCAGGCTGAAGACATTTGTAAAATTCTTCCATTTCTTCATGACTCCCTAGCTGGGTCCAGTGTGTGTGTGTGTGTGTGTGTGTGTGTGTGTGTGTGTGTGTGTGTGTGTGTGTGTGTGGTGGTTGGGGAGGAGGCTATGCAGGAAGCATATGAGGACACGAGGACCTTCTGGTCAAGGTGAGGACATGTATCAAAGACAGGAATCCATTCAAAAACTGTGCAGCCACAGCACCAACATGGGAGTGGAGACCGAGAACTGGGGTTGAGGAAGGTTTCCAGGACGTGGATTCATGGTGGGTCTCATCAAAGGCCATGGTAGGACCCCTGGCCCCGCTGCTTCCTACACATTAGCTTGTCATCCCCACGGGGAAGTGAAGAAGGAGCAACAGACGGAGCCACCCGACTTGACTCTGTCCTCCTGGGGTGCCAGTGGTGACTCATAGGGAGGGGAGGATGGCCAGAGGGGAAGTAGGAGTGGATTTCACAGGAAGACACAGTGAGAAGTGGCCTCTCTACAAGCAAGGACCACTCTACCCCTCAGCGACCCCTGCCGTCCGACCAGCTGTAGGAGAAAGGTCCTGGGAAAGGAAGCAGCTTCGAGACACACAGAAAAGCAGAAGTGTGCTTCCTGGAGGTCTGGCCCGCCCCTCTTAAGGAGGACAGAAGACTAGCGTCCAGCTAGATCGTGGCCTGTGTGGGGTGACCTCTTTGATGCAGAAATGACCCAGCGGGGCTGGGCCCTGTGGCTGCCTCCAGTCCTGCTGCTGCTCTGGCTCCCAGGTGAGGGGACTCCCAGACTGAAGCTCTTCCCTGGATGGACAGCGAGGCCGATGTGTGATGGGAAGGGAGGCAGAGAGGGATCACGGGAGGCACTTTGCATGGGAACGTGGACAGCACTCTGTCCATCCCTGCAGAATGACCCCCTGTGAGGAGGCAGGAGGCGGGCCTCTCCTTTTGCACCCAGAAGTGGACTGAGCATCTTAGCATGAGGCCCAGTGGGGAGAGTGAGGGGGGGAGGGGTGGCGTGTGAGCCAGCTCTCAGAGGAATCTTTAAGGGAAGGAGGGAGACCAGAAGGTTGTCCACTGAGTGCATGGGAGAGTGGCCTCAGTTGGGGATTCTGAGGGGCTGGAGAGTGGAGGGAAGACCCTCTTAGTGAGTCTCCTCCTGCTGGTGAGTGTGCAGGAAGCCTGGTCCTGGGGAGTGCTGGGTCTGGGATTCAGGGACACAGAGGGGCAGCTGGGGCAGTGCAGGGACTTCCTGGAGCCGGAACAGGGAGGAGGCTGGTCCAGGTGTGGTGGTGACAGCACCCACGTGGACCTGGGCCAGGGCTCCTCTCTGTAAAGGGGACGGATGAGGACGGAAGTAGAGGGAAGGGGTGGGAAGGGAGGGGAGAGAAGCGAGACTGCAGACAGAGAAGGGGAACCTTTCTCTGGTGAGAACTCACGGGGGTGTCTTCCTTCTCCGGGATCCAGCTTCCAAGTCCTAGAGACCCGAGCTGAACTCCCACAGGCCCTGTGAAGTGTGTGTTGGGTTTATCTCTAGGATATTGAGAATTCTTGACTGCTGTTCTCATAAATTGGCTCTTTCTTCTGACTGATTTGTAAGGCAGTTGGCTGCCGGATCTCTTCTCATGTGAGCGTGGGGATGTGAATCCCAGTGCCGTTCCTGCTCGGAGGCTGTCCATGGCTCTCCTGGGCTGGCCCTGGCCTGCACGCTCTGACAGCTAGCTGCTTCTCTCTCTCTCTCTCTCTCTCTCTCTCTCTCTCTCTCTCTCTCTCTCTCTCTCTCTCTCTCTCTCTCTCTCTCCCCCTCTCCCTCTCCCTCTCCCTCTCCCTCTCCCTCTCCCTCTCCCTCTCTCTCTCTCTCTCACTCTCTCTCTCTCTCTCTCTCTCTCCACCCCCCTCCCCCCCCCCCACATGTCTCCCCAGGATGACCCCGAGTGACTGTGGTGACAGTGCTCCTCCACGCCTTGTCCCCAACTCAGGGGCCAGTGGCCAGTGTTCCCCACAAAGCCAACTCCTGCTAAATCAGAAGAGGGTGACCCTTTTTGTCTACTTATGAAGGGCCGGTGCCTTCTCAGTATCTATGGAAAAGAGGGATTTTTATCTTCTGTGACATCCTTGCGATCTCCAAGTATAAGAACATCGTCACAGAACGAGACAGTACTTCAGGGAGCCCTGCTGATAGTTTCACCCCCAAGATTTCAGGTGCAGCATCTCCACAAAACTGGGTACTGCTTGTGGGAAGGAAGAAGTGATTCAGGAAAGAAAGAGAGACCAACCCAGGACACGTCAGACCCTGGAGACAGAGCGGAGGGAGACAGGGTGCTGTGTGCAGGTCCAAGGGCTCAGTGGCTCAGGCAGAGTGGCCAACACTAGGCAGAGACAGAGCAGCACCATGGACTTTGCAGGAGAGGTGGGGTCAGGGCAGGGACACAGGGACCAGAGGACATGTAGTTGAAGGGGGCTGGGGCCCAACATTGATTTACTAATCACCGGAAGCATCAGTGTGTGTGTGTGTGTGTGTGTGTGTGGTGTGTGTGTATGTGTGTGTGCGTGTGTTTATTAAAGGATCATTAGTTGGGGCTCTTACAAGTCTTATAACAACCCATATATCAATTAAATCAAGGATATTTGTGCATCTGTTGCCATCATTTTTTTCTAGATGTTTGCTTTCTATTGAGCCCTTGGTACCGGCTCCTCTTACCACCCCCACCCTTGTGACCCCATCATAAATTATAAATTATTAATATTTTCATATCTCATACTGACCACTCTTCTCCCTTCTGCCACAGTTTCTGTTGTCTGTCTCCCTGGAGGGTAGGTGTGTGGTCATGTGTCGATCCTTGCGAATGGTTCCCCCTTCGTCCAATCCTCTCCCCACCTTCCCCCTCCCCTTTTGATATCACAATTCCCATTAATTTTCCTGGATATCATGTATCCTGAGTTCTTATCTCTTATCTGTACTTGTGCGTAAGCTCTGGATTGGTCCAAAGTGAGAGGCAACACTGGGGTGATGACAGTGGGGGGTGAGGAAACCTCAGGAATGAGAAGGTTATTTTGTGTTTCATCCCATGTTGTGCTTTGTCCCATCGTCTACGGATGGGTTTTGGGACTTTGCTCCACTCCCAAACATTCTGAAGAATATGGGGGGATGTTGTTCACACGTCAGTTGTAATAGCTTGTGTTCTCTTTTCCCGAGAAAACCACCCCTTTGCAGGGGGCGAGGGTGTGTTTGTGGAGAATTTCTGTGTAGATTCTTCGACTTTCCTTTGTCACCGTGGTTAGTTTCCCCTTTGTTTGCGGTGTTTCGCTTCTCTTCTTTTTCCTCTTTTGACTCAGTGGTGCGTTGGGGATTGGTCGTAGATTGTACCGGGTCATCTCCGGGGGGCGTGGATTTGGAGGGTTTAGAAGACCAGTGAACACTGGCAGTGTGAGCACCGGCAGTCTCAGAAACCCTACGTAGCCTCAGAATGGACCCCAGGACAGTGCGAGGACTACGCACGTCCAGGAAGACAAAGATTAGCTTCCTGGAAAATGAAGGCTACATCCCGGTGTTCCTCGATGCTCACCTTTCCTACGCCATCTCTGAAGACAAAGCAGGTGCATAAGCAAATGTGGTGAAGAAAGCTGATGGTGCCTGGCTATCAAAAGATTTAGCGTCTGTGGTCTTAAAGTCTTGAACGCAAACAAGTGGCCATCTAACTCAGAAGCAACAAAGCCCACATGGAAGAAGCTCACCAGCCTGTGTGATCATGAAGTGTCGATGGGATCAGGTATCAGGCATCAAAGAACAAAAAAATCATATCATGGTGAATGAGGGGGAGTGCAGAGTGGGACCCAAGCCCATCTGTAGACAATTGGACATCCCCTTTCTGAAGGGTTGCAGGGAGGAGTGAGCCAATCATGGTGCAGTGTATTGCCAATGAAATATACAACTTTCCTCTAGGTCTTTAATATTCCTTCCCTCACTGTCATGACCCCAATTCTACCTTACAAATCCAGAGCATGTCCAGGAGTACAGATAGGATCTGTAAACACAGGGAATCCAGGATAGATAAATCCCCCAGGACCAATACTGAGAGTAGCCATACCAGGAGCAGAAGGGGAAAATGGGGGTGTGGGGGGGAGTGATCACAATGATGTACCTATAACCCCCTCACAAGGGGATGGACAACAGAAAAGTGGGTGAAGGTAGACATCAATTGGTGTAAGACATGACAAAAGAATAATAATTTACAAAGTATCAAGGATTCGTGAAGTAGATGAAAAAATGAGAAGCTCATACCAAGGTCTCAAGTAGACAGAAAATGATGATGGCAACAAATATATAAATATGCTTGACACAATGTATACATGGATGGATTGTGATGAGTTATACGAGCCCCCAATAAAAGTGATTGATTAAAAAAAAGAAACTTAAGGCTACAAAAGCTGAGTAAACTAGAGGAGGCTCCAGGTGATGTGAAGGCCATTGCCCATCCACCTTCCCTGATGGGCCCATTGCTCTGTGTGTCCAGCTTGGCCTCTCTCTGCTGAGAGTTCTTTCCTGGGACACTGTGAGAGAGTGGGGAGACAGCCTTTCAGACTGAGCCATTTGGGAAACTATGTAAAGGTTTGTGCGTATGTGTGTGTGTGTGTATGTGTTCCTGTGTGCGCTTGTGTGTGTGTATCTTTTTTAATCCACTTGTGTTGTCATTGCATCCAGCAGTTTGCAGAAATGATCCAGCAGCCGTCTCCTGCCCTGGATTCTGTCCCTTGCTGGGGCAGAGGGCATGTGAGAGGCTGGGCTGCTCTCTGACCTGGAGAGGCCTCTCTGCACAGGCGGGTGCTGGGGGAGGGGCTCTCATGGTCCTGGTCAGTTGGGAGTCAGAGCGTCTGAGGAAGGGGCAAGGGCAGCAGGAAGGAGACTGGGGTCTGCAGGAAGGGACTGCAGTGAGGAGCCTCTTGGGATGGACAGTGGGGGAGGGGAGGGCATGTGGTGTGATGGGGGGCTTCGTGAGGGGTGGGGGATGACTGAGTCCAGGTCATCGCTGACTGACCGGGTCCAGGTGAGGAGTCGGGACTTGGTTTGTGTTTTCCAGGCTCCGTGGCACTGACGGGCCCTGAGTCTGTGTCGGGCACCGAGGGGGAGACTCTGAGCGTGCGCTGTGGGTATGAGGAGGAATACAAAGAACATGACAAATATTGGTGCAGAGGATCGATTTGGACAACATGTGCGAAGATTGTGAGGACTGGAGGGTCAACGACCGAGGAGAGGAGCGGCCGAGTGTCCATCAGGGACGAGCCCGCCCAGCTCAGCTTCACAGTGACCCTGAGCAACCTCACCGCGGACGACCAAGGCGCATACTGGTGTGGGATTTATGTCACACTTTGGGAAGATGGAAGAGTGTTGGTGATGGTGTCTGTGTCCCCAGGTGAGCCCCTTCCCCACAGGAGCCCCAGGGCTGTCTGAACAAGCTCAGGTCAGCACATCTGGCGGTGGGGGGGGGGGGGGGTTGTCTAGTCACAGAGTTTGGGGAAACTGTGTGTATGTGTATGTAAAAGTGACACACACACACAGAGAGACAGACAGGGCGAGCAGAAGCGCAGTGTGTCCTGCCCTGACTTGTCACCTTCTCTGAGGGTCAGGGAGACACTGGGGCTGTGGGAGGGTGAGTGAGCAGGACCTGAGTCTGAGCCCACAGAGAGGAGACCCTCACACATCCTGCTCCTCCGGAGCCCTGTGGACCGGCCCACTCTGCAGGCTCTGGTTACCTCCAAACCAGCAGGTCACCTGCTCTCAGACACGCCCACTCCCACACTGACCAGCCACCCAGGATTCCCAGGGCCAGAGGGGACACTGTCATGGCCTAGCCCCAGCCCAACCCTGTGTCCTGATTGCTCTCTGATCTTCAAGCCAGTCCCGTCCCTCCCAGACTCTACATCACCTGCCCCTCCCACCACCTGCTGTAGCTCCCCCTCTCAAGCTGCCCAGCCAAAGCCTGTTTCCTGAGACTTTGTTCTAACTGTGGCCATGAAGGGTCTGCTAATCCTTGAGTCTGTTCCTAGGGCTGCTGCATCCACTGTGGAGAAGGCTCAGCCCATCCCTGACCACCTATGGGGAGCTCTCCATCTTAAGGGGTCCCCTCCAGAGCCCCCCTGCCTCTCTCCTTATTCTGGGAGCCTCCCTCCCCGGCTCTCCCAGCAGCAGAGTGCTGGTCCATCGGACAGTCACCCAGCAGCCCGACTCTGCGGGGCCACTTTCTGCCAGGTGCAGAGAAGCCAGGTGATGGAGACAGCCTCCTGTGGCTAAGAGGGTCAGGGAGGCAGGGGCCTGTGTCCTCAGACAGACAGATTCCCGAAGCAAGGCAGCAGGCCTATGGAGTCAGAGAGGGCTTCCTGAGGAGCTGACCTCTCTGCTCAGTCCTGACATGGGGGAGGGGTGCTGAGAGCAGCTCCTGTAAAAGTGAGGGGCAGCCCCCCAGGACCTGAGAGCAGGTCGGGGCGCTGAGAGCCGAGCAGAAGACAGGAGGGCCGGGTGGCCAGAGGCTGGGCTCAGGGGACTTGGACACTTGTCATGACAGCTGTGCCCTCTGGATGCTGCATGGATGAGCTTGGAGGGGACAAGACTTGGTGGGGAGGGGTCAAGGGCTCTCGGTGACCCGGTCTGTGTCACAGGAGGGAACGGGGACAGCTGGACACCTGTGTCCTGCTGGAAGTGCTCCCTTGGCCCAGGGGCTCCTGGGAGACTGGCCCAGGCTTCTCTGTGCTGCCCTTTCCTCATTGAACTGTGCTCCAGCCAACCAGGGGGACTAGCAAGTGGGCAGGATCTGGGGAGGGCTCCTGAGTCTGACCTGTGTTTTTCCCACCAGCACCAATGTCAAGCATTTCTATGAGTACCATGACCTCCACCCCCACAATGGAACATCTCTCTGTGTCCTCCAGCCTGCTGCCCACAGAGGCTGTTACCCCCAGCCAGAGGTAAGATGCCCCCAGGGTAAGATGCCCCAGTCCCCATGACCTGGAAGGAGTCCTTCTGGGCCTGGGTCTTCTCCATGGCCAGTGGTCCAGACAAGGATGGGGCCCACACAGTGCTGGCTGGACTCTGTGCTCCCTCAGCCCCAGTCCAAGCTGGAGGCCCCAGTGTGGGCATCACAGGTCTGGAGGCTGTGTGTCTCTGGGCTTGGAGAGACTGCAGTGGGTGGAAAGATGTGGGCTAGAGGTAGAGCTGATGGTGCTCCACAGGCCTTGATGGGGCGTGACTGGAATGTTCTCCTGTGCTCCTCAAGGCCACCTGCCCCATGACTGTCTTCTCGCTACAGATAGGTAAACTGAGGCAGGGTGATGGTACTCAGCTACAGGAGGGAGGGCTGGGTTTCCAATTCAGGTGTCTGTGCCCCTGAGGTGTGAGGACATGCCTCTAAATGGCTGCTGTTGATGAAGGTCACTGAGCTGTGTCCTCCCAAGGTGTCCCCTATTAGCACCCAGAGTGCCCTGAGCTCTGCATGGTCTCTAAGGTCATGACCTCCCAGAAGGAGACCACCAGGCCTGTGTCTGAGGTGCCTTTGAATGGGCTCCAACCTCCCAGCAGGTCGTTGAGCGTTTCTCCATGTTGATCACCTGGACATCCATCTCCACTCGGGACTCAGGAAGTTTCCACGGAGAATCTGAGATAAATCTACAGCCCCTCCCCCTAACAAGGACTGTGGTGATAAGTCATTTCTGGCATGCACCGCAGCCCAAAGCCCTTTATGTTAGGCAGAGTTGACTAGAGAAACTAATGCAACGACATTTATGTATGTGTAAGAGACAGCTATGCATATTCAGAAATCATCCCAGCCCAGTCTACATCAGGTCTATACATCTGATATATTACCCCATATGTCCGATCCTAGTCCATAAATCCCTCTTTAGACTCATGCAGCACATGCAATGGCAACGAATGCAGGAAGATCACAGGCCAGGGGGTGGGAAGTCTTGTGGATCCAGTGGCGGTGGAAGCATCTCAGCACTGGTGTGGATCTCCTCTTGGACCCCTCAGCTCTCTGCGTATCTCCTCCATAGGAAGGTCAACCAGAGAGAGTGAGGCCATCGCCGGGTTGTGCAAGTCTCTGCGTGGCTTGTCAACAGGAACACGAAGGCAGAGAGGATGGCCCACAGCCAGGGAGAAAGAAAGGAAGTTCCCAGAATCCTCGTGTGGTTGTTACACAACGTCATGTCAACTTGGTGAAAGAATGAAAGGGTGGAGGCTAGCCTGTCAATCAGATCACAGCCTGATGATCCCTTCTTGTGGGCATGGTCTTCTCATGAGGATTCTGGGAATTTTGTCTCTCTTGAATCTGCCATCAGGAGAGGCGGGCCTCTCTCTTTGTCTCCTTCACATTCCTGTTGACAAGCCAAATGGAGCCATGCTGATGGCAGCCAGAGGCGTGGAGATGCGTCCACTGCCATTGGATCTACAAGACTTTCCACCCACCAATCTTATCCTCCTGCTTTCGTCATCATTGCATATGCTGCGTGAGTCAGAAGGGGAGTTCATGGGCTAATATTGGACTTATGGGATAATATCAAACTTAGGGACTTGAATAGAATGGGCTGGGATGATTTTTTGATGCATAATTACTTCTTGATATAAACTTCTCTCTTACACATGAGTGTCTCCGGATTTTTTTCTCCAGTCTACCTGGTCTAACATATATCATGAGAAGGTCAGGCCCACAAGAAGGCATCACCAAGCTGTGACCTGATTGACAGGCTAGACTTTACCCCTAGACCTAGTTATCAAGTTGACCTGAAATGATGTCACTACCACACCCTTTCCCAGGCTCCCTGCCAACCAGGAGGCACTATCTCAACACTGGCTTACTGCCATTGAGTCAATGCCAATTCATGGAAACCCTAAAGGGCAGACAGGGTAGAACTGACCCTTGGGATTCCTGAGGGTAACTCTTTATGGGAATTGAAAGCCCCATATTTTTCCTGAAAAGCAGCTGGGGGGGTTGAACTGCTGCCTTTAAGGTTTGCAGCTCAGTGCTTCACGACTCTCCTCCTCGCTCGCGGCTTGCAGTCTTAATATCAGAGGACATGAAATTCAGACCCAAAGCTCAGTGCTACCAGGAACCGACCTCAGAGGTCTTCCCGTGCCAGAGAAGTGAGGTGCAATGGACTCTGAACCCTGTACAATCGAGCGGAGGTGAGGGGGGACAGGCAGCCTTAATAAAAAATATTAGAAAATAATAGAAACAAATTAGGTAGGAAGGAAGGCACTCCAGCAAGCAATGAAGCTTGCACTGCATGGAATGAATCCATAAATGAACACAAAATACCTGAGCGGTCCCCATGGAGTTGGTTCTCATTTGTTGGGTCACCCATGGAACAGAGCAGACCTGCTACCCAGAGTTCTCTTGGCTGCCATATTTACAGATTTAGATTGGAGGTCCGTCCTTCATGGTCCCATTTGATGAGTTTGAACCACCAACCTTGAGACTAGTAGATTATTGTGCACCATCTGTGCCACCCAGAGACCCCTGCGTTTCATTCACTTCACAGTAAATCACCTCTACTCACTTGAATGTGAAATGCAATGTCACAAGAAGGGGTTGGGGTGTCTTGTTAAGAACAAAGAGCTCTGATAGGTACAATCCTCGTGTAAGGGAAGAGTGTGCAGTTGTGAAAAATTGTGTAAAATTCTCTTCCTGCCCACTGAAGTGGAGCCTTCTGGGACGGGTCATTGTAATGAACCACCGGGATGCAGATGGCGCCGGGCTCACCTCCGGACTCCGATCCAGTGCTCTCACTGGAACTCGGCTCTGACATAAGTCTCATAGCTTTGCTTTGAGAATGTTTCATTATTGTTGCTTTTTATTATCAGGATTCTTACCAAGCCGATCGTTATTCATGTTTGAGTACTAGATACTATATGTATAAACTTACAGATAGATTCTAAGATAGCTGTACATATATATGTTTCAAGACACTGACGAGTTGCCGGAAGCACTCACTCATCTATGCCACAGCTGCTTGGCCAACGCACTAGAACAAATCCATATGTGAACCCACTCCAAAGAAAGGTGCCTCACCAGAACGCTGAAGCTACAGAACACCGTCAATGACACTATGTGCAAGTAGAAGGTTGCTGAAGGTCATCGGTGTTTGGCCAGGTTGACTAGAGAAGTCCACTGACACTCAGACATGTTTAAGAAAGAGCTTTATATCAAGAAGTCATTGTATCCTTGTTATCTAGGGAGTTTTCAGTAAAATTAAATATCTCTGTGTCTCTCCACCAAAAAAAAGAAGTCATCTCAAGAACGTGTCCCAGCCAAGTCCAACTCAAGTGCATAAGTCCAGTACTAGTTTAACGGCTCTCTTCAGACTCATGCAGCCACATGCAATGACACAGAGTGCAGGAGGATCACAGGCCAGTGGGCGCAGAGTCGTGTGGATCCATGGTCAGTGGACACATGGCAGGGCTGCGCCAGCTCTCAGGCTGACCAGGAAGGTGAAGGGTGAGAGAGAAGAGGGAGTTCTCAGGGTCGTCCATAAACCCAAGGAGACAGCATCAGGTTGTGAGCTGATTGACAAGCTGATCCGTCTTGGGAGAAGAACGGCCAGAGTGCATCTAAGCTTCGTCTTAGAGGCTTCGTCTTCCATGCTTCAGGCATGTTGTCAGGACAGACCAGTCCCTGGAGAAGGACGTCATGCTCGGTGACGTGAAACAGAGGAAATCCTTCATGAGATGAACTGCCCAGAGGCTGCAACAATGGGCAGAGACATGGGAACAAGTATGAAGATGGCACTGGACCATGCAGGGTTGAGTTCGGCTGTGCACAGGGCAGCTTTGGGTTGAAATCAACTCGACCGCACCTAGTAACGACAACTCAAATCTAGAGCCCTGATGGCTTAGCGGTTATGCTTTGATATCTGTGATCATCTGGGTCAACTAGGGAAACAGAGCGACGGAAACATATGTATAAGAGAGAGTTTTATATAAAGAAAGCATCCCAACCCAGTGCTGTCCACGCCCATAAGTGCAACGTTAGCCTATATGTCCGACACCGATCTACAAAGTCCTCCTCAATCTCACAAAACGCATGCAATGACGCCAACTGCAGGAGGAAAGCCGAATCATGAGCATGTAAGCATCTCAGCGCTGGCAGGGGTCTCCGCATGGCTGCTCCAGCACCCAGGGCTGCATCGGGGTAGGAATGTCTTGCAGGAAGTGAGCCTTGCCAGCTGAAGCAGGGAACTGGCTAAGGCAGCTGAAGCCTGGTCCGACCATTAGAAAGCAAGAGACCTGAGAACTAGAAAAGTGAGTTTCGTTGGGATCCATCTAGAACTGAAATAAGATGAAGGATGATTGTACGTAAGGTCTGTTATAACTTGAAAAGATCCTAAGTCGGGGCTGCCTGTAGTATGTACAGTGTACCCGCTTTTGCGTGGGAAGAGGGAGAAATGATGCATGTGTGGTGCATTTGTGTTTATATAAAATCTCTGGGTGATGCAATTTCGACATCTAATCATTCGGGTCCCACTGAGTGCTGGGCCTCTGTAGGTATTGGGGTACAGTAGGGAAGATGGGGGCCCTATTTGCATCCCTGGGCCTTCCCTCTGATAATCCCCACAGTCAGGCCCTTTGCCACGTCGCCAGTCTTGGTAAGGGTCAGGGACAACAGTCCTTTGAATTGGGCTGCTCCGTCCATGGTCCCTCCCAGGTTTCGTCCTAATGTGAACTATTGCAATCCCAGGAACTGGACTGATGGATGGGTGGAAAGGAGGCTTAGCCCCCCCCCCCCGGAGAACGTAGCTCACCATCTGCCCCTGTGTCCCCACAGGTCTCTGCTCAGCAGCGTCCACTTCCTGCTCCTGGTCTTCCTGAAGGTGCCCCTGCTCCTGAGCATGCTTGGGGCTGTCCTCTGGGTGAACAGACCTCAGAGGGCCCCTAGGGGGAGGTTAGACCAGTAAGACTATGGGAATCAGTAGCCTCGGTGCCCAGGATGCCTTGTCCAGTGATGAAGACCCTCGGCTGGAATCGAAATGTCTAGTCTCAGCAATAAATCCTGTGTTCTCATCCTGGATTCTCTCAGAAAACTCTAACATTTTTTAAACTTTTTTTCCACGCCATCTATCATGCAGTGAAGTATCTGACAAACAAGTAGACTCCTAACAAAGCATATTCCTGGCACCTGTTTGCCCACCTCCCAGCCTGAGAAAGAGAGTGCCACCTTTCCATGTCTTTTGGGGTCTACTCTGAGAGAGGAGCCCACCTTCCTCTCTCCATGGAGATAAGCATTGCCCATCCTTACTGTCAATCGTCCCCTTCCCCCAGTGGTCTGCTTTGCAGTTTCGGACACACACTGATTTCGATGTTTCTGTGCCTCTCCCTCTGAGTTCTCATCTTTCCCTTATCCCTAAACTGAAGTAACAATGTTTTCATAATGACCAAACCCACTGCCATGGAGTCGATTCTCACTGACACATTGCGACCCTCTAGGACAGGGTAGGACGGCCTCTTCGAGTTTCCAAGACTCTCAATCTTTCCGGGAGCAGACAGCCTCATCTTTCTCCCGAGACACAGCTGGTGGGTTCAAACTGCTGACCTTGCGAGTAGCAGCCCACCATGTAACCCACTCCGTCACCAGGCCTCCTTCCCTCACGACAGCAATAATAAAAATTATTGAATTCTGGATGTCATGGCACTATAGAGTGATCTTTTTTTTTTAATCTGATCTGCCTTTGTCAATACGGCCCATTCCTTTTCCACACAAACTTTACATTAGCCAGAGATTTGTAATGCACCTATATCAAATGCATCTTCATGAGCGTGAATTCTTCCTAGCCACAAATAGAGTATGTAACTGAGTTTCTCGGCTGTCTTTCAATAATGCTATATTATTTTCTCATTAAAGTTGTTCTCATGTTACATGCAAGCTAATTTAAAGTTGGATAACTTGGCCTGTGTGTAAATGCACACCTAAACTTTGTATGTTGATCTTAAACATAGCAAGCCTGACCAAACCTTAGTAATTATTTTCGGCTTTATAGGCAGACAACCATTTCCTCTATAACCATTTAAAGTTTTGCTTTTTCCGCTTCTATTCACACCTTTTACTTCGCTGTCTTGTTGCACTGAGAAGGCCAGGGCGGAGATCCAGAGTGAGAGTCATGATCACCGTCCTTGTTCGCGTCCCAGTCATTGGGTTTAATGTTTGCCAAAGGTTTGCATCTAGATAGCCTTCTAGGCCGAGTTTACCAGGAAACGTGATGGATTCTAGATAGTATTTTGTACACCTATTGACATGACTGTATGATTTTCCCCTCCTATTCTGTTCATGTGATGAATGATACATTCACACATGGTGGATGCAATGAATCGGACCTTAAACTTTACATTAAAAATGGCCAAATGCACCACGAGGAATACAAAGAAGCCACGGGATTATTTTTGTGAAGGATGTTGACCTGGCTAAAACCCCGTTACAGATATATTTACCAGTCTTAACAAAGACAGAGAAGATGGTTGAAGTGGCAAATTTTCGTTATGCATCTGGGAGCTTTGAGAAGTCTGAGGGGAAAAGAGTTTTCGAAGGTAATGGAGGGAGAATCGCATATCTCTTGACCACTCAACAAAGTATCTCCATAAATAGGGATTAAAAACAAACAAACACAAGAAGATAATGCAGTGTTTCCACAAACAATTTGAAGCCTCCTTGTCGTGTGTGTGTGTGTGTGTGTGTGTGTGCGCGCGTACATACACAGGAGTTCTGAGGTGCAATGGTTAAGTGCTTGCGACTAACTAACAGGTTGGTGATTCAGATCTTTGGATCTGCTCTGACGATGAACTCAGCCTAGAAAACCATGGGGCAGTGTGCTCTGCCGGCTAGGATTACCGTGAGTCAGGATTGAATTGGCAGCATACCACCCCAGGAGTAGAAGATACGAGGGGGCTTCAAAAAATGCATAGGAAAAATGCAATGAAAGATCATAGAATTTTGACAAACTTTTTGAAGCCCCTTGAAAACACACACACACACACACATGCACACACACACACACACACACTCACCATGGTAAGTAACAAAGTATTGCTATTGGCATTCCAGTTAAAATACGTACGTTTATTCCAAACAAGCCATGCTTAAAGGTGTATCTGCAGCCAGCAACATTGCTGCCGATAAGTTCTCTCAGAAGAACCCTTGTCTGTGTCTCCTGGGGGCTCCCAATAAAAGGCCCAATGGAGCAGTGACTTCCAGGGGATCTGTTGGGCCAGTTAAATTCAAAGCAGGGAGGTCAGCTCAGAAGTATAACAACTGTTTTCGGGGTCCTAAGGGACAATTTCAATCGCTTTTCTTGAAGAACACAGGAGGTTGTTTTCAAGAAGCTTTAAGAAATGGAACACTGCTTTGCTGAGAAAGCGCCTAGGAAAGTTGTGTAGAGCCTGTTGTTTGACATCACAATGATGCAGCTGCTCATTCTTTAAGGGGGATATAGATTGTCCTGCAAGAATTTTGTTGGGAAACCCTACCCCAAGCACCCTATGGCCCTTATCTTGCCCCTTCAGACTTCTTTTTGTTCCTCAAACTCAAAGAGCATTGACAAGAAACACAAGTTGCTTCTCATGATGGTGTCCACGGAAGGGGCTCTCACATATGAATAATTGGGGGGGGGGAAGGGGGGGAAGGACCAGGCGGTGTTTCCTCTGTTGAACAGAGGCTCACTCAGAGTTGGAACGACTTGATGGCACCCAGCAACTTCAAGAGTGCAGCATTCTTCCAGAGAATGCTGTTGCCTTTGCTGTCCACTCAGTTCGATGGACAGCTACTCAACATGCAACGGAAAGAAACACCGCTGGATCCTCATGATTGTTGCTATGTCAAAACCCAATGCTGCACCCACTATGCCAGTCCACCCCTCGAGGGTCTTCCTCTTTTTTGCTGCCTGTGTTAGGGAGGGTTCTCAACCTGTGGGTCGCGACCCCTTTGGTAGTGGGGATCAAATGTCTCTTTCATAGGGGTCGCCAATTCATCACAGTAGCAAAATGACAGTGATGAAGTAGCAACGGAAATAATTTTATGGTTGGAGGGTCACCACCACAAGGAGCTGTATGAGAGGGTGGCAGCATGAGGAAGGTTGAAAACCACTCCTCTAGATAAACAAAACCGGGACACTTATGATTTTATGCATATATGGATAGATTTATATAACAAGAGGGACTATAACAGTTAATTAGTCCACACAGCAGTTCAGAGGGCTCAGTCCAACTCACTTTAGTTCAACAGGTAAATATACTGCAGGTACTTCAACTCACTCGGACTGCTGGTCCAAGGTCAGGGAAGCAGACAGCTGAGTCTTCCCTTGGGCAAGACAAGCAGGATGGGGCAGCACCAGCAATAAGATGAGAAGCTGAGGCATAGTAGAGGCCAGTGATACAGAACGTGGGAGCATCACGAAGTGGATCCTGGAAAGCATGGAGAAGCAGGTCTCGATGGAACCTCAAGCTCTAGTGATGACCATTGCAGGGATACAGGATCCACAGGTTGGCTCGGCCCAGAGTAGTGCAGCACACAGGTGAGGCAAAGGACTAACTCAGGCAGTAGAGTGCTGGTCTGATCACCAGGGAGAAAGAGGGAACGGGGCAAGTCTTGGAAAGCTATTTATCTTGCCATCCTCCAATCAAGCTGAGACCTGATTAAACTCCACCCATGTGTTCCTATGGAAACCTAGTTGGCACAATAAACCTATCACACCGCCCTTCCACTTTACCAAGAAGGATGTTCCTCTCCAGTCATTGGTGTCTCTTGACAGGTCCAAAATACATGAGACAAGTCTTTCCATCCACACTTTTAAGGAGCATTCTGGCTGTACTTATTCCACAACAGATTTGTTTTTCTTCTAGTAGTTCATTGTACTTGTATTCTTTTCAATACCACAATTCAAATATGAGGGACTACTTAATGTTCTTAGAACCAAATCCTGTTGCCATCATGCCAATTCCTACCCATAGCAACGACCCCATTTGTTACAGGGCAGAACAACTTCATAGGAATTTCTTGGCTAAAATCGCTATGAAAACGGTTCACATCGCCTCCCTCCTGCAGAGCTACTGAGCAGTTTCAACTGCCAGTCTTTAATTAGCAGCCAATCATAAGCCTCGTGTGCCACCTGTAGGCCAGTCTTTTTGTTCTTCAAGGGAACACACTTCTACTATTAATGAAAAACATCAACACAGGGATTTACTGGGATGCAGTTCTGCTGGGGATTGTAGAGAAGCCAAGAACTATTATGGAGATATTTTTAAGGTCAGAGAAATTGCTCCCCGACATATTTATTCTATTCCCTCCAACTTGTCCACAAACCCTGAATCATAAATGAATTGATGGAAAATTACCCTCTCGACTCACTGCCATCAAGTTGATCCCACCTCTTCGTGAGTGACTCTATAAATCTCACTGTCCTTCAGTCAATTCTGACTCAGAATGACCCCGTGGGACAGGGGACAACTGCTTCTGTGGGTTTCCAAGACTGTAGCCATTTATGGGAGCAGAAAGTGAATCTTTCTCAGAGGACCATCTGGTGGTTTCAAAATAACAGGTGCTCGCTGCAAAGCTCAGGAAGAGGATTTGACAACAGCAACTCTACCTGGAAGGAGTTTGCACCCTTTAATCGTAGAGACCTGATCCCCACAAACTCCAAAGCTTTATTAGCCAAAGTTTCTCTGAATAGCACGATAAATCCATTTCCTATGATTCCTACTCATAGCAACCCCGAGGGGGAAACAAAACCCACTGAGAAATCCGTCTAAATTCAGGTAGCCAGGAGCAACAGAGACAAAGGACAGAGACGTCCACAGGAAAGGGCTGATATGAACCAGAAGATCTTGCAAAGGGACTACCTTATTGGGGATGACAAAAACAACTGAAAAATGTCAAGAATGACGAACGCTCTCAAGTGATCCCCCCCCCAATTATTCTAAAGGAAGCCCCTCTTCTAAAAGTTTAGGGAATTTAGTTACACATTAAACTGAGCAACAGAAAATGATGGTGATCTAATAGCATACAAAGTTACCAGAAGAAGGAAGAGAAAAGCATAGCTCGCGGAACTCTTACTGTCGCCGTCATTCCCGACCCACGGCGGACCACAGCTTGTTGTTATTGTTGCTGTCAGGTGTTGTTGAGTTTGTTACAACTCCCAGCGACCCTGTGCACAGCGGATCAGAACACTGCCTGGTCCTGTGTCATCCTCACAATGGTTGTTACGCTGGAACCTGATGTTGCAGCCCCTGTGCCAATCAATCCACTTATCGTTGGTTTTTCACTCTACTGGCAGGACAGCCATCTCTAGGGATTGATCTCTTCAGATACCATGTCAAAGCACACAGGATGGAGTCTTGCCGTCTTTGCTGCTGAGGAGCGTGCTTCTGTCCTTCTTCCAAGGTAGATTTGCTCATTCTTTGGCTGCCCATGGTACTTTCGATATTCTTCACCAGCACCACCATCTAAATGCACCGATTCTGCTTTGGGCTTCCTGATTCAATGTCCAACCTTCACATGCATATGCGGAAATTGAAAAGATCATGGCTTGGGTCAGTTCCGCTTTTTTCTCAAAGTAACATCCTTGCTTTTCAGCATGTTCATAGCATGAATAGCAAAGAGGTCTTGGCATGATATTTGCCAGTGCAACGCATCCTGCAGTCTCGTGACTGTTGCTCTCATGAGCACTGATTGTGGATCCAAGCAAGGTGAAATCCATGACAACGTCCATCCTTTCTCCATTATCATGATTCAATCTGTTTGTCCAGTTGTGAAAGATTTGGTTTTCTTTACAATAAGCTGCAATCTATATGGAAAGTTACAATCCTGGACCGTCATCAGAAATTACTTCAAGTCCTCCCTACTTTCATCAAACAAAGCTGTATCATCTGCATATTGTAGGTTGTTAATAAACCTTCCTCCAATCCTGATGCTTACAGATACCTACAGACTCTTACTTACAGATCATAAAATCATGTCATAAAGTCATACAGAAAAAACGCCTATAAACTGTAATTCCAGACTTCTGCCTGCACTTCTACCTGCTACCAAATTCACCCAAAGATAGGTGGTGAGTGCCCCAGTGTTGACAAACTAGTGACAGAATTGCACACCCACCCATTACCCAGATATAGTAAACCAAACAAACAACAAATCAAGGTGGAACAGACCAACTTACAATCAACCAATTAAATCAATAACACCACAATGTCTTAGAAACAACTGACAACTTCAAATTTCACACACACACACACACACAACCAAACAAGGTGGCTCAGCAAGTGACCAAAATTCTTTGGAGGAATAAATGCTTTAGGAACTATTTGAGAAATTGAGATTTATACTTAGGTTCTTCCTTTTAATAGATTTAAGGAAGAGACCACAGACATAATCAAGGAAAAGACAAGAGGGAAAAAAAACTCTAGAAGAATTTAGGAAAATAATAAAAGTACAAATTAACAAAATGAATGGGAAATTGATAAACCACACAAAAACAAGTAGCAATATATGAGATTAATACTAAAATTATAGAAGTAGATAACACATTGAAAGGGCAAAAGAATAGAATTTAATCAATGGAAGACAAGATTAACAAAACTAAAGAGAATCCTCTAAATATTAATCTGATAGGATAGCATCTGGGATTTTAAAGGCTTGTCTTCAAACAAGCAGCCATATAAGTGAGGCATCAACTCAGTCCACAGGAAGGAAGCACACTGGCCTGTGTGATCCAAGGATTGTGAAGAATAAAACCCAAATCCAAAGGAGGGAATGGTATCAGAGCTTAACTTGTGAACACCTGGTTTGCAGAAGGTTATGGATGACAGTAGGAACGCAAAATCCATTTGCAGGGTCCCCGTGGGAATTGATCCTCCATTGAGTTCTCCGACCATTGACCATGCTGTGAACAGTCTTGTACTCAAACAAAGTTTGTTGGAAAGTAGGTTAATGTGTGTGGGCCAGTGTAATCTAACTTTCTAAAATCAAAACAAGAGAAAAAACCAGGAACGCAGCTTGAAAAAAAAAAAAGCTATCTACAAAGGAGAACTAAGTAGACTGAGCTCAGATTTCTCAACAGAAACCAAATTGGCCAGAAGGCAATGAGATGATGTGATTGTTAAGGTTTATGTCAACTTGGCTGTACCTATAAAAAGATGTGGGAGGAGTTCAACCTCTCACTCCGATCACCGCCTGGGGACGTTTCCTTGGGATCGTGGCCTATGTGATCTCTATAAAGAGACACTGCAAAGAGTTCTCTTTTGGCTGTTGTGGATCCTGCATCTGTTGCATCTGCTTCCCGTTCACTGAACTTACGCTATATATTACCATATCTCCTGTTAAACTTGGGTGAGCTCTCAGTGGCAAATTCAACATCTGATCTTCCCATTTGACTTTGCCTCCACTGACCTGTGGTCTTCCAGTTTCCTGGTTCACTTTTCCACCTCATCGGCCCAGTAGCTCCATGAATCAGGAAGGGCCTCCAGCTTAGTATCTGACCCACTGACTTGATCCAGACTGAGCTGACCACTGTGCAGCGGTGTGGTTTACTCTCTTGATATGAATTTCTTTCTTATGCATATATTAGTGTCACTGGTATTATTGCTTCTCTAGAAAGCCAAGCCAAACACAAATGACATTTACAAAACCCTGAAAGGAAAATAAATGCCAACCAAGCATCGTATAACCAGCAAAACTGTCCCTCCAACATGATACTGAAATTAAGACATTCCCAGAGAAACAAAAATTAAGGGAATTTGTAAAAGCCAGACCAACTTTACAAGAAATGCTAAGTGAGTTCTTCACACAGAATCAACAATGACAAACAAAGCCAGAGATTAAGAGATGCTAACAACAGCACCCAGAAGTTTAGATATAAAAATATCCAAAGTAAAACAGACCTATAAGACCAAAAACAAAGGGGAGGGAGGGGGGAAAAAAAAGAGGACCTGATGCAAGGGGCGTAAATGGAGAGCAAATGCCTTGAGAATGATTGGGGGCAGGGAATGTATGGATGTGCTTTATACAATTGATGTATGTATATGTATGGATGGTGATAAGAGTTGTATGAGTCCCTAATAAAATGTAAAAAAAAGAAAAGAGGAGAAAAAAATGATTAGGGCAAAGACCGTACAGATGTGCTTTATACAATTGATGTATGTATATGTATGAACTGTGATAAGAATTGTATGAGCCCCTAATAAATTGTTAAAATTTTTTAAAAAAGACCAAAAACAGGGAACCAGAGACATCGATTGGTAAACAAAGGCAACAATAAAGCAAAACAGAGAAAGCGAATGATATAGTTACACAACTCAAAAATGAAAAGGAAATAAAAATGAGAGTAAGATGGAATGGACTGTTTTTAACTTCAGAAGATAATAAATAACCGGGTAATGTCAAAGACAATGAATAAACCTATTTACCAAAATATAAAAAGAAAACAATCAAGTCTCGGTAAACACTAACGTGGTTGCAGCAAAAGAAAAAATAAGAAACTACGTAAACAGAATGAACTCAGCACTGGAAAATATACGTAACAAACCGTCAACAACACACACACACCGCAAAATGCAGTGGTAAACTCATACCTATTCATAATTACCGCGCGTAAATAGATCAAAAGTACCAGTCACAGGACAGACATAGCAAGATGAATAAGAAAACAGATCTCATCAATACCCTTTGTACAAGAGATATGCCTTAAACACAAAGGAAAAAGACCCTAAAATTGAAAGGATAGAAAGAATATATATATATATATGCAAATAGGAACAAAAAAAGAGCAGGAGTGGCCATATTAATTTCTGACCAGCTATTTTAAGGCAAAACCACTAAAAAAGACTAGAAGGATCATTATATATAATGATCAAGATATTACTACAACAAGAGGACATAACCATAATAAATATCTATACACCCAATGAAAGAGCTCCAGATGACAAAAATCAAACTTTAACGAAGAGAACTATGTAACTCCAGAAGTAGGAGGCTGTATCATATCACTTCTAATGAAGGACCAAGAAAACCGCAAAAGACTAGAAAGAGACTCAACAAAAACACAAAATCTAACCAACTAGACATACCTATACGGAACATGCCAAAAATCAACAACAGAGTACACGTTCTTTTTTAATTCGCTTGGAACATTCTCCAGAATAGGCCATGTGTTAGTCTACAAAGCAAGCTTCGATAAATTTAAAATCATCAAAACACTACAGAACATTTCTGATTATAATGTTGTAAAATTAGAAATCAGTAGGATGCTCAAGGGAGGAAAATGAAATAGAAATAAGTAGACAGCATCTTGCTAAAAAATACCAGGTGTATCAACCTCATGAATGAATGGAGACAATTGAACGTGAACGAGGAAGATCCTCCAGACGGAAATGTGCACTCGACAGCCTCCACAGCCACCTGAGCCATGCCTGGACGGTCCGTGGGTTCTATGAGACATGGCAGTGACCTGTGGATCCCTGCCTGGGACCTGAGGGAATATACCAAGGAGAGAAAAGAGTGGTGGATGTCAGGGATAATGGAGTGATAAAGCATTTTGGGAAAAACAGACCTTTGGGACATGTCTGGTCTCTGCTTCATTTGGGAGCGTCTTTTAAGTCTTCTAAACGAAATCATTTTTGCAATGCCCTTCCCCCCAGTCCTGTTCAAGACTGTGTTGCAGGCTCTAGCCAGAGCAACGATGTAAGAAAGGGACTCAAAGGCATTCGAATTGGACCAGATGAGCATCAGTCGCTACAATCCTGAGATCAGAAGAACAAGAGTTTGCTTGGTACCACCATCGCCTGCTCTGAAAAGGATCACAGCAAAGTGGCCTAACTGGGGTGGGGGAGTGTGTGTGGAACAAAGTGCAAAACCATAAGAAAGACCAAGCTTACCGGTCACATAGAGACTGGAGAATGCAGGAGACTGGAGCCCTGGATCACCCTGCAGGTCTGGAAAGGAACTCGCCCCCATGGCTTCCCTTTCAGCCCAACAATAGACAGTTGATAAGACAAAATAGTAACACCAGGGAAGACAGCCTACCGCAGGGGTCCTGATGGGCTACACGTTGGACTGCCAACTGCAAGGTCAGCGGTTCAAGACCACAGCCGCTCCATGGGAGAAAGAGTCTGCAGGGAGAAGGAGGTGTCAGGAACCTATGGATTGTTAGCCTGTGAACGCCTGGTTTGTGGGAGGATGACAGTGGGAGCACTAAATCCATTTTCGGGGTTCACACGTGGATTAACCCTCCGGTGAATTCCCTCGGACCATGGTCAAGGAGCGTGAGTCACCTTGATATCAGACAGCATTGCGAAGTCCATGCTGGCAGATTCCGTTCAGTTAAAATGTGATAGCATCATTTGATCTCTTTGGCCCATGTTAAAGTTGTTTCACTTGTTTAAAAAAGTGGGGGGGCAGGGGATGCATGTGGATTTCCCTCTGGTGAAGTCCCTCTGACCAGGGGTGTGAACAGCCTTGTTGTCATGCAGGATGCACTGGAAAGTGGCTTGTTGAAGATGCCCTTGGGCTAAAATTTAACACCTTATAGTTTGACCTCCGCTTTGACCCATTTTAAATCTATTCAACTTTTTAATATTTTCTGCTTTCTTTTTGACGGAGGTTTTTCTCTGTTTTACTTTGTTTTTTTGTTAGATTGCTTTTTTCCTCAGTGTTTTCCTGTATATGAAATCCAGGAGAGGTAAATCAATAGAGATTTAACTGGATTAATGGTTTTTGGGGGTATGGCAGGGGAGGCGGGGGTCATGGGGCGCTAATAACAATAAGCACAAGAGAGAAAAAAATGTTCTAATATTGATTTGTGGTGATGATCGTGCAATTCTTCTTAATATCATTGAACTATTGGCTTGTGTAATAAGTGAATTATATGTCAAGGAAACTTTATTAAAAAATTTTTTAGCATAAAACCCCAAACAACCTCGTGTATAAGTTGAGTTTTACACCACATTTTAATGTAGTTTTTGTGGTAAAATTAGGTGCCTCGCCTGATATCCAGGTCGACTTATACACGGGTATATCCGGTATGTACTTTGTTAAGGGTGCCTTCTCTGCGTCGGGAACATGCCTTGCTAACAATGCTCGTCTGAGTGTGTGACTACTGTATGGTGTGTTTCAGTCTTGCTCGGGCAACCAGCTCAGCAGAGGGGGGTATCACTGCTGTGCTTTCCCCTTCTTTTTCCTACAGTTTTATTGGGTTATGATTCACACATACAATTCCATAGTTGAGTCGCATCGAGAAGCGTTGTGCAATGGTCACAATCTATTTTAGAACATGTTCTTCATTCTTGTACTCATCATCATCAGCTCCCCGTTTCCTGTCAACCTCGCCTGCCACGCCCCCCAAAACCACTAATGATGCATGCATTGTGAATTTAGTGCGAAGGTTTCCATCCCAGCCTTACAGCTCAACATCCACCAGTTCAACCCACTCGTCAACACTCAAAAACATCGTCTATCCCACCCACTCCCCCGATTTCCCTTTTCCCCTGATGGCCCTCTGGCCTCCTTTATATCCACATCTATATGCATGTTTATATCCACGTCCCAGCAACCTTCTAGTCCAGTGGCTTATTTCTCATTTCAAGTTTTCCCTACCTGTGGGAAAAAGGAAGATTTCTCCCAAGTCGTCTCCCCCAAATGTATGTTAGACTTAGGACACTGCTTGCAGCTAATGGTAAATGATGTCAAGTTACTTCCCTGAAGGCAGTCAGTTGTCAGACTACTGTCTGGTCCCACTACAAGAGGGGCCCACTCCCTGCTGTGAGGGACAATGGGCTACTTCTCCTTAAAGGCTTGGGCCATCAGTTTGGTCCCTGTAGGTGGGGTTTACACCCTACTGATAATGGTTTCTATAGTGAGTCAGAGAACAGGTCAAACCGCCTCAGTGACATCCAAAGTTAGGCTGCCATCCTGAATCTAGGATCCGCCCATCTTGTCACATGTGTACCCCCAACCATCCTCTTCCTATTCTGTGGATACCCCTAGATCACCCCCTCCCATTACTGTATTATCTAAAGCACAACCCTTTCCTGTGACGTATGTTCACCTGTAATTAGGGGGCTTGCACGTCCCCAGAGAATATAAAAGCCTTGGTTAGCAATAAATGGCTCTCTCTCTCCACGTGGACCACCACGTGAGGCTGAGGTGAGCATGCTACCATGAGATGTGTCTGACTCCATTATTTCAATATCTCGTCTATCTCTCATGCGCTCTATGACTTTACTATCATCTTTACTTATTCTCGCTGTACAGTTGTGCCTACCAGACCTGTGATGGTGTGTTAGAGGGTGGTCTACCCTGACACCTCCCTGCCTTGGGAACCTCCAGAATCTTGTTCCTTTTGGAAGGCCCATCTTCCTCTTGGATTTTATCCTTGGAGTAGTGGTCTCATACAGTATTTGCCCTTTTGTGAGTGACTAACTTCACTCGGCTTAATGATCTCCAGGTACATCAACATCATAAAGTGCTCCATGCTTTCATCCTTTTTAAGGGCTGCATAGTATTCCACTGCGTGTGTGCCCCACATGTCTTCATCCACTCTTCAACTGATGAACCTTTGGGCTATTTCCAACTTCTTGCTCTTGGAAACAGTGCTGCCATGAACATGGAAATACATGTGTCCGTTGGTGTAGTATGCCTTATTCTTTGGGGAATATTCCCAGCAGAGGTACCTGGAGCATATTGGGATTTCCTTTCCATGTTGTTGGAGGCAACTCCATTGCTCTCCACTGTGGTGCACTTATTTACAGACCTGCCAGCAGTGTGGAAGGAGATCTACTCTCTTGGCACCCTCTCCAGCACTTGTTGTTTTCTGTTTTATGGTTTTTTAGATACAAGTTTATTTCATGTTAAACCCTGTACTTGATGTTCCAATAATGCAGAATAATCCTCAGTGCTCAGAAAAATCAAGAATGTCTGCTATTACTACTTCTACTCAAAGTAATCTGGAGATTGGAGAGTTTGAAAAATCTAAATATTAAGCAACACCTCCAAATCTAATAAAGACAAAACTCAAATTTAAACAAAAAGGGAATGAGGAAGTTTTCTGAGATGACCACAGATGTGGAGTCTAAATTTTTTTAATGTGAAAAAATGGAAATGTTCTGTAAATATTAATGAGTGATACTAAGCCAAATAAATCAGAAGACAAAACTAGACTGAGTTGGTTTATTGTGCCAACCTGGCTGATAAACACAGGTGGGTTAATTGAAGGGCGGAGGGATAAGTGGCTCGGTGAACCTCGCCTTTCTAGTTCTCGGGTCTCTTGCTTTGTGATGGTCACACCAGGGTGAAGTTGCTTTAGCAGTTCCCTGCTTCAGCTGACAAGGCTGACTTCCTGCAAGACATCTCTGAGGAGAAGCCACATGGACCTACCCCGATGCAGCCCTGGGTGCTGGAGCAGCCGCGTGGAGACCCCTGCCAGCACTGAGATGCTTGCATGCTCACTGACTCGGCTTTCCTCCTGCAGCAGGCATCATAGTGTGTATTTTGTGAGATGGAGGACTTTGTGGATTGGTGTCAGTCATATGGGTTAATGTTGGACTTGTGGGCTTGGGCAGCACTGGGTTGGGATGTTTTCTTGATGTGCACTTACCCTTGATATAAGACTCTCTCTTACACATGAGTTTCTGTGGATTTGTTTCTCTAAAGTACCCAGACCAACAAAATCAGAGATAAAAACCCACGCCAAACCTGCTTCCATGGAGTTGTTGCTGACAGGTTGTTAATGTAACGTTACTGCTTCCCTCCCAAAGGTGCTCCCCAATAATTGGCCTCTCTCAGACTGGGATTACCTAGCATTGCTTTCATTTTCACCAGCCCGGAGACCGGCTACTCCACTTCACAGGGTTGCTATGGGTCCGAGTCAACTGACAGGCAAGGGGCTTATGGAGGTGCTCTTGTCTTTGCATATAGACAAATACGCTCTCATCTTTCGTAGTCCAAGTTTGAGCCTGCATGAAAGTCAGCAGAACATGACAATAAGCACCCTCAGTCTGCACCTCGTCTCTCCAATTACCATAAAAGAAGCAATTGCTACATGTGTTTTCTCTCCTCCTTTACTTCTGCTTTCCCTTGGAGGAGAAAGTCGCAGATAGACTTTTGGAATCATACTTCCTTCAGCACATAGCTAGGAAGGACAATTTCTCCTGTTTTCAAAATGCGACGGCCAAATACCGACAGTCTCAAAATAACAACTATTTCATCTATACATCTAAGGCACATGTAATTTAAAAATCATAGAAATAAATAAACAGAACAGACTCTAGGAAAAAGGAAAACCATACTCAAACATGACAGCTAAGTAAATGCGTGGTGCGTTGGAAAACGGCGTTAGACAGGACATTTGGGGCATGGTTTGTTGTCTTCTGTTTTATTGAATTGGGCTGTCGTCAGTGCAAGGTGAGATCCATCGCTGTTCTGACTTGCATCTCCCTGATGGGTAGTGAGCATGAGCATTTCTTCATGTGTTTATAGCCATCTTAATGTCATTTTTGGTGAGCTGCTGAGAGCAACTGAGGCGAGGCCAGGGGAGAAATCTAGAAGCGGCTGAGTTACAAGACTGCTGCTGACAACACTAGGTCACAGATGCAAACAGCGCAGATGGGTGGTTGCGTCCATCACCAACACGGAGGCAACAGGCGCCCGGGTCGCTTGAGGAAGTAAGTGTTCTTGCGAAACCAAACAGGACAAAGCAAAACAAACCCAACTCTGGTTCCGTCTTGAAACACGTGAGGTATCTTGGCCGAGAGATACAGAGCAGAGAAATGCTACACAACCCCCTGGAAATGCGAGCGGCGAGACCCCAACCCGGGGAAAGCCACAAGGCCTGGGTCCTCCAAGAAATGCACTGCAAGAAAACAAAAGGAGCTGGACCACAGCTCAGCGATTCAAGGAGACTTCGAAGGTTTTACGAAGACCAGCAAGACTAAACCGGAGAGTCTGGGGGATACACGCTTGGTTGATGAAACCCACAAGAAAAAGCTCAGAAAGCGATCCCTCTGAAAGGCAGGCTCGTAGGAACTGAGGCGCCCTGGAGGCATAGTGGTTACCAGTCGAGCTGCTAACTGCAAGGTCTGCTGTTCAAAACTGCCAGCTGCTCCGTGGGAGCAAGGTGGGGCTTTCCACGCCATAAAAACAGACAGTCTGGGAACCCCACAGGAGCAGTTCTGCCCTGTCCTATTGGGTCGCCAAGAGTCAGAACTGACTGTACGGCCACAAGTGGAGGTTCTGTATCATTCTTCCTGGGCAGCGTGGGAGGCAGTGGTTGGTGTTAGGGCGGGGTATGTGGCTAGTTGACCAAATTCTCTTTTCGGACCTGGTCACAAAACTGCTTGTGGTATAATCGCAATCCCTAGGCAGCATTTCTTTCCCGTAGTTTTCTATATTTTGGATCCTATTGAACAACAAAACGCGTTAATAAGGAAGGAAGGGCAGAGGTGGGGGGAGGCTTTAACGGCTACATTGTAAATCATAATCCTAATTACATTCTATCAGGGCAAGGTTAGAGTTTTTGTCTGACTCCTCATAAGGAAACCAGTCCTCTAATTTCCTCCCAGCTCTGCGCTCTGAGTTTATTTATGTGTGCGGGTGTGAATTTCTTTGTAATACGCTCTTTTTCAAAGGTCAGCCTGAGGTTTGCAGAAAATAAAATGCACATAAAGTCAAGTCCCTATGTACCACCTCTCCCCACTGCACCAGGGCCCTGGAGTCAGTGTCTTGCGTTTGTGTCTGCATCTATTGGAAGTGATGAAACTGTGCCTTAACATTGTCTGAAGGTCATCGTTTGCATCAGAGTTCACTCTTGGGGTGGAGGGGGGGCAGCCCTGTGAGCTTTGGCAAATGGGCGCCGTGGTGTCCGAACCCGTACAGTGTCCTTGCCCTGCCCCGAGGAGGGCCCCGGGGTAGCGAATCCTCCTCTTCCTGAGCTAGCCTGAGTGTTCATTCCATCCCGGGATTCCATCTGCAGAACGACTCATACGCTCTCTCGTTCAATTCCCGCCACCACTGTCATGAGCCCAATTTGCAGCGACGCCACCAGAGGCTCCAAGAGGTGAAGTGCTTGGCCGTAATGGCGCAGCTTGTGGGGGGTCCATGGGGGGTTAGAGCCCCGGGTCTGTGGGAGCCCACAGTCTAAACTTCCAGGTGCTTGACAAAACACCTGAGCAGAGGAATCTTCAGGTGTGCAGAGGGGGTGGGGGGGCTCCCCTGGCCCCCTCCCTGCTGCCAGGCCTGTCACTGTGGCATACAATAATTTCTGAAGTGGGCACCCTGGCTGATGAGTCTCTTGTGCCCTGGATCCCAGAGCCAAGGTGCTCCCTCCCCTGACCCTTCTGCAGATCCATGTCCCCTGCCCCTCCTCACCATGCCCGGCCCTCTCGCTTCCTCTTCTCTACCGAGTGAGGACCAGCGTGACCTGTGACATTCTTTTGCTGAATAGCTCAAAGCAGGAAACACGCATCCTATAAAAGGAAGTGAGTGTATTTCAAAGTCAAAGACCTTCTGGACATGCAGAAGGTATAAGCCTCTGAGGCCAGGCACGAGCTTCAAGCACCCAGCGGGATCCCAGCTGGTGCCACCTGTGGGCAGAGGATCGGGAACCAGGGCAGCTGGGCCATGTGGCTGCCCTCTGCTCTGCTCTTTCTCAGCCTCCCAGGTGAGTGGGGCTGGAGTCTTGCAGAAGGCAGAGAGGGTCTGCCCTTTGTTCCCAGGGGGCTGCCTGCCTGGCCAAATGAGAGGAGGCCTTCATGAACTCATTCTACGAAATGCAGCTGGCTCCTACGCCGTGCCAGGCAATATGCCAGGCATTGCACCAGGCCCGGAGGAAGTAAAGGGAAATGCAATTTAATCCACAGGCACAGGGCTGGGGATTCCAGGGCCTATTTCGGAGGAGAGGGATGTGGGAGGGGGAAGAGGGGTAGGACACAGGCAATCCCTAACAGATCCAGATGGCGGAAGCCCTTGAATCCCCAACACGTGGGTTATGGCTCATTGTGAAGCAGTGAGGTGGAATGGGGTGGCCAGAGAGGTCCTGGAAGGTATGTAAGAACTCATAGTAAGTGCAGCTATGAGGTGGGTGGGGGGTGGGCATCTCATACGAAATTCTAGCGACAATTTGGAGAGGAGACTGGCAGGGGGCGGCGGGCTACAGGAGGCAGGAAACCTCTCAGGCCACTTCTGCCACCATCCAGGTGCCAGAGTGGGTCCTGCGCAGCCCCCCAATGCCTGTGTTGGGAACCCGACTTGCAAGAAGCCAAGTATCACAGTCCTTGTTATGAATCAGGAACCAAGGCTCGGAGAGGTTAAGTAACTGGTCTAAGCTTGCTGGCCACTCTGTGGCTTTGTCCACACCCAAAGCTCATCAGCTTTCTGCGACGTGCTGTCCTAGAGGAGACAGTAACTGTGAGGAACCTTTCTCGGGAAGCACTGAGGCAATCTTGTGAAATTTGGCTGTGGGGATGAGGCAGAAGGCAGACTCCATGGAGATACCAATCCTCTAGAGAAGTGATTGGTCTGCAGGGTCTAAGTTGGTTCTCCCTGGTGGCGCCGTGGTTAAGCCTTGGCCTCTAAGCAAAAGGTTGGTGGTGCAATCTTACCAGCTGCTCTGTAGGGGAGAGATATGGCAGTGTGGCAGTCAGCTTCTGTAAAGACTTACAGCCTCAGACCCACCCTGGGCAGTGGTCTGGGAATTTTGGGGCCAGTCAGTTACTTAACCACACCACTGGAGGGTCCTCTGAGTGGGACCCAGGTCTTCTACTCAAGCCCCAGTATTCTGTACACAGTGTGTGTTTCTTTGGACCAAATCCTGGCTGCCCTTTGAGCATGTCCAATCAAGTACTGGCTGAAGGTGGAGTTATATGTTTACTGTTATTTTTCAATGGCCCCTAATTTTTTTCTATCTTAAAATGTGGTCTGTTTGACAATACCAGGTAGAAGAAATGCTCAATATCCACAGTACATTTGGATAATCACATAACCTTTGTCAAAAACATTCCAATTTCTTCTTCTCTTCCCCACACTTTCTGTCTCCCCTCCACATGCATCAAGTCTTGGGTTTCTGGATGGGTGGAACCAGAAGGCTCTGGTGCCCCATTCATCATCTGATAGGATCACATGACTCAACTGTGAGTGTTGACCGTGAACAGGATTAGTTGCGATTGTACAGAACTATGGTTGTCGAGGCTGTTGGTGTGAAAGAGTGGGCTAAGGGGGGCGGCACTGCTGGATTGGAGTACAGTGGCTGAACCCAAAGTCCCTGGAAGGCTTCGATACACTGATATCTTGTGAAGTTTGTTGCTGTTGGTTTATTGTTAAGCGCCCTTGAGGTGGTTCTTGCTCATAGCTGTCCTATATGAGCAGGGCAGAACACCGCAGGGTCCTGTATCAGCCTCACAATTGTCCTGACGTTTGAGCCCATTATGCAGCCACGCTGTCAATCCATCTTCTCTAAGATCGTCCCCATTTTCACATCCCTGTTACTTTACCGAGCATGGTGTCCTTCTCCATAGACTGGTCTCTCCAAAGAAGGTGAGATGAAGCCTCACCATTCCTGCCTCCAGGGAGCATTCTGGCCATGCTTCGTCCAACACAGATCGATTTGTTCTTTTGACCGCCATGATGCTTCCAATAGTCTTTTCCAGAATTCAAGTGTGGCCATTCTCATTCAGGCTTCCTTATTCAATGTCCAGCATCCACATGCATATGAGGCGATTGAAAATGCCAGGGCCAGTGTAAGACATGACATAATAATAACAATGTATAAATTATCAAGGGTTCGTGAGGGAGAGGGGAATGGGGAGGAAGGGGGGAAACGAGGAGCTGATCCCAATGGCTCAAGCATAAAGCAAATGTTTGGAGAATGATGATGGCAACAAAAGTACAAATATGCTCGACAGAATGAATGGATGTATGGATAAAGTGATTTTTTTTAAATGACTTTTAAAAAAGTAAGAAAGAAAATATCAGGACTTGGGCCAAGCACACTTCAGTCTTTGATGTCACATCCTTACTCTCAATCCTTTAAAGAGGTCTTGTGCAGCTATTGACTCAATACAAGGCTTACAGCAAAGGAGTCATCTTCTCCCGGTGAAATTTTATCAGAGGTCAGACAGGGAAAATGTAAGATGACTTTTGGAGAGAGAACTGGACCAGATCAGGTGTATGCCTACAGCAGACATGAATGTTACCTGAACAACGTCATCCTAAAGTCTCTTTGCCCTGGGGAAAGATTAATTGTGAATGATTATTTGGGGCATGATTGGGAGCCGGGAGTTAGCTTCCAAGTGGAAAACAACCATGACTAGAAAAGCCAAGTGGCCTGAGGTGTGATGGACCACATTTATGTGGCCTTTCTTTGGCATGGCCTTGTAAGTCCCACCAAATGACTGAGTGGGACTCTGTATATGAGGTGCTGGGAGTGGAACCATGCAGAAAAGATGTATGGAACCTGAGTGGGTGGGGTGGGGGTGGCATTGATTAGTTTTTCCATCCTACCAGGCTTAAAACAAGCCATCCCAGAGGTTACCACCAAGGAGAGGAGATGGCAGCAGGGTGCCTCCTTTGGACCTGGGATCCTTGCCCTAAGAACCTTCTAGATCCAGAAGACAGAAAGAGAAAGAAAGATAGAAGGAGGGAGGGAGGGAGAGAGAGAGAGAGAGAGAGAGAGAGAGAGAGAGAGAGAGAGAGAGAGAGAGAGAGAGAGAGACTGGAGATGGTGAGAGCTATTGAGAAGCAGCAGCAGAGAAATGGAACTGGCAAAAACAGCAGAGGTAGACCCGCAAGAGGTGGAGTGGTGGGCTTCCCAGCCCATGCAGTGAGAAGAGGTCTGCTGGTGCAGTGGGGTGCCTCTGAGCACTTAGGGGTATAGCTAAAGACCTCTACACGTGGGGTAGGAGCTATACTGGCAAGGGGGCAAGGGACTGAGAGACTGAGGGCCAGCGGGCATGACTGGGAAGTTATTTTGACTGAAGGACTGTACCCTGAGTCATTCTTCATCTTGAATTGTAATCTGTTACTTCCGTACTATACATCCCGTGAACATGAGCACTGTGAATCCTCTAAATATTGATGTAGAGAGTGCTGGGGGGGGGGGTGTTTGGTGTCAGAATAGGTTAAAGTAAACAAACAAATAAAGAGAGTCATGTCTGACCTCAGGTTCGTAGGAATCATCCTTTGATGGAGACTATTGGTCATTCTCTCTCCACCTCAGGAAGTTAGATAGGGAGTTAAAATGATACAGCCGCCACACCGTTTCTTTTTTTTAAAACAGTTTTTTGCCACTTCAACCACGTATCATACAATTCAATAGTTCCATCGTATCAAGAAGAGTTATACAATCCTTACCACAATCAGTCTTAGAACATTTTCCTCTTCCTTTTTTTTTCTTCAATCTTGGCCAAAAATATGCACACCAATCCTTTCTCCAATTCAACAACATCTGCATGTATAATTCACTGCCTCCGATCGTACTCTGCATATTGATATCCCTCTCCAAAGTGTCCCACCATCAGGGCCCTCAGCGCACTCTTCCTCCTCCACCCGCACTTAGCACAGGTCAAGTTTGGTTTCTTTCTTTATTGATATAATATTCACAAAGCCAATCGCTTCGTAAAAGAGTTGTATATACATGATCACATGCATTCTAATGCTCCCTCCACCACACCTGTTTTACACATCTTGGTGATACAGTGGTCCCTAACTCCCTGGCTCTGTAGACGCTCGCCTCGCCTGCCCACAATGCTGAAGCCGTGTGTCACGAGAGGCTCCTACTGTGACTCTCTGCCTCTTTATTCACGTCCACGCGGCCGAGGCAAAGGATGGAAGTACATCTCACAAGGGCAGACATGACAAGAATCCGCCAGATGTAACAGGACTGCCACTCGATTTGTGCTCATATCAAACCTGTGTGACTTATGTGAGGCCCTTGCCACTCTGCCCACACCAGCCCTCCACCACAGAGGAGGTGTGGGACCAGAGTGCACCCAGCACGGGACAGACGGCGCATTGAGCTCTGTGCCTGTGGCATTTGAGGTGTATTTGTAAATGGCGGGTTGGAGCTATGGGAGAAGTTGGGCTGCAGAGACCAGTTTGAGTCATCGGTGTAACCACGGGGATGGAGGGAAGCCTCAGGGAGGCACGTTCAGCAAGGTGAGAGGAAGGCTAGAGAGAGAATTCTAGAACACCCCCAGAGTCTGCAGGAGTCAGCTCACACTGGCTTGTCCTCTCTCCTAATGACTCACAGAGCTGACTGTGGACACCTCGGGGGTCAAACTCCACATTTCGGCAAGTTCACCGTGACAGCCTAAAATAAGTCAGAACGTAATTACACCACCAGGTGTAATTGTCAAAACCAGGACTTGTCACTCCCCTGGATGGCCAGTTGGTCAACATTGGCCAACATGCCTCTGGTTACACCAAGACTTCACGAAAGGGGATGAGAAGAGGGATCCGCAGAGACCTCTGAGCTAGAAGAGTCAGATAAGGAGAGGATGAAATGAGAATGGTTTAGAAAGGAAAAGGAAGGAGAGTCACATTGTACAAGGATGTCTATGGAAACGAGGACCAAGGAGAACACAGGGCCATCACTAGGAGGCCCATGCAGGGCGGGGCTGAGGAGAGAGGAGGTGTCAGGAATCCGGGGTGTTGGGTGGTGGCTGGGATGGTTGGGGAGGGGAGAGAACGTCCAATCCTTAGACACGGACCTGGGATCCCATCCGCCCTGTGAGCTTCTGGATTGGGCTGGGCTTGCTCAGGGTGGGAGAGTTTTCTTTGGGGACTCTGTTTTCCAGGCTGCTTCCCCATCCGGGGTCCAACGTCAGTGAGTGGCACAGAGCTGGGCTCGGTGACCGTACAGTGTGACTATGATGTAGGATGGGAGACAAACAGAAAGTGGTGGTGCCGGGGGAAGCGTTGGAGGTACTGCAAGATCCTCATTCAAAGCACCGGAACAGAGCAAGAAGTGAAGTCAGGTCGGATATCCATCAAGGACAATCACGGAAGCCATTTCTTCACGGTGACCATAGATAAGCTCCGCAGAGACGACGCCAACACATACTGGTGTGGGATCGAGAAAACTGGAACGGACCTGGGTGTTCAAGTTCAAGTGACTGTAGGCTCAGGTAAGGGTGATCTCATCGGGTGGGTCAGGGGTGGTGCTGTCTGTCAGTCATTTGTGACACTCCAAGATGAAGGCAATAACCTGTGATCAACTTGGCCTGTGTCTATCAAAAGCAGTTCTGGCCGCACCAACAAACCGGCCCTTCACGCCATTGACCGTCTCCTACATCAGGTGAGTCGCTGAGGTCCCTTCCCTCCTGCCAGGGCACCCACCTCCTAATAAGGGCGAGTGTAGTGAAGGTCCACAAATTGGGGGTTTTGGAAGCCTAGACATGTAGTGTCTCACAGTTCTGGAGGCCCAAGAGTCTGAAATCAGCGTTGGTCACGGGGGTTCCTTCTGAGGAAGAAATCTGTTCCCACACTCTATCCTCCCTGTATGATTAATGTTGACCCTTGGCATTCCTTGGCTTATAGATTTGAGGAGCTGCCCCACCCTACCCCCAAAATGGATTTTTTTTCCCCCAAAAAGCTATGTATTTAAAAAAACCAAAACAACCTCATCACCTTCAAAGCACTCTCCATTACATTTAATACATTTGTTAAATCTAAAGTCCCATTCTTGGAAACATTTTCCACACTCATCTGTTTGGATGGCTGACAGCACCTCCCTCGTTTTCTTCTTCGCCTCTTCTGTGTCGTCAAATCACTGTCCTTTCATGTCCCATTTCATTTGCAGAGACCAAAAGAAGTCACATGGAGGGAGTGAGGCCAGGTGAGTAAGGTGTGGGGCAAGAGAGGCATGCTGTTTTTTAGCCAGAAACGGGTGCACTGTGATGGCTGTGTGAACAGGTGCATTGTCGTGGTGGCAAAACTGACTGTACTCCCCGCCCCACCCCCTGCCAAAGATCAGGCCTTTTTGGTCACACACTGTGTTACACAGGGTTCTTTAGAGAAACAAAGCCAGAATGCTAATACTTATATATATATATATTTATACAGATAGATATATAACATAAACAGTTAATTAAAGTATAAAGCAGTATAAATGGCTCAGTGCAATTCACTCCCATGAGACAGTTGTGAGACACTGGCAGTCCTTCAAGTCTTGAGGGACGCTGGGTGGTCCTCTGTAGAGCAATTCAGGCAACAAGCAGCAGGGCAGGTCACCAGCAGTCAGCCAGATGACAGGGTCCAACAGTCCCCAGCTCATGAGATGTAAATTCCAATGGTGTGGCAAAGCAGGTATTGAAGGAACCTCAAACTACAGCAACACAGTCCATGGGTTAGGTGTCCCACAGGTAGTGTAGCTTGCAAATGGAGGCACAGAACAAGCAAGGCAGCTGCACACTGGTCTCATGATCAGAGAGCAAGAGACCCAAGAACTACAAAGGCAAGGCTCACTGAGCCATTTATCTCTCTGCCCTTCAATTAACCCCACATGTGTTTATCGGCCAGGTTGGCACCATAAACTAACTACCTCACACACTGTTACACAATCTTTCCAGAACCTCTAAATAGAAAGCTTGATTAACAGTCTGACCTGGTGGAACGAACTCCAAATGAACTATCTCACATCAAAAACCAAACGAGCATCATCTTGATCTTTGATTTCACTTGATGAGTTTTTTTGGGGGGTGAGATAACAATGGTGTCTTCCACTGGCTTGATTGATGTTTGTTTTGGGGGTCGTAAGAATAGCACCATGTCTCGTCACCAGTAATGACCTTGAAAAAATGTCTGGGTCGATTCAGAGCTGTTCTTTCAAAGCACGGCATGTTTCCACTCGAAGCTCTTTTTCCTGGTCAGTCAGAACCCGAGGCACACATTTCACAGCGACCCTTCTCATTCCCAAATCTTCCTTTAAAATATGCTGAACTGAGCTCCAAGATAGTCCAGTAACTTCCCATCTCTTCCATGATCTGCTGTCAGTCTTCCAGCACAAGTACATGAATTTTGTCGACATTTTCATCCATCCGGGAAGTTGACAGGCGTCCAGAATGAGGTTTGTCCTCAATCGACATTTCACCTTTTTTGAAATGAGAAAACCACTCGTACACTTGAGTTTCTCCCATAGCATGTCTTTGCAAGCTGTGTTCAACATCACAGCAGTTTCTGTGGCATTGCTCACAATCTCCAGAGGTTGGGAGTTCAGCCTATCTTTGGGAAGAGCACAATTCCATCCCTACCACCCCTGTGTTATGACCTGATACCAGCCGAATATCCCCCACCAGAACCTGCTATAACTCAAGTCCAGGCTCCAAGTCTACCCTCTGTCTCATCCTGCCCCTTAGGGCTCCTCATCCACCATCTCCCGCTCCATCCCTCAGCAGAATCTCTCTCTGGGGAAATCTTCTCTCTCTATTATCCACCCATTGAGTTGACTAACACACAGGCTTGAGGAGCTAGTGACCACCAAGAGGAACTAAGACACAATCCCCAGGAGGCAAGGCATTCAGTGCCACACAGCAGAGAGAATTAGTTCACCTCAATGGTAAAGTGGCCTGGAGCTAGCCAGGAGCAGGGGGTGGCAAAATCACAAAGATGGGAAGCCACCGCCTAGATCTAGGGGCTCTAGGTGCCCCTGTAAGGACAATGGTTCATGTACTTGGCTGCTAACCGAAAGGCTTGCAATGGGCACCCACCAACTACTCGCCCCAGGGGAGAGATGAGGAGACTTGCTTTTATGGGGATGTTCCGTCTCGGGAGCCCTCTGGGCTGGTTCTGCTCTGTCCAATGAGGTTGCTATGAGTAAGAATCGAATCAACGTCCCTGGGGTTAGCTGCTTCCCTAGGAGCCTCTGCAGATGTTTGGCTGCTAATTGAAAGGTTGGCGATTCAAGACCACCCGGGGTGCCTCTAAAGAAGGGGTGGAAGAGCATCCTGGGAAGACCCTGTGGTGTGCAAGTCTGCTGTTGCATAAGGAGGTGGCCGCGAGGCAGCACTGACCCGGCAGTCACGGGCTGAGTGCTTTTGGGGGACTGAGAGGTGCTCTGGGCACAGGGAGTCCCAAAGGGGAAAGGCAGGCTGGTTCAGACGACAGCCGTTGAGGGGGTTGCTGGAGAATCTGAGCAGGTTGTGGTAGTGGGTGGGCTCCTCGGTGGGGCTCTGTGCCCTGGCCTGGGCTGGGCAGTGACGCCACAGTGTTGGGACATGGGAAATGGAAGATCTAGGAGTGAGGGCAGTGGGGGGCGGGCAGGGAAAGGACCTCCGGCTCTGGCTCTGACCCCTCTGCCCTCTCACAGGACCCACTACTTGCTCCTGGCATTTGTGAAGGTGCCCATTCTCCTCATCGTGCTTGGAGCTATCCTCTGGTTGAAGGGGTCCCAGAGGGCCCCCAAGGAGCAACGGGGTCAGCCTGCCAATGCAGACTTCTCCGTGGACTGTCGGACCAAAGGCACAGCCCCTTGCATGGGAGGACAGTACCTTCTGAGCCCAGACCCAGGTACCAGAGGAGACACGGGGGCCGGTGGAAGAACCGGCCCCTGATTCCTGGGATGCCTAGGACTCAGGCTGAGGGACCAAGCCTCCGCTCTGGTCCCGGGGGCTGTCCAGTCGCCTTCCCAGCACTGCATTGCTCCAGACACAGCCGGGGTCCTTCTGAGGCCTCTTGGAATGTGAGCACCTTATCAGCACATCTTCTGATAGCACACACCTCACCCACCAGGGCAGGTGGGGCTCCTGGCCGGGGCTGTCGGTGAACAGCGTGGCCTTGCGGCTCAGCCTGGGACTGTCGCACAGACAGACACTGCACAGTGTGTGAGACAGAGCAGAGATGGGGACCTGCCACATGCTTGGTTTCGGACATGCCTACAACATTTTTAAGTTGGTCTGGCTGGGCTTTGATGACTCACGTCCCCAAGAATCCCGGCTACAGGTTTTCCTCCGGAGGGCAATTTTGTGGTGACTTCCTGGTTCAGAAGGCACCCTGGTGGCATAATGGATGAGAACTGGGCTGCTAGCCACAAGATCAACAGTTCAAAGTCACCAACTGCTCCTTGGGAGAAAGATGAGGCTTTCTGCTTCCCTACCGAGTTATAGCCTCAGGACTCCACTACGGCAGTTCTACCCTGTCCTATAGGATTGAGATGCGTCTAAATCGACTTCATGACAGTGGGTTTTTCTGTCCTGGTTCAGGGGCCTGAGAGGGTTGGATGCCCCTACTGCCCGGGAAGGCCATTTGTCCTGAGTCCAAAGCTTGAGGAGGCCACCTGGGCCCAGTGCCAGTGCTGGGCTTCTTCCTTCCTCCTCTTCCTCCACTCTGCCTCCCCAGATTATTTGTCCTCTGAGCGGGGCTGAACTTCCTGGTGCTGAAACTTGGGCATCTGGCCCTTCAGTCTTCTCCCGAGGACAACTGCTCAGGCCACCTCCTGCAGGCTTGTTAACCTCAAGAAACTACCTCACGGTTGTGGGTGGAGGGCAATGCTGATTAAAACCATCTGAGGGCCTGCTGTCGTCTATTTTAAGTCATGCTGTCTACATCGTGTTGTTCGTTGAAACCGAGTTTCTGCTGAGGGTGACGGAGACATTCCGAAACAGATAGTGGTGACAGTTCCTCAACAGGGTGAACGCGACCAATACCACCGAATGGCTCATGCCAATATATATATATATATATATGTTGAAATGGAAAATATTTTGTGACATATATACTTGCCACAATATTTTTAAGTTGGGAGAAAAAAACTGTGAAGAAAATGAAATATTTGATTTTGGGGGGGGGTATCTGTTCACTTAGTACCACACAGATGATGGGCCCTCACAGACGAAGGGATTTCCCTTACCGTGCAGAGAAGCTACAAACACACGCACACAGTCACGCGTGGGCACCCACAGTGGGGGCGTCTCCCTTTGAACCTTCCGGATGTTGTGTCCACCCTCCGCTCTGCCCTAGTGGGTGGGCGTGATTCTCAACATCAAGAGGCAACAAGAAGTTCTCAGCAAGGGATGCAGGAGAGAGGAATTTTCCAGTGTCTACCGTATGACCTTGGCTTTCCCCTCTTTGCTGGGGACTCTAGAATCCCGTCTCATGCAAGTGCCACTCCTGGTCATCCTTCAGCTGAGAGACTCTCTCAAATCCACCTTCGCACCTGTGACTCCAGCAGACTCTCTACTCCTTCATGAAGTTATTCCTTGGCTCTACACATCTGTATTGATCGCTGGACAGGGCACGCAAGGGGACCCCAAGTTTCAAAGTTCCTGAGGAAACTACCCGCGGGCACAGCGCCCAGGAAGCAAGTTGTGGGTGTCCGCGTGCTGCAAGATTACTCAGCGAGAGAAAGGAACACCCAGGGGTCTGTGCAATGGCCTGGGTGAACTGTAAGAGGAGAGGGTGCTAATGAATGGAGCAACATCATGATAAACGGAGAAAAGGCTCCTGTTGCCAAGAAACGTTATCTGGATGCACAGCCAGCACTCCTGGATGCATCTGAGAAATCCAGCCATGGGTTGCATTGGGCAAATCTGCGGCACGAGACCTCATCGACGTGTTAGAGAGCAGAACTGTGTCCAGCAAGACCAGCGTGCACCTGCCTCCGGCCACGACGTGCTCAGTTGTCTGCGACGCCGGGTCGAGCTTCGTGATGAAGAGCTTGGGGAGACCCGGCGTCCTCAAACGATGCTGTCGGTGATGAGCGCGAACGGACCATGGACTTCCAGGAGGACAAGTGAATCCGTTTGGGAAGAAGTGTGTGTCGTCAGGAGATACCAGTCCGTGGAGAAGGACATCATGCTGGAGCGAGTCCAAGCGAGGAGGAGGACCCTCCACCAGAGGGATGGACGCGGGGGCTGCACCCTGGACTCGAGCGTTGGGAGGATGGCGCCGAACTGGGCAATGGTTCACTGTGTTGTCCGGGAGGTCGTGGTGCGTTGGGACGGACTTGACAAGGGCGACTCCGTATGAATGATAACTCAGTGAAACTTCTTTTGACTTATTGATTTATGTGTTTCAGTGACCCACGTTTACAAATGGCAAAGGCCAAAGAGGCATGTGGGCTGCTTGCCCACTGCTCCATGGGCGTGACTTCCCCCCAGTACCTGCGCCCTGGTCAACCTTAGCCAGGGCTCGGAGCTCAATATGAGCTTTCAGGGCATACTTCCTGGGTGACTGAGACAGAGCTCGAATGTGCTGACCTGGGTCTGATTGTCCTGGCCCTGGCCAGAGGCCTGTCCTGAGGAAGACAGTGGGTTTGGGATACATACGTCTCTGAGCGGTTCCACTGACAAGCCTCCCAGTATCCCATGGGACCTCGTCACCTTCCCCAAGAGACTCATTAGAGGCATTCGCAGATGTCAGCTTAGGTTCTCAATTTAGAAAAAGGAAGACTAACTGGCCACATGCAAATTTAAGTCTATTAAACATCTCCTATTCCTCATTAGTACCAGAAATCTTCGTCAGTAAGTGCTTCGAGAGCCCTCTTGGCTCCCAACAGACAAGGTTGTTTATCTGAATGTCACAGGCTATGAATGTGCCTTCCGTCAGATGCCATCATCTCCTTCATAGAGAGCCGGATTATGTATTTGCTCAGCGAAGGGCTTGGGTGAGTCTGGTGAAAGGATACAGCCTTTCCTTGGTTTCAAACCACGCAGAGTCCACTTAGTTCATTAGAAGCCTGGCTTCTTGGTGGACGGGCAGGTTCAGCACAGGCGCAGTGAGGAGCTCTGGGATTCCCATGCTTGCTAATGTTATCCGTACTTGGCTCTGACAAAGTCAACAGCGTGCAGGTAAACATCTCTCGTCCACTCTCCACTTTCAGACGTGATCTACTGGGAGGGGTGCAATTGACCTGGAGGGTGTCCCACCTTGTCATCTTCCTGAGAGGAGATTCCCAGGTATTTTCTCGCGAGCTGCTGGGTGGTTTCAACCGCAAACCGCTCAGTTAGTTTAGAACTTAACCACGGGGTCATCGAGGATGCTCAAAATGAGTGTCGTCTCATAGTATCATTTTTGTTCATCTGCTTTGACCTGGACCGACAACAGACAGGGAGGTTGCTGTGCTCTGCGGCTGTTGTTGTTGTTGTTATACGGTCACTACCCTTTGCCAGGTGGCCCATTATACTGAGGGCTTAGACCTGGTATGTGTTCTAGTCTCCTGTGGGTGTCATCCCTTGGGGGATGAGCTCAAGCGTGTTGCCAACCCCCCTGCAAGCTCTGCCTCCTTACACGGGCAGTTGGCCCCAGGCTAGCCACAGCTTCCTCATTCACCTACTTCCCCTGGCTTGACTGTAACTACTGACCGTGGGGTTGTCGCTGGTTTGTTTTGGTCTCTGGGAGTATCCAGGCTGTGGGTTGACGTAAGATCCTTCCTGCTCTCTGCACCGTTCATTGTGTCAGCATCGTCTTCACGCTAAGACTGCTCTTCCTGACCCCAAGCCATCGGTAGCCTACCGTGAGCCCATCCAGGCACAAGGACTTCTGGGAAAACCTTCCCAGAATTCCCTCCCAGGAGATCTCCCCGATCTACCCGCTCAGGCTCAGACGACCAGCGGGAAACCAGCCACCAGCGAGATGACTGGAAACACCCCCACCCTCACCCCGCAGCCCCCTGGAACTGGGAGAAAACCATCCCGCATGAGTTATATGCTCTCAGAGATTGAATGGTGACCCTTGACATTTTGGGTGTCACCTTGACTGAGCCACGACTCTCAGTGGCTTGGCAGTGATGCAATGATGCCATTTGGCAGTTCTGTCAAGACGTGCCCCCATCCCCCAGGGTGTGATCGGATGTGAGCAGTCAACCAGCTGTGAGGGGAGCATCCTTCCACACGTCACAGCCGCTATCTGAATGAAGCAAGGGCAGTTTCTCCAGCGTGTGGCCCGCGTCACACCTTATCTTAGACGAGCTCAACGGAGAGCCCAGGAGTCAGGGAAGAGGCACCTGGGTGCGATGAAGAAAGAAAAGCCTGGGACTGAGCATGTCCTTCAGAGCCGTGGTCCCCACGATGAGAGCATCCTAAAAGCAGGGCCGATTGTCACCCAGACACGAGGAAGACCTCGAGGAAGGGCAGGCCCACGGTGTGGAAAGGAGACGGGGACCTGCCCTTAGAACGGACGCACAGAGAAAACCATCGCTCTCCGATGGAGGACTACCCTTCTGTTTGTTAATGCAGCTCGCGTGCTATTTTGGTTACAGCAGCGGGAGATAACTCGGCCACACGGGGAAAGATCCGCTTTGGAGACGCTGGCAGCACCATTTGGGGTGGTGTTGACGTTGGGTTGGAGAGGACCAACATGCCCGCCACAAACACTTTGCTGGCACGACCCTCGGGATCGAAGGACACGCAGCCTTGAGAACTGGGCTCTTCCCTTTGCCCCTTACGGTCGCAGGTCAGTCTCATCCGGGACAGCAAAGAGCTGCTTTTCGTGGGTCGGAAAACCCCCTCCCGCTCCTCTCAGCTCAAGGTTTGCACCACACATGCTGTCTCTCTAGGCTCTGGGGGCAAGCGCATAGCTGGGTCAAAGTCCTCTAGATCCATCCGGAACGGCTGCTCCCCGAAGGATTGTGAGCTTCAGCTCAGCTCCCCCTCCCTGCCCCAGGGAAGCCGGAACGGAGCTGCAGCCTGAGGAGAGGCTGTCTGGTTGGCCTGCGCTTTCCCAGGGATGAGCCCAAAGGTGCGTCTCCTCCTACGTAACCACCTGCCTCGCCTGTGGGAAACAGAAGAGCCAAAGAGAGTGTCGGCAGACAAATTCATTGTTCTAGTTTAAGAAGCCAGGCAGGCCAGGATTGGGGAGTGAAGGGGGGCCTTTACACTTGTGAGTTAGAGATGAGTCCCCATCGCATTCTCATAATTAATATTGACCCCCCCCCCAATATCCTCCTATAATCGCGCTGCCTTGAAGTTACCTGTTACAGGCACACTGGCCAGCAGCTTTACCTGTAGGAGCAGATGCGCATTGCTATTTCTCTCCCTGCTCAGGGGACAGTCACTCCCCCTTACCTGTCCCCAGCGCTGGTGTTAGGTTACGCCTCCAGTGAACTCAGGGAGGGCTAGGGTGAAAGGTACAGCCCACTTGCTGTAATTACAGGGGCTTGCATGCCCCAAGAGTATATAAGCTGATGCTGAGAATACAATCTCTCTCTCTCTGCGTGGTTCTAGCTCCTGAAATCACGGCAGAGGTGAGCGCCCCAACACTTTTGTCTGTCTCTTAATTCCTTCCCCTCCATTTCACAACTGTCCCTTAGTGCCCGTCTGGATGTGAGGCTGGACTTCACACTCACCCTTTCCTCTGCTCTGCTCTGCATCCCTTCTGGTCAGCTGAGTCACCTTCGGTGTGGCTTTGGGGCCCAACCCACAGTCGGTTATTTAGGGTCACGTCCTCTCCCACTTCCTCCTTAGAAGAGCAGAGGTCTGTCAGCCTGTGTGGGGAGTGGAACAGAGCACTATTCCTGTGCTGGCAGGAGAAGGGGTCCCTCACCTAGCCCTGGGGCAAGCTCAGACAGGTTTCAGGCCAGAGCTGAGAGAAACTGGGGACTCCCACCAACCTCTGATGACTCTGAGGCCCTCCTGGCTCCTCCCCTCAGCTGGCCCTGGACCTGTGCCCATGTGTCATGCAGTGTAGGGGCTGGTACGTGACTGTGTGTGTGTGTGTTTATGTTGTGTGTGTCATATGTAGTGATCTCGTCCCTGCCATCTCCCCAAAGAGGACTTCTAGCCTCTACTTGACCTCTGCAAGGCATGACTGGACCACTGTTTTGTGGGAAAGCCCATTTCACAAGTTCAATGGATGGTGGGCCAAGCGTTGGCCCACACCGGGTCACTGTGTGTGTGTGTATGTGAGTGTGTATTTCAGAACATTAATTTTAAAAGGAGAGAACCATTGGCCATATCTTGCCCTTGGGCACCTCTCCAAGAGCACCTGCCCTTGAAGCGTCTTTGGCAAACGGCAGGCCCACATCCCACAGACAGCTGCTCTGAAGCACAGTTTTGTTATCATACCAGGGTCAACAGCCCTTGACTTGTGTGGAGTCAAGTTCATTCTTTGCTATGAACTGTTAGCTGCTTAAAACAGAAAGCCGGCATGTGCCGTGAAGTAAAATTACTTGGTGGGTTCTTCTACAAAGACTGCGGAGTCTTTGTAATGCCCCCCCCCCAAACGAATGGGGGCGATCATGCCAAGAAGGTGTCCATGATGACTGTAGCTCGGTGATGGATCAGATTGCCCCCCTGCCGGGTCCCAGCGTGGGTCTGAGAAGCAGGGAGAGAGCCGTGATGATCAAGGACAAACAGCTGTCGGCAGAGCTTTCGTGAAGTCCCTACCTGAAGAGGCAGAGGCACTAAGACCATGAGACAGAGCAGTGGGCTTCCCGGACCACGGGACGAGACAGAAAGTTGGATGGTGGGGGCATGTCTGACTTCTGCCTCCTGGGAATCGTCCTTGGGCAGACAGGGAGTTGGAGTCTTCCTCTGCCTGGCACAGCCACCGGAGGTCACCCGTGGACCTCATGCCATTGCCCGAGCGGGGCTGAGGGGGGAGCGAAGGTCACAGAGATTTCACACCCGATAAAGAGGTGAGCTTGATTCTCCAGGGAGCCACTGAGGGAGCAGCAGGTACCAGGAGCCCTGGGAGCTTTTTCCATCATGTGTCAAACCGGTACCTGGGCCCCGTGGCGTGCAAGCTGTGGCCACCCCTCCTCTGCCTGCCCGTTGGATCTTTCAGGACATCCCCAGCCCCCCGATGCCCTCTATGGCCACTCAACGACAGAGCCAAGGAGCAGACTCTTTGAAGGCTCACAGACACGTGGAAGGCAGGGCTCAAATCACTCGTTTCTTCGCTCTTGCGGTCTTAGAGTTTATTTTCTCTCCTCCGTTAAAAACCAACTCATCGAAGGGTCCAGAGGAACTGACTCTGGAGCCCTGAGCCAGGCCCTCCGCTCCCTGGGCCCGGGGTCTCCATCTGTAGAGGATCCTCTGTGTCGGCCCAGGCCCTCCCCTCCGTGTGTGGGCGAATGAATCCCCTCTCCTGCATTTCCTTGGCTCCCCCTCTAGGTCTCCTCTCCCCTGGGCAGTTCCGGGTGTGTCTATGAGGCGGTCATTTAGAGAGGAGCCCTGGGTGGTAAGAATGGGTGACGTGCTCCCTGCCAATTGAAAGGTTGGTAGTTCGACTCCACCCAGAGGTGCCTTGGAAGCGAGGCGTAGCAATCTACTCCTGACAAAATCAATGATTGAAAAACCCTGGAGGGGGGGTGGGCGGCACAGTTCTAGTCTGACACACATGGGGGTGCCAGGAGGCCTGGTGGACTTGAGGGTCATTGGTCCGCTGGGGTAACTTCTAAAGGGATGTACAGATGCCATCCTGCAGGAGTCACAGGTTTGTTTGGGCTCCTGTCCTCGGGTACACAGCAGGAATGAAGCTCAGGTACCGAAGGATATTTAGAAATCTAGATCCAGGGGGCTGGAATTCTTGTTCATGTTGGTGAGCCCAGTGAAGTCAGCCAGGCTGATGGCAGAAGAGGGACAGCCCACCCGAGACCCGCCGCCTTGGTGACCATCCAGGGACTAGGCTGGGGCAGGCGTATGGGGTGAGGACTGAAGAAGTCACCCCTGGCTTCTCATGAAGCCAGGGGGCCCTCAGATGGGCAGGCCTGAGGTGGGCGCTGTCTTCTTTACCACGCTGTACTCTGGTTCATCTCGGGGCCTCTCGAGGGCAGTGCTGGTGGCCTCAGAATCCTGACTCGGGAGCGCAAACGTCACTGAGGTGTAGTCCACCTCATCCCTGGGCGCTGCCTGTGGAGGGAGACAAAGGCTTGAGAAGAGGTAGGGGAGCATCCAACCTGAGAGAGACCCAGTCGTGCGGCTTCCAGCCTTCTCCCCAATATCGGGACCGCTTTCTGTCCCAAGCCTGTTCCCATCACAACTGACTTTCCATCCTGTGCGCCCACCTGCTCCCCGCACCTGCTCCGGCCAACGCTCTCCCGAGCCACCAGGGCCGGGAGCTTCCCCGGGCGCCCAGCACCTGACTCTGCCTGCACCTTCTGCAAGGACACTGAGACCCTGAGCTTCAATGGGCTTCCCCCTGAGGCAGCCTTTGTGCTCAGCTGGATGAAATGGCCATGACCTGGGCAGCCAGGGTCCCTTTCTGAGGACTCTGAAGAGAATGCGAGGACCTGAGGCCTCTCTGAAGGGTCCAGAGCAGCAGGAGGTCCCGTGAGAACAGTGAGCCAGCTCCCCAGCCCTCCCTCTCTGCCCAGATCCCAGTCCCCAGGAGCCACCCGCCACACCTACCACGGTGCTGTACTCCACCTCCGTGTCCCTGTGCTGCTCCGGCGCTGTCCCCGAGGGCCACGTCTGCAGCTCCAGGTTCGCATAGCAGGCCTCCCTGGGCTCATCGAGCTGGGGCTGGGCAGGCAGTGAAGAGGGGAGTGTGTTGGGAGTTCTCTGAGCCCCTGCCTGGGTCCGTCCACAGGACCCTCTGCCCCAGCCTCTCTGTACCCACCTTCCCCCTCCCTTCATGCCTGGGTGCCCCAGCCCCAGTTTTTCCATCCTCCACCCTTACCGCCCCCCCCCCCCACTCTGGGTCCCTCTGGGCCTGTCTGAGCACTGCTGAGGCTGCAAGGACCCTCCTCCTTCCACGTCCCCTGCACCCAATCACCACCTTCTCTGACTCTGGCCAAGGCCCAGCCTCCGTCCTGCACGGCCCTCCTGGGCCTCCACTGCCTGATGCCACTGTCCATCCCGCCCCCGCTCGGCCCCCAGCTGCAGCCCTTTCTTACCAGGCTGTGGTTCCGGGACAGCTGTGTTCCCTGGGCAGCTAAGGAGACAGGAGAGGAGAAGGGTGAAGGCCCAGCATTCCCAACACTAGACTCCCAATGCTCCCCCAGAAACAGACTTCTCCCCACAGCTCCAGCCCTGGGGGGCGATCAGCTCAGGTATGACCATGGAGGGACCCCAGGAGTTGGTTGAGTGAGTGAGTGAGTGAGTGAGTGCGTGAGTGAGTGAGTGAGTGAATGAAGGAGTGAATGAAGAAATGGTTAAGTGGAGCTGCTCCAGGTGGAGGTGAACTTGGGGGGAGGGGTGGCGGGGGAGGGGAGACCCTCTGAGTGCTGATGGGGAGCTCAGGAAAGGCTGACCAGTGGCTGCGACAAGCACAGGAAGTTGAGAATGGATGCCGTCCAGGTAGAAGGACTAGGAGGTAACAGGGGCAGGGGCAGGGGCAGTGGGTAGTGGGTAGGGCCAGAGCATGGAGGGCAGAGCATGGGGGTCTGGACTCCACTCTCAATGGTGTGAGGATTCAAGAAGATGACCTTGGCCTGTGCATCCAAGTCAGACAGAGTCCTTGACAACTTCTGGGTTTCCTCCATCGACCGTGAAGCTGCACGATGGTCCAGTTGTGAGGATGCTGGTCTTCTTCACATTGAGTCCCAATCCCTAGCGAAGGCTGGAATCCTTGACCTTCGTCAGCAAGTGCTTTGAGTCCTCCCCACCTGCAGCGAGCAAGGTGGTGTCATCTGCATATCGTAGGTGATTGATGAGCCTTCCTCCAATCCCGATGCTGCGTCCTTCCTCACATAATCCAGAATGTCTGAATATTTGCTCAGCACACAGATTAAAGAAGGGGGATGGGAGGGGACACCTTTCCTGATTGGAAACCATGAGGCATTCCCGCCTTCTGTTGGCACCACTGCCTCTTGATCCAGGTACAGGTTCCACATGAGCATGACAGGTCCGTGTTCTGGGCTTTCCGTTCTCCTCCAGGCTGCCCACGGTTGGTTACGATCCATGCACTCAAATGCTTTTGCACCATCCACAAACACAAGCAACCATCTCTCTGGTATTCTCTGCTCGTTATCCATCTGGCATCAGCAATGAGAGCCCTTGTTCCATGTCCTCTTCTGAATCCAGCCTGAACCTCTGGCAGCTCCCTGTCCATGGACTGCGGCAACCGTTGTTGGATGATCTTCAGCAACATTTTACTTGCATGTGGTCTCAATGATATTGGTCTGTAATTTGAGCAGTCACTTGGGCCACCTTTCTTTAGAACCGGGGCGTCACTCACCTTTTCTGCGTCTGGCCCTCATTCTCCAGGCCACTAGGCAGGCCCCGGCCAACAGAAGCAGCAGGAGAGCCCCCAGGGCAAGCAGCACCAAGAGCCTGGAGGGAGGACACAGGGCGGTAAGGGGGGCGCATCTTCCTCCCAAAACTTGTGAACAGATTAAAACGAAGCAGCGCCATTGGCTCCCTTCTGACACCTAGCGCCCCCGTAGGGCCTACAAGGTGGTCAGTCCTTACGGAAGCAGACTGCCCCTCTGCTCCCCTCAGAGCGGCTGGTGGATTCAAACCACCAGCCTTCTGGTTAGCAGCCCAGGGCTGGACCCACTGTGTCACCAGAGCCCCACGCAAGTGCATAGATGCGGTCTGAGGGCCAAATCAAGTAGACGTCCCAGCTGCCCAGGTCACACCCACCCACTCACACACTGCACTTGAGAACCTTCCAGAGACGCGGGTCACCTGCCAAAGCAAAATGCGTGCACACACACACACACACACACACGACTGCCAAATAGACTCGGATTCACCGTGCTCCAGAGCATTCACCAGGGCTAAGTTTCTGGAACCTCTTCACGTGCCTGCCTTATGACCTATGTGCGTTACAACAAACTGCATTTACGACACCCTTGCACATGTATGTTTACATATATGCATATTAGATAATTATGTATTCATCTTACTGATGCTATACATATATAACACAAGAATATGTAGATGCAGTAAAATATGTCTGCCCTCATATGTATTGTTCTTATCCTGAGCCCATAATTTTCATTGGAGTTTATTAGCTACTAGAGTTTGCACATACATTAAGCCCACGCTCATGTTATGACCACGCACATAAATCTTGGCTAACACGAGGATTTTTGTTGGTGTGCTTTAGAGCTAGTCTGTCAAAATGTCCGGCTATTTTTGTCTAACTCTGCCATCATATGGGCATGACTATGCCACACAGACACATCCCACTCCGTGCAGAGGTGTTTGGGGAAGTTATTGGTCATATCACTTCTCTTCATGCTGCTCCCGGTTTATTTTGCTCAGCGCACTGAGGCTGCGAGACTGTCCTGGAACAGCTTCCTGCGGTTGCCAGGCAAACTCCGCTGCATTTCAGCCCAGGGAGGCTCAGCACCAGAGAGTCCAGACAGAGCCGCTCCGGTTCATGAAAGCACCCACAGCGAGCTGCTGCGCCGGGGCTTTACAGCAACCACACCCAGTGCTGAATTTTAATGGAAGTCTTGGTTTTGCTGGAAACACTGCCAAGTTTGTGCTGAGAAGAACTCATGAGCTAGACAGCCTTCAAGGGAATGGAGTTCAAAGTTAAAGTTTTACATATGCAACCAAATCGCAGTGCTAGGATGTAACAAATGCTTTGGTTACTTAGAAATACCTTTCCCACACTGCACTTGATGAACCAGCAGCTTTCAAGGAAAACGTTTCTGCATCATTTGCTGCAAATCGTTGCTCCGCATTGCATCTGAGTGCCGTCAGGAGTCATGGCCCCTGTGTCTGAAGGACCCCTTTCCATGGACTGGATGGCATTTAGATTCCTAAAGATAACTTCAAACCTAAAAGTCCATGTCCTGCTCTCCCCGTGGGGTCCGGACGCCAGTGGTGGTAAGACAGCTGTGTCTTTTTAAACCCACTGATGGGCTTTTACTTTGAAGCCCGGTGAAAGCCCCACAGTTTGACTTCTACTCTGGAGTGGCGGTTTTCCTAATCTGCCCCAATTGTTAATCAGATGATACCTGAGAGGATGCTCATGTGCCCTAATCTGCAGACTCTTCATTTTGGGGTTTACTTGCCTTTTATCAACCACTTCTCCTTCAGCTGCTTCCCCCCCCCCCCTTCATCAATTACACTGCTTCGTGTCAAGAAGGAGCTTTGTCCTCTCTGAATTTTCCCAGCACTGCATCTGATGTGAAAAATGATGGGCTAGAGAGTGTATTCATAATAAGCTAAATTGTAACATTTCTTGTGCATTGCCTAATTTATTTTTTCATATGTACAGTTTTGTTTGTTTGTTTGTTTGTTTTGGAGGGGGCACCGGATATGAACCGGGGACCTCGTGATGCTGTTTCTTATGTAAAAAAAAATTTTTTTTAACTTATGTAAAAATTTTAAAGACGTGTTTGTGGCCTGCTCTGTAAGCCTCCTTTTGCCCCCTTTCCTGGATGCACATTAGTGCGGAAGCAACTTCGCTTTCGGGTGTCCTTGGTGGTATGGTGCGATCATAAAGCCGGCTTCAGTACTTAGCCCTCAGTGCTATGGATTAGGTGTTTTCTAATTTTGTTCGGATTCTATGATGGTTCTGAAGATCTGAAGCAGGCCTTTTAGTCCTTCTGAAATAGATGATCTAACTTGTTAATAGAGCTATAGATGAGGTTTCCAAGTCCCCCCAACACAAATAAAATGTGCATCAATGAAGATATTGATCATAAGAGGCACAGATAACGGGATTTTTTAAGGGAGGTCGCGTCAGACTGACTCAGAGCAACAGAACAACGCCCCATGCTGGACAGGAACTCGCAGGCCCCTGGTTTTCCTTGTTAGCCACCAAGGGGCTCCCACTGCCCTGGACATAAAGCAGACCCCGCTCTTTTTCACAGCTGTGGACTATTCAGTTGCATGGATTGCGCATAATGAACTTGAGGACTCCCTCTTAACCAGAGGCTCCCGAGGAGTAGTGAAGCCGCTCCTGGGGAGAAAGACGGGCTTTCTGGAACTCCGAGGGGCAGATCTGCCCTGTCCTACAGGATCGCTGCAAATCGACATGGACTTGATGGCAGTGGCTTTGCCCTTTGTGTTTCATTCCGTCTTAACAGCTCCCCCCAGTCTTTCCTGATTGCGATCCATCCTTGCTGTGGTGAGTGACCTTGTCCCTCTGCCATTTCACCCTTGAATGAGCAGCGGTGACTTTACTGTGAAGCTAATGAGCCTGAGAGGGCCCTGGGGGCACAAACAGTGAGCCATTGTCCACCCGCCTAAAGGTTGGCAGTTCAAATCCACCAACCGGTCCCATGCAGGAAAGGCTGAGCTAACTCTTCTCCTAAGGAAGGCAGCCAGGAAATCTCCCTGGGGCAGTTCTAGTCTGGGGCACGCGGGATCTCCAGGAGGAAAAGGGACCCAGGGGTGGCAGCTTTGGCGTGGGATGAAGCAGTAAGCTTTGGGGCCACGGCCTCCCTGGCGCCCTTCTTTCTAGCTAGCCTTTCCATTCTCTTCTCATCCTGTGGTCAAAGATGGCCGCTCAGTGGTCAAGATTCAGGCCCTTCTCCTGTGGAGAATACCTGCAAGGTCCATTTGCTCGGGATCTGAGGTTCATGTCCTCGGATTTGAAGATTGTACCCCCTGGTTGGCAGGGAGCCTGTGGAAGGGCTTGGGGCCTCTGTGGGTCCCAGACAGGGTTTATGACCACAGTCGTTTTCCGGGGAGCGCTGCAGGCTCATCTCAGATTCTCCATGGGAACGTTACGAGTCAGGAGTTGAGAGGGAAGTCCTGGGTGGTGGACGTGGAGACACGCTCAATGACCTGCTGGGAGGTTGGAGGTTTGAGCCCATTCAAAGGCACCTTGGACACAGGCCTGGTGGGCTCCTTCTGGGAGTCATGACTTTGGAGACCCTGCAGAGCTCAGGGCACTTTGTGTGCGAACAGGGGACACCTCGGGAGGACGCAGCTCAGTGACCATAACCAACAGCAGCAGCCGTTTAGAGGGACGTCCCCACACCTCTGGACATGGACACCTGAGTTGGAAGCCCAGCCCCCCTCCTGTAGCTGTGTACTATCACCTAGCCTCAGTTTACCTATCTGTAAAGAGAAAACAGTCACGGGGCAGGTGGCCGTGAGGAGCACAGGAGAACATTCCAGTCACGCCCCATCAGGGTCTGTGGGGCATCACTACCTCTCCCTCCAGGCCACCTCCTTTCACCCGCTCCACCTTCTCCAAGCCCAGGACACACAGCCTCCTGACCTGGGATGCCCACACTGGAACCTCCAACCTGGGCTGAGGCCGAGGGAGCCCAGAGTCCCAGCCACCAGTGTGTGGGTCCCACCCTTGTCTGGACCACTGGCCGTGGAGAAGGGCCAGGCCCAGAAGGCCCACTTTCCGGGTCATGGGGACTGGGCATCTTACCCTGGATACTGGCTCTGGCTGGAGTTGTCCAGGCTGCTCCAGCTGGGGGTGACAGCCTCTTTGGGCAGCGGGGTACATGACACAGAAAGACCTTCTGTTGTGGCTTTAAAGATGGTGGTGAAAGGGTTACTTGTAGGTGTGTTCGAAGGTCGCACTGGGGCTAGAAACATAGGTTAGACCCAGGACTTCTACCCACACTGGCCCCGCCCTCACCCCCACTCACCAGTCCCCCTGGTTGGCTGCAGCACAGCGCACCCAAGGTAGGGCAAGGCAGAGGAGCCTGGGCCAGAGTCTCCCAGGAGCCCCTGGGTCAAGGGAGCACTTCCAGCAGGACATAGGTGCCCAGCTGTCCCCGTTCCCTCCTGTGACACAGGCCGGGTCACTGAGAGCCATTGACCCCTCCCCACCCAGTCTTGTCCCCTCCAAGCTCAGTCATGCAGCATCCAGAGGGCACAGCTGTCGTATCAAGTGTCCAAGTCCCCTTGAGCCCAGCCTCTGGCCCCCACCCCCCGACACTCCTGTCCTCTGCTCGGCTCTCAGCGCCCCCACCTGCTCCCAGTTCCTGGGGGGCTGCCCCTCTCTTTTTCAGGAGCTGCTCTCAGCTCCCATCCCCAATGTCAGGATTGAGCCGAGAGGTCAGCTCCTCAGGAATCCCTCTCTGACCCCACAGACCTGCTGCCTCTGCTTCGGGAATCTGTCTGTCTGAGGACACAGGCCCCTGCCTCCCTGACCCTCTTGGCCACAGGACGCTGTCTCCATCTCCTGGCTTCTCCGCACCTGGCAGAACATGGCCCCGCAGAATCGGGCTGCTGGGTGACTGTCCGATGGACCAGCACTCTGCTGCTGGGAGGGTCCAGGAGGGAGGCTCCCAGAATAAGGAGACAGGCAAGGGGCTCTGGAGGGGACCCCTCATGATGGAGAGCTCCCCACGGGCAGCCAGGGATGGGCTGATCCTTCTGCACAGTGGATGCAGCTGCCCAGGACGAGACTCAGGGATGAGCAGACCCTTCATGGCCACAGTTAGAACAAAGTCTCAGGAAACAGGCCTTGGCTGGACAGCCAGGGAGGGGGGGCTACAGCAGGTGGTGGGAGGGGCAGGTGATGTAGAGTCTGGGAGGGAGGGGCCTGGCTTGAGGATCAGAGAGCAATCAGGACACAGGGTTGGGCTGGGGCTGAGCCATCACAGTGTCCCCTCTGGCCCTGGGAATCCTGGGTGGTGACCTGCTGACTGGGAGGTGACCAGAGCCTGCAGAGTGGGCTGGTCCACAGGGCTCTGGAGGGGCAGAATGTGTGAGGGTTCCCTTCCTGGGGACTCAGACTCAGGTCCTGCTCAGTCACCCTCCCACTGGCTCCAGTGTCTCCCCGACCCTCAGAGAAGGTGATAAGTCAGGGAAGGACAGACTGCTTGGGCTCGCCCTGTCTGTCTCTCTGTCTCTGTGTGTATTTGTGTCACTTTACATACACATACACACACACACACACACAAACACACACACACACACAGTTTTCCTCAAGTCTCTGATCAGACACAAACACACACCCCTTCAGCTGTGCTGACCTGAGCTTGTTCAGACAGCCCTGGGGCTCCTGTGGGGAAGGGGCTCACCTGGGGATACAGACACCATCACCAACACTCTTCCATCTTCCCAAAGGGTGACATGAATCCCACACCAGTATGCGCCTTGGTCGTCCGCGGTGAGGTTGCTCAGGGTCACTGTGAAGCTCAGCTGGGCGGGCTCGTCCCTGATGGACACTCGGCCGCTCCTCTCCTCGGTCGTTGACCCTCCAGTCCTCACAATCTTCGCACATGTTGTCCAAATCGATCCTCTGCACCAATATTTGTCATGTTCTTTGTATTCCTCCTCATACCCACAGCGCACGCTCAGAGTCTCCCCCTCGGTGCCCGACACAGACTCAGGGCCCGTCAGTGCCACGGAGCCTGGAAAACACAAACCAAGTCCCGACTCCTCACCTGGACCCGGTCAGTCAGCAGTCACCTGGACTCAGTCATCCCCCACCCCTCACGAAGCCCCCCATCACACCACATGCCCTCCCCTCCCCCACTGTCCATCCCAAGAGGCTCCTCACTGCAGTCCCTTCCTGCAGACCCCAGTCTCCTTCCTGCTGCCCTTGCCCCTTCCTCAGACGCTCTGACTCCCAACTGACCAGGACCGTGAGAGCCCCTCCCCCAGCACCCGCCTGTGCAGAGAGGCCTCTCCAGGTCAGAGAGCAGCCCAGCCTCTCACATGCCCTCTGCCCCAGCAAGGGACAGAATCCAGGGCTGGAGACGGCTTCCGGATCATTTCTGCAAACTGCTGGGCACCCTAGAGATCATTTGTGGGTCACAAAAGATGCACTAGACGTAAGGTGTGCTTTTCCATTTCCCAAACTGCTCGGCCTGGAAGGCTGCCTAACTGCTCACCCAGAGAGCTGCAGGTGAGGGAAGCCAGCGTCCTGGCAGGACCCCTCCGCAGAGAGCCACCAGCTGGACCGCAGGGACACTACCAAACAACAGCAGCCTCCACACAGGCAAGGATGGCATTTCATCCTGGGCTCCCTTAATCCGCCCGGCTCCTGTAGGCTTCAGTTTCTTTTAAAATCCTTTTATTGGGCCCATACAACTCATCACACTCCATACATACATCCACTGTGTCAAGCACATTTGTACATTTGTTGCCATCATCATTCTCAAACCATTGACTTTCTACTTGAGCCCTTGATATCAGCTCTTCATTTTCCCCTCCCTCCCCAACCCTCCGCCTTCACGAACCCTTGATAATTTATAAATTATTATTATTTTGTCATGTCTTACACTGTCCGACGTCTCCCTTCACCCACATTTCTGTTGTCTGTCCCCCAGGGAGGAGGTTATATGTAGATCCTTGTGATCAGTTCCCCCTTTCTACTCCACCTTCCCTCCACCCTCCTGGTATCGCCACTTTCACCACTGGTCCTGTAGGAATCATCTGTCCTGGATTCCCTGTGTTTCCAGTTCCTATCTGTACCAGTGTACATGCTCTGGTCTAGCCAGATTTGTAAGGTAGGATTGGGATCATGATAGTGTGGGGAGGAAGCATTAAATAACTAGAGGAAAGTTGTGTGTTTCATCGGTGCTATAGTGCACCCTGACTGGCTTGTCTCATCTCCGAGACCCTTCTGTAAGGCGATGCCCAGTTGCCAACAGATGGGCTTTGGGATATGACATGATTTTTGTTCTTTGATACCTGATACCTGATCCCATCGACACCTCGTGATCACACAGGCTGGTGTGATCTTTGGGCTTTGTTGCTTCTGAGCTAGATGGTCACTTATTTACCTTCAAGCCTTTAAGACCCCAGATGCTATATCTTTTGATAGCTGGCACCATCAGCTTTCTTCACCACACTTGTTTATGCACCTGCTTTGTCTTCAGCGATTGTGTCAGGTTAATAGCACAAAGTGTTCTTTCGTTGAGGGAGTACTTGAGTGGAGGCCCAATGTCCATCTGCTACCTTAATACAAAACCTATAAATATATGCACATAGATCTATTTCTCCATTGTCATACATAAATATATTTACATATGTACGTGCCTGTATTTAGACCTCTATAAATGCCGTTTGCCTCCTACTTCTTTCCTCTATTTCCTTTTAATTTCCTCTTGTCCCACTATCATGTTCAGCCTTCATTTGGGTTTCAGTAATTCCTCTCAGTTGCATTGCCCTTGATCAAGCCCTACCAGGCCTCCTACCCCCTTCTCATCATTGATTTTAGATCACTTATTGTTTCCTTGCCCCTGGGGTTGTTAACACCCACTTCCTTTCCCCGTGCCTTCCCCTCTCCCATATCCCCCTGGAACTGTTGGTCCGGTTCATTGTTTTTTCCTCCAGATTGTTTATCCCATCTATCTTATGTAGATAGACCTATAGAGATATCAGTATGCACACAAAAAAAGGCAGAGCAAAACAAAGCAACCAAAGAGAACAATCCAAAAGGATTGTTAAGGAGCAAAGAGGTCATGTTGAGAACTCGGGTACCCCTGCCCAAGCTACGGTATCTTCTATTGCCTCCAACACATGTGACGTCTACACAACGAAGATGCTCAGAGAAGCAGTACGCAGCTGACTGTGTTGCTGGCGAGGAACACGGAAGCAGCAGGAAGAAGCACATCTGTCTCGAAGGAAGTCCAGCCAGAATGCGCCTTCGCAAGACAACGCACACTGCCATGTGCACCACAACGAGGGCGACAGCCACTTCCATAGCACCACAACCGTGGGGATCGCCCCAAACTCCGATGACGGAGGAATGGACCCACACACCCTGGTACAGTCACACAGTGGAGTATTACACAGCCACTGAAACCAGCGACAACTCTCTTCTGCACACACCGCAAGACGGGGCTCCATCTAGAGAACAGTGGGCGTAGCAAACTGAGTCAATCGTACAGAGATAAATATGGAATAACCCCATTATTGTGGGTGGGGGACAAACAAGCAAAACAAAGGAAAAGATACATGGATTTTCCACCAAGAGAGGACACTTTGATGATATGAGGAGGACAGGGCGGGGGCGGGGGCAGGAGCAGGGAGAGGGGAGGGTTAGCATTTGGAGGAGAGATGAAGAATTGGGAAGGGGGTGGCGCAGGAAAGAGAACCACATTTAGGGAGGGTTTAATGGGATGTTGTTTCGATCTATTGATTGAGATGGACTGTACCTATATACAGCGTGCTCTTAATATATAGAGATATAGATATACCGCCAGACTCCTCACCCCTCAGACCTAAATTATTTCAGTCGCTAAAAAAGAAGGAGGAAACGTGCAACTGAAATTGAACGTGGAGTCCGTAGAGACACAAGTTCATCCCAAACATATGGAACGGACGAGAGAAGAGTGCTCCTTGGCAGGCAGGATGGGGAGCCCATCTCACGTCCTTGGACTTGTGATCAGAAGGAGCCAGTCCCCGAGGAAGACACCATGCCTGGTAAAGTCCTGAGTCTGTGACAAAGAGGAAGACCCACGGGAGATGGGTGGGCACAGTGATGGCATCAAGGGGCACCAGCATAGCTGCCCCTGTGAGTGGCCCAGGACGGGGCAGTGTGCCCTGCTGTGGGACATGGGCCCCTTGGGGGTTGGAATAGACTGAATGGCACCTAACAGCCCAAATGAGAATAAACCCAGGAAGACCTTCACGGGGCCTGTGGGAGCACAGCTCGGGTCTCTGGGGGCCCGCAAGACGGATCCCCAGGAAGGAAGACACCCTGTGAGCTCTCACCAGAGAAAGGTTCCCCTTCTCTGCCCGCAGTCTCGCTTCTCTCCCCTCCCTTCCCACCCCTTCCTTCTCCCTCTGTCCCCATCCCTCCCTTTAGGGACAAGAAGCCCTGGCCCAGGTCCATGTGGGGGCTGTCACCACCACACCTGGACCAGCCTCCTCCCTGTTCAGGCTCCAGGCAGCCCCTGCGCTGCCCCAGATGCCCCTCTGTGTCCCTGAGTTTCCGGCCCGGCCCTCCCCAGACCCAGGCTTCCTGCACACTCACCACAGGAGGTCCACAAAGAGGGTCCTCCCCCCACACTCAGGTCCCTCAGGCACCCCCAGCTGAGGCCACTCTCCCACCCACCCAGTGGGCGACCTGCCTGTCACCCTCCTCCTTCCCGTAAAGATTCCTCTGAGAGCCCGCTCAGACCCCCCCCCTTCACCCCTCCCCACTGGACCTCATGCTCAGGTGCTCCGTCCACGTCCCGGGTGCAGAAGGAGAGGCCCGCCTCCTGCCTCCTCACAGGGGGTCATTCTGCAGGGATGGACAGAGTGCTGTCAGCGTCCCCATGCAGAGTGCCTCCCATGATCCCTCTCTGCCTCCCTTCACATCGCACACCTGTCTCACTGTCCATACAGGGAAGAGCTTCAGTCTGGGAAGTCCTCTCACCTGGGAACCAGAGCAGCAGCAGGGCTGGAGGCAGCCACAGGGCCCAGTCCCGCTGGGTCATGTCTCCATCGAAGGGGCCACCTGACACAGCCCGGGTCCCAGCTGGACGCCAAGCCTCATCCCTGCTCAAGAGGGGCGGGCCAGACCTCCAGGAAGCACACTTCTGCTTTTTTCTGTGCGCACGCTGCTTCCGCTTTCCGGGCTTCTCTCCCAGAACCACTCAGACGGAGAGGACACTGAGGGAGCAGAGTGGCTGCAGAGGTGCCACTTGGAAGCGGGTATCCGCACGTAGCCTCCGTTGACTAGAGATCCCACAGCTATTTCTAGTGACACACATACCCGGACTCCCCATCATGGACATCCTCACAGGCCTGTCTGCCCACCCCTCACACATCCCCGGGTGGGGAGGACAGAGAGGAGGGGTACTTCCCTACTGGTCGTGACCCATAACTCCTCCTTCACTTACTTGTGGTCACGACAAACAGCCCTGTCAGAGGAGCAAGCAGGGCCAAGAGCTTCCCTCTGAGCTTTCGGGGTGCCCATCCTGAAAGGGTGTTCTGGGCAGCCTCTCCAGCCCCATGGGCCTCCCAGCTCCAGGCCCAAGCCCCCGTGTTGGACCTCAGACCCCAGAGTCCAGGATGGTTGCTAGTCTGGATCCATCACATGTCCTTGGGCGGGGCTCTCTGCCCCTGCTTGTGGGGCCCCCGCTGGGAATAAAGAGGGACTTCCCACACTAGCTGGACTGCCTTGTTTCACCACAGAGGGAGATCCCTCCCACTGCTGGTGCTACATGTCCTAAGTGGGCCAGGACTTTCCTCTACAGAGATGCTGCTCTGGTTTGAACCCCTAACCTTGAAGTGAGCAGCTGTCCCCGCCCCCCAGGGGGATCCCTCGTTACTGTTTGTGAAAGGCGAGGAGACAAGAGACGTCAATACGGAGAACAATGCTGTCCAAATCATCCTTGATGGGGTGGGAATATCTTTAAAACTCACTGCCACCCAGTCAACCCTGACTCATACCCACACCACAGAGTCAAGTAGCCCTGTGAGTGGCTGAGACTGTAACTCTTTGTGGGAGGAGACAGCCTCGGTCTTTCTCCCGCAGAGCAGCTGGTGGTCTTGAACTGTTGGCCTTGCCCTTGGCAGTCACAGCCATTGGCCTTGCCGTTGGCCGCCACGAAGCCACCAGGGCTCCTGGGAAATCTCTTTAGGGACATAGAAAACCCTCTGAGCCACTGGAGGGCAGTTCAGGGAGGGGGAAAGGCTCAGGGGAATTGATCCCCACCTCATCTCTCAATCACCCCAACAAGTCCGCAGAGGCTAAAGAACCCATGAAGGAGTAGATGTGCAGGATTTATGGGGGCGGGAGGGGGTGGGAGGTGGGAAGGGAGAGGGAGAGGAGGGTGGGGAAGCAAACAATGTATGTGGAGCGGGAAGGGAACCCTGGAACCGATGGTGATTGTACAACTCATTTTAAAAGCGATTTAACCCTTGGGAGGGGAAATGCATTAAAACTGATTGAAGGGATGATTATACAAGTCTCAATGCGACTGGAATATTGAATTGTGTGACATGAGGGTTCCGTGCCAATAGAACTGTTAAAAGGGTCGGTGAAAGGAGGGAAGGCAGCAGGTGGCATCGCGAACATGAGCGAAGGGGCCCTTTCCCCAGCCTCCCTGCTGATCTCACTGCAGGTCACACAGAGGGGAACTGACCCGGAGAGTCTCAGGGCTAAACCCAGCTTTTCATGCAGAGAGCAGAGACCCTCAATTTTGAAGCCCCAAATCCTTAGTCTGGTTCCCAGCAGGGCCACGTGGGAGGAAGTGAGTCTTTCTGGATAGACATGCAGGAGTGTTGAGTCCCCGCTGACAGCATAGTCCCCAGACAAGATGGTGGGGGGGAAGTGGGGAGTGGTTATGGGGCCTCTCAGAAGAACTTCCCTTTTCCAGGCAGTTTCTCAGGGCCACTCTGTCCCCAGAGGCATGTGGCAATCTGGTCACCCCCATCCCCTCTGTCTCTTCCTCACAGGAGCTGAAAGGCTGAGGCCAGGGCTGAGGGTGCCCGGTGCCCGGTGCCTGGTGGGTGCTGTCCAGGTGTGGCCAGGAGACTGGGCTTCCGGGGCTGAGAACAGAGAAGTACTCGGTCTGTGTGACCTTGGAAGTGATGGGAAGAAGCGCTGCACAGTTGGGACAGGGGGTGCTGGCGGGGGATGCTGCTCACCGGGGCGGGCAAGGGGGAGGGGTGAGTCCTGGCAGCCTCAGGGTTAATATGTAAGTGCCAGGTCGAGTATGAACGAGAAGCAGGAGGTGGGCCCGCAGGGCAGGCCTGGTGGATTGAGTCAGAATGAGCCCACTTCCCTTCTGAGAAGCTTGGGTTGCAGTGTGACCCACACTTCCCAGGCCCCACCCACACCAGCATCCTGCTCCCTCCTCCTGAGCTTGACTGTGGTGGAGAGGGAGAGGGAGAGGTGGACAGGCTAGCAGACAGGTGGCAAGCCCGGGCACAGGCAGAGGAGTCCCTGCTGTCCCCACAGGGCGCCTGGAGCCTTCAGTCCACAGACCCCCCTCATCCTCTGTGCAGGCACTGGGCCCCCATCACAGGAGCTGGGCCTGGAGGGAGGAAGCCTGGATGGAAGGATGGAACCCAGGGAGCTCAGCAGAGGAGCACCCACCTGGAGCCTGCCCCTGGCTGTGCAGGGAGAGGTCACAGGGAGTAAGGACACCCACCGGACAAGCTGACTGGGTGCTCGTGGACAGGAGGGGAGGGAGTGCCTGCGTGGTCACTCCTGCATCGTCCTTCAGCCTCCTCTGTACCCTGATCACCCCTTCCAGGTTGTGCTCAGTCCCCGTCCTCAGACTCCTCTGCCCTCTCCAGGCCCCCTGAGCTCTCTCCCGCCACCCGGCCTCTGTATGTGATCAGCTAGCACCAGGCTGCCGTTGGTCCATAACAGGACTCCCTTTGTGCAGCGGGACAACAGACTTTGAGAAGGCAGGGACCACGTGAGCCCCGCAGCGACCCAGCAGGGGCTGGACTCCGGACCTGGAACTGCACTGGGTGGCTGGGCGGGCGGTAGCACGGCCTCGCTTCTCAGGAAGGAAAGCTAGGATGGAGGACAGGCCTGGAGAAGGCGGAGACATCCAGGCTTCTCCTCTTCCTTGCCCACACTCGGTGGCTGGGGAAGAAGGGGACGAGAGATTAAACAGTCGTTAGGTGCCAGCAAACCGCCCGTGGATCTGGTGCCACCCAAACGCACTAGGGCTGCACACCAAAGGGTGACCTGGTAGGGGAAGCGCCTCTTTGCCAGGCTGGAGGTAGAGATGCTCTTGCTGGCTGCTTCTTGTTCGCTTTCACTTCCTGCTGCGAACAAATGCAGACTCCCTGCCATCGAGTCGATGCCGATGCATCGTGGCCCTATAGGGCAGGGTAGAACTGCCCCTGCGGGTTTCCAAGACTGTGACTCTTTATGGGAGTTGAGAGCCCCCACGTTCTCCTGCAGAGTGGCTGGTGGTTTTGAAATGCTGACCTTTTGGATTGCAGGCCAACGCATAACCACCATGCCACCAGCGATCCCATTTCCCTTGCTAAGTCGCTCTTACATATAACACTGGTGGGGCGGCCTCAGAGGTCTGGCTTGCGGCAGAAAGCCTGGCCCACAGGGCAAAGAGGTCAGTGGGCTGAGTGGCACACAGCATGGCTGGTCATTGCCCAGTGTGTTGACCCTTAACCTTAACCTTCTGTATGGGCTGGCTGTGACCGTTGGCTAGGCACATAAGCAGCAGTGGAAGACAGTGTAGACTCTCTCGTTGTGCGAGAAGGCGAGAGACGGTCCAGAGCGAAGGAGGGGTGCGGTCCATTGTAGAAGACTTGAGGGGCCGTGAGCCTCGGGGGCCTGATTCACCACTCCTGGAAACAGTGGCGTGTCGGGAAAGACTTGTTACACTAGATCCACTTGGTGGGGAATCTTTCCCCGTACATTGAGACACGGGGGACAAACTAGTCGTGAGGTCATAGACTACAAGAGTGGCAGACATCAAGGGGACCCCATGTACTCGGACTGGTATGACCGCCTTTGGGCTGTTCCGGCCCCATCCCTTGGCTCTGCGGGAGGGATGAGGCAAACCAGAGCCCTGGTCAGTTTTCCTAAACAGGCCCTAGCTGCCAAGCAGGGAAATCATGTGGCTGTCACCTGTCGGAACCTCCGGGAGGAAGGAGGTGGACTCCAGAACCGCATGGCCCTGGCCGTGCTGAGAACAGCTCAGGGGACATGGGCTCTGATGAGGACTGGCTGTTTCACCAATGTCCCAGAATCAGTGCCACCAGAGCACCATGGTGGTGTCAGGTCCCATGAGGGAGCGGACAGAGGCCCTGGCCACACCCGCTGGCTGATCTGCTGTGGCCACCTGGTTTTCCTTCCTGCCCTCCAGCTGGCAAGGGCTTTGGCTGGAAGTTGCCCTTTTCCTGGGTAGAGGGGTTTTGTGTGTGTGTTTGTTTCTGCTTTTTGTGTGCATGTATTGTCGGGGGCCTATGCCTCGACCTCTAGCAATACCGCTGACCCTACCTACAAATCTCTTAACATAAAACCTCAGGACACTGAGACCTTGGAGAAGGGATGGCCAAGGTCAAACGTTTGAACCGGAACAGCCCATCCTGTCCCTCACAAAACGTGAAGGATGATTCGAGAACCATAAGTATCTTTGACAAACAAATGAAATCACCACAATATGAATAATACCCTTAAAACTGTTTCTGTTTTACGCCAGAGTCGCACGCTCATGACTGAAAGAGCCACAAGGGGCTCACGGCTGCTGATGCCGGCTCCGAGCCCCATGCTCAGCGCTGGGCTCGAGGGGTGGGCTGCAGGGGGCAAGGTGTTTGCCAGGTTGACGAAGGCTCCGCTCTTGCGTGCTCCCCCACCCTCACTCCCACTTGCTCAGCCCTTCGTGTGTGACACGTGTTGAGGTGACCATGGAGGTCCAGAGTCCAGGCCTTGAACGTGAACTCTGTTCATCGGTGTCTTAGAAAACCTGGTCTCCCCGTGGGGGCCACAAGCACTCAACGCTGCCACCACCCAGACAGCAGCCTCCGTCGCTGCGTTGTCACTGGTGTAGTTGTAGTTGTTGTTGGCTGCCGCCACGTCTGCCTTGACTCATGGCACCCCCGAGCACAACAGAACAAACCACTGCCCGGGCCTACACCGGCATCACAACTGTCCTTGTGTCCGAGCCCATGGACGCAGACGCCGAGTCCATCCGTCTTATGGAAGTACTTCTTCTCTTGCTGGCCCTCCACTAGATCACGCATGGTGGCCTTCACATGTCTAACATAGGTGAGATGAAGTCTCACCGTCCTTGCCTCTAAGGAGCCTTCCGGCTACACCTCTCCCCAGACCCATCTGCTTGTCCTTTGGTCATTGCGTGATAATTTCAATGGTCCTCTCCAGCACCACCACTCAAACGCACCGATTCTCCTTTGGTCTTCCTTGTCCAATGTCCAACTTTCACATACAGAGGGGACGATTGAGAATACCCTGGTTTGTGGGGAGCAGGGAGAGGGGGGGATGAGGAGCTGATACCAAGGGCTCAAGTAGAAAGCAAATGTTTTGAGAATGATGATGGCAACATATGTACAAATGTGCTTGACACAATGGATGGATGGATGGATGGATGGATGGATGGATGGATGGATGGATGGATGGATGGATGGATGGATTGTGATAAGAGTTGTATGAGCCCCCAATAAAATGATTAAAAAACAAACAAAAAAGAAAATACCTTGGCTTGACTTAAAAGGAGGGGGAAGGAGGACGTAGATAGTGGGGGAACAGGGCACTCACCCACACACAAGGGGGGTATTGTTCATGTCCCCACAGAAAAGTGAGAAGGGGACCAGACCTCAATCTGGGACGCCAAGACTCGAGGGCAACAAACCTTCATGAAGCAGTGGACTAACAGAGAGGTCTGCAGGCCAGTCCCAGTCCCAGCTATGTCAAACCCCTCCCCAGAAGAATACACTACATAGGACAGCACTGAAGATACAGCTTGGGGAGAGTGATGGGTCTCCCCAGAGCACACGGGAGCAAACTAAGACGGAGGGAGGGAGGGAGAGAATCTGCATCCTGGCCACCCACCAAGCCTCAAGGACTGCATCCTGCTCAGAGCAGCCAACGCACAGAGAGGACCATGGGGCAGGCCCCACCAGGAGACATGACACGCCCCCTCATTGGCCCACAGTGCTAGAGTGGACATCTCTCGAGACACAGTGGGGGAATGGTGCCAGATCTGAACCCCCACACTGGAGCGAAGCATGAAGGCAACACAACAGAGCAGCAAGGGGAGCAAAGCAATGAAGTCCCCAAGGAATCCTGAAACCAGTGGTCTTGTCACGTCATCAGATCCAATTGGAAAATATTCCTAAGGGTCAGCAGACAGATCTGGAACTATTTATAGGTTTTGTTTTTCCTTTTTCTCATGTCTATCCATATGAGATAGGCAGGATAACCAAACCCGAGGAGAAAATAATGGGGCTGACAGCTCCAGGAAGACGTGGGAGAGGAGGATGTCAGAGAAGAGGGGCAGCCAACAAATCCAGTGACCAGGGAACAACAAGAGATCTAAAATCGCTGGCAAGGAGTAGAATGCCTGGTGGGGTTTAATCAACTGCAATGTATCTGAGAGGAAGTACTGAGAGCCAAATGAAGGTTGAACATGATAGTGGGACAGGAGGAAAGCAAAACGAAATAGGATTAATAACTAGGAGACAAAAGACATTTATAGAGGTATAGATATAGGCATTGTGATAGTTGGTTTATTGTGCCAACCTGGCCAATGGGAACATGTGGGATCAATCAGGTCACAGTTTGATTGGAGGGCAAAGAGATAAATGGCTTGGCAAGGCCCACCCCCTCTCTCTTGCTCTCTGGTGATTGGAGCAGGGCTAGAGTGTGTGTGCTGCTGCTTTAGCTAGTTCTCTGCCTCAACCTGTGAGCTGCACCACCTGTAGGCCAAGCCAACTCATGGGTCCTGTCGCTAGAGCTTGAGGCTCCTTTGAGATCTGCTTCTCCACACTGCCGGTGCATACATCGCTTGAGCTTGAGGCTGGTGGATCCTGTTTCCTTGCATGCTTGTGTTGGATATCCCATCCAGGTCTGCTTCACTAAGCTCCCAAGTATTGACTGTTGGTGACCAACCCTGCTGTTTGCTGCCTGTGGGCAGACTGCTCGCCTTGCCTGAGGGAGGACTCCGCTGTCTGCTTCCTTGACCTTGGACCTGTCACTCCAACGGGAGTTGAAGGACTTCCAGTATATTAACTATCCCACGAAGTGAGTTGAACTGAGCCCTCTATGTTGCTGTGTGGACTAATTAGCTGTTACATTCCTTCTCGCTGTATAAACATATATATTGTATATATATGATATATATCATAAGTGTTCTGATTTTGTTTCTCTAGAGAACCCTGCTTAACACAGGCATGCACATATGTAAATATATTAGTATGTAGGTCTATGTATATATATTTGTGCATATGTAAATATATTAATATAGAACAATAGGGATATAGGTCTATGTACATATATTTAGATGTTAAGTATTAAGGTAACAGATGGACATAAGTTCTCTATTTAAGTACTCCCTCAAGCCAAGAACACTTTGTTATAATAACATGGCACTCTGTGATGCTCACCTTCCCAACACAATCACTGAAATCAAAATGAGTGCAAAAGCAAATGTGGTGAAGAAAGCTGATGGTGCCTGACTATTAAAAGATATAACATACAGAAAGAGCCACAGGGCCGGCCCCACCATGAGACGTAATGTCCCTCACTGACCCATAGCACTACGGAGGACAACGCTGGAGACACAGTGTGGGAATTGTGCAACAGAACAGCAAGGAGAGCAGAGCAAGGAAGTCCCCAGGGAATGCCAAAAATAGACTTTGGGGCCAGGGCGTGGCACCCCATCAGACTTGACCGGAAAACACTCCTAAAGGTCAACAAACAGACCTTGAACTATTTATAGGCTTTTCTTTTTTTGTTGTTCGTTTTGTTGTTGTTTCTTTTATTGCTTTGTTTTGCTGTCTGTTTTGTCCATATTATTGCCTCTGCAGGTCTATCTAGATAAGATAGACTGGATAAATAATCTGGAGGAGAAAACAACGGGACCAATGGTTCTGGGGGACACAGGAGAGGGTAAGTAGGGAAAACAAGTGGGTGTTAACAACCCCAGGGACAAGGAAACAACAAGTGATCTAAAATCAATGGCAAGGAGAGTATAGGAGGCCTAGTAGGGCATGATCAAGGGCAATGTAACTGAGAGGAATTACTGAAACCCAAATGAAGGCTGAAACGTGAAAGTGGGACAAGAGGAAAGTCAAAGGAAATAGAGGAAAGAGCTAGGAGGCAAAGGGCATTTATAGAGTTCTAAATAAAGGCATGTACATATGCAAACATATTTATATATGAGGATGGGGAAATAGATCTATGTGCATATATTTATAAGTTTAGTATTAAGGTAGCAGAAGAACATTGGACCTCCACTCAAGTACTCCCTCAATGCAAGAATACTTTCTTCTATTAAATTGGCATTCAATGATGCTCACCTTCCCGACACAACTGCTTAAGACAAAGCGGGTGAATAAGCAAATGTGGTGAAGAAAGCTGATGATGCCCAGCTATCAAGAGATATAGCATCTGGGGGTCTTAAAGGCTTGAAGGTAAACAAGCGGCCATCTAGCTCAGAAGCAACAAAGCCCACATGGAAGAAGCACACCAGCCTGTGTGATCACGAGGTGCCGAAGGGATCAGTTATCAGGCATCACAGAACAAAAAATCACATCATTGTGAATGAGGGGGAGTGTGGAGTGGAGACCCAAAGCCCATCTGTAGACAGTTGGACAACCCCTTACAGAAGGGTTTCGGGGAGGAGATGAGCCAGTCAGGGTGCAGTATAGCAATGATGAAACATACAACTTTCCTCTAATTCTTTAATGCTTCCTCTCTGTGCCCTGCTTCCCCACTATCATGACCCCAATTTTACCTTACAAATCTGGCTAGACCAGAGCATGGCTGTATGTATGTATGGATTGTGATGAGAGTTGTATAAGCCCCCAATAAAATGATTAAAAACAAAAAAGTTATAGTGTCTGGGGTCCTAAAGACTTGAAGTTAAATAAGCAGTCATCTAGCAGGGAAGTACCAAAGTCCACATGGAAGAAGTACACCAGCCTGTGTGATCACAAGATGTCGACGGCATCAGCCATCAGAAGACCCCAAACAAACAAATATATCAATGCAAATGATGGGGGTTGGAGTGGAGACCCAAAGCCCATCTGTAGACAGTCGGACATCCCCTCACAGAAGGGTCACAAGGAAGGAACGAGTCAGCCAGAGTGCAGCACAGCACTGACAGAACACACAACATTCCTCTAGTTCTTTAATGCTGCCTCCCCCACTATCATGACCCCAGTTCTACCTTACAAATCCGGCTAGACCAGAGCATGTGCACTGGTACAGGTAAGAGCTGGAAACACAGGGAATCCAGGACAGACAAACCCCTCAGGAACAGCAATAGGAGTAGTGATACCATGAGGGTGGGGGGAGGTGTGGGGAGAAGGGGGAGAAATGGGGAACCAACTAATAACCACCCCCTCCTGGGGGGGAGCAAACAACAGAAACATGGGTGAAGGGAGACCGCAGACAGTGTAAAATATGAAAACAATGTATAATCTATCAGGGGTCCGTAAGGGTGGGAGGGTGGGGGAAGGAAAGAAAGAGGAGCTGATACCAAAGGCTCAAGCAGAAAGAAAGTGTTTTGAAAATGATGATCGCGACATATGTACAAATGCGTTTGATACAATTGATGTGAGGATTATTGTAAGAGCTATAAGAGTCCCCAGTACAATGATTTATTAATAATTTTTAAATACCCTGGCTTGGGTCAGGTGCTCCTTAATCTTCAAGCAACCACCTTGCTTTTTTTAACACTTTATAAAGAGGTCTGTGCAGCAGAGGTACCCAGTGCAGCGAGTCCTTTGATCTCCCGACTGCGGCTTCCACGGGGTTTGCTTGTGAATCCAAACAATAGGGAGCCCTGGACAACTTCAATCTTGTCTCCATTCATCACATCGTGGGACTCCCAGCGTCTTTATTCGGTCTCGCACCCTGGACAGATGCGTAGTTGCTGGTCTGTGCCCAACCACCAGAGCAAGCCAGAGGAAGGACAGAACCAGAAAGAGCTTCCTCCTCCAGTGACCATCCAGCGCCCTCTGCAGACTAAACCTAACATCGCAACACCTGGCAAAGCCCAAAGGCTTTCAGATTCAGCATCCCAAAGCGGATCAAGGAAGGGTGTGTTTGGAGCTGAGGACCGTCGAAAGGGGCCCCACGGCCCACACATGGGAGTGAGCAGGAGCTGACAGAAGATCAGCACAACAACAGGAACAGGGAGGAGGCAGCAGCTAAGAATCTGACAGATGTAACCCAACAGCTGTTCTCTCCAAAGTTCACTTTGAGCTTCGCCTGGAAGAGTCTGCACCATCTTCACGAGGATTGATCCCGACAAGCTCCCAGAACTCACCAACATTCCCCCCAAAGCACCCGACCAGAGGACCCAAACCAAACCCACTCCCCTCGAGTCCACAGCCACCCATTAGCTGTGGGATTCTGGCCAGTGGGATTCTGAGACTGCAAACTTTGGGAGAGGAGAAAGCCTCCGCTCTCCCTACTAAGGACAAGGTACCGAGAGCTGACCCTCGACTGGGTTGAAGAGCAACAAGAGACAAAGGCGAAATACATCCACAGAAAAAGCCAGCAGATGTCGCCAAGTCGGAGGCCGGAACAGCGAGCCATCGAGCAAAGAGCAACACCAGAAACACCGAAGACCAACCTGAAATTACTCTGCATCAAGCCTCCCTTTGAAAATCCCCAAAAATGAATTCCACACACAACCACGCCACGGCAGAGGTTCCTGATCAAGTGGCACAGGAATGGTTAGTATAAGAGAGAGAGAGAAGGGAGATTAGCATAAGCGCACATCAGGAAGCTATCCTGACACACACACACACACACACATACACACACACACATACACACACACACACACATACACACACACATACACACACACACATACACACACACACATACACACACACACACACGGAACACTTGCGTCAAATTCAAAGCACGTTTTTCAAAGATACAAAATTTGAAAGCCTGTCATATCGGAATCTTTGAAATTCTGAAATTAGATGATACCATTCAGGAAAGAACAGAAATAAAAAGGAATATGGGGAATCGGAATTAAGAAAGAAGACACAAAGGGCAGACAAACCTAACAGATAATGTCTTCAGAGAAATACAAGATGAAGAGGAGAAACTTTTCAAATAAAAAAAGGCAACAGCGGTCATCGATGTGAGACGCCAGTTCAGTCCTCATGAAGGAGCACGCTAGCCCAGGTGATCCGAGGATTGTCAATAATAAAATCCAAGACTGGGAGAGGGAATTGCATTAGAGCTTAAATTCTGAGCACCTGATTTAAAGGAGGGTGTGCATGCCAGTAAGAGCCCCCAATCCATTTGCAGAGTCCCTGTGTGGATGAGCCTCCACTGAGCGCTCAGACCACTGCAAAGTAGATTACTGCAGAGTCAAAATTTCACAGCTTACCTTTTGTTTCTCATTTGTAACTTGTTCTAGTTTTTATTATTTTCTCCTTTTAGATTCAGATTTTTCTGTTTTGTTCTGTTGTTGCTGGTGGTGGTTTTTTAAAATGATTATCTTTTTAAATCCTTTTATTGGGGCTCGTACAACTCTTATCACAATCCATGCATACATCCATTGTGTCAAGCACATTTGTACATTTGTTGCCATCATCATTCTCAAAACATCTGCTTTCCACTTGAGCCCTTGGTATCAGCTCCTCGTTTTCCCCTCCTCCCTCACAAACCCTTGATAATTTATAAATTATTATTATTATTTTGTCATA